>NC_133658.1:608953560-609286060 GCF_037893015.1 Macrotis lagotis
AGCGGCTAGGTGGCACAGTGGATAGAGCACTGGCCCTGGAGTCAGGAGTACCTGAGTTCAAATCTGACCTCAGATACTTAGTAATTACCTAGCTGTGTGGCCTTGGGCAAGCCACTTAACCCCATTTGCTTTACAAAAACCTAAAAAAAAAAGTTACAATTTCAGATAACTGTCTTGTACAGGGTGAGCTCGAACACATAACAAATGTTTGTCAGAGATCAATTCTTGATTTATCACCTACCTAGAGTTCTACTCTGTAATCTGAAGAAGCAAAATTGTATTACCTATAAGATGTTCTCTATTTTTTTTTTATGACAGCTACCTAATTCAGACTAACTTCTTTTCAGGATGTCTTAGCAAGGTACGACTGAGGGGAACAAACTACCACATAATATACAGAGATAAATACAGTGACTAGCCAGAAACCTATCCTTTCTTCTTGGATCACTTCTATGTTCAGAGTCCAACCTTCAACCTTATCATTTGAGGAAGGAATCATCTGTTAAAGTTTTTAATGTGGCCACCCAAGTCTCAGAGTGGAGCTATTTTTTAAAATTTTTAAATTTTAAAAATAGCTATCAGCATAAAATAGACAAACAGAGCCTGCTCTGAAAGCAAACTTTGGCCCTCTCCTGCCAATGTATCTTATTAGCAACATATTTTCCCAAATTGATTCAGCCTGGCCTTGCAATATAATCTCAGAATGTGGAGGCCCAAGAAGAATCTCTGGTTGTGAAAAAAAATATTCTTGCCAGTCTCCTCATTTGTTCTCTAAACCCAGAACAACACACCATCTAAAATCTTTGGCAGATGAAATGTGAATTTATAGGTCTGTTAGGTCTTATTAAGAACTGGAGTGAGAGAAAGAATGCTTTTGGTTGTTTGAATTAAGTCCTATATTTTATATACACATTTGCATATATATATATATATATGGATATAAGTATATTATATATAAAGAATATTTAAAGTATATCTATAAAGAGTATAAATATATATCTGTATACCTCATGTAGTTATAAATGCATATATGAGTATACTTGTGTAGTATGCTATATATTATATATGTACATATAAAATATCAATATAATGATAAATATATTCCATAAACACACATATGTGCATATTTATACACACACTCATGTGAGATATACCTACACAGAGAAAATACATCAATAGTAAGTATACCATGTAATTTACACACACACATACACACACACACACACACACACACACACACACACACCACAGTAAGTGCACTATCCCTTTTGATTATGACACTATCCATATTACCAAAATAAACTTCAGCCATGTATAAGCCCTGGCAGTAAAGGGGCAAAGTTAATCTAGCATTAAACTATGGGTGAGCTCACATCCATTCTGATAATCTTATTTTTTAGGGACAAAAAAAGTTTTACTTACTTATTACTTTAGTTAGCAGAAGATAATAGAGAGATTAGCAGCAGTGGCAGCAACAGTAGACACCATGAGGGGGATAAGAAATAAGTAAGGGTATAAGGGCAGGAGAATTTCTCTGGGTGATCATGCTCCCCAACATCAGGTTGGCCTCCCAAAGGAAGATTGTGCCCACTCTGATAGTCTTTAGCTGAGAATTCCACATAGTTGTCAGAGATTCCAGTCTTTCTGAGTCTAGAGATGCAGTTAGTCATTTCTACTTCCATTTCATCTTTCATCCCATTCAAAATCTCTGCTTCAATAACCATCATCTTAATTCACCTTCCTTTGAAAAGCTTACTAGAATTGTAGCAATAACCTCAGAACTGATCTCCCTGCCTCTTTTCCTCACTTTTCTAGCTTATCTTCAACATAACTTCTTTAGTGATTTTCCTAAAGAGCAGTTCTAATTATGTCTTTCTTTACTTAATAAACTGCACTGACTCTCCTATTGCTTCTAGGTTCAAAAACAAACTTTTTCTTGATTTTTAAATCCCTTCATAACCTGACCACCACCTACCTTCTCACCTTTATTGTATAGTACTTCCCTTTCTGCACTCTTAAGGTCCTGCCCAACTTGTCTTTTTGCTGTTCCTCTCATGCTACTTCATCTCCTGTCACTATTTTTATGCATTGGCTATCCCCAGTGTCTGGGTATAGCTCTTACTTCATCCTTCCTAGCATCCTTCAAAGAGCAAATTTGAACACCTTCTTCACTGACCTTTTTAAATTAACCCTTTTAGCCTACACCTCCACCAACAATTATATCATGTTTACTTTGTAAAGAAAGTATATGAAAAGCCTTAATGAAGTTTTACACAATTAAAGATTCTGTACATAGTTAAAGATGTGTGTATTGTGCTCCTACCTCCCCTGCCACCATCTTGTCACAGAGTCTATGACAAAAACTATAAATTTCTTGAGAAACTTGATACATAGGAGACACTGGCACAGGACCACATAGTATGGTGTGCCTACATCAAAGAAAGCACTGTGCTCTATGAGCAAAGTAAAATCATGGTAGCATAAAGGAATTGTGAGATGTACAAAGTTGTGATTGAAGTCCTTATCCCTTAGGAATTTTTATTACATGTAAAAAAGAGCAGCTAGGTGGTACAATAGGTAGAGAAAAATCAGGAAGACTAATTTTTATGAATTCAAATCAAACCTCATGCACTTAATAGCTTATGATCCCGAGCAAGTTGCTTAACCCTGTTTGCTCAGTTTCCTCATCTATAAAATGAGATGGTCAAGGAAATGGCAGAATCATTACAGTACCAAGGTTCCTTATACTCTCCTTTGCCCTCTTATTATGAGCTTCAGATTATCAGTGTCCCTCCTAAAATGAAGTACCTAGAACTGAATACAGCCTGTCAAATGTTGCCTGACCAGGGCAGATTGGAATGAATCAATTATGTCCTAGGCCCTGAATTCTACATGTCTCTTAATGCAGTCCAAGATTGCATTAATGTTTTTAGCTGCCTCATATAAAGCTTACACTTCACTTATACCTCCTGATTTATTTTACATTAACTACTTTCTAGCCATGCCTTTCCTATCTTGAATTGTGCTTCTCTCATCAAGCTGGGTAACCTTGGACAGCTACCTAAACTTCGCTGAATCTCAGTTTCCTAATCTGTCAAATGGGAATAATGATGTCTGCCAAATATAAGTTATTGTCATTATTGCCATTACTATTGGTAGTAATAATAACAAAATAAATGACTTTTTCTGCTTGGCCCCAGAGGACAAAACTAGGTCCAATGGTTATAAGTTATAGGTAAGCAGAGTCTAATTCAACATAAGGAAAGCTGTATCTTAAAAAATATATATTGCTATCATTTGCCTTTATATCACCTTCATTTCCAAATATATCCCTTCCTTATTCCTTCCCTGGAGAGTCATCCCTTGTAATAAAGAATAAAAAAAGAAAGAAAGGTAGAAAAAAGCAGTTCAACAAAACTAACCAACACATCAGGCAAGTCTGACAGCATCTACAGTAAGAAAAACCATTTCTAGCAATAGCAACTATTCTCAAATAGAATGGATCACCTTACAGAGTGTGACATTCCTTTTCCTGAAGATATTTAAGCAGAGGTTGGATGATCACTTTTATCTGGGCTGTTAAACAAATCAATCCATTAATAGACATTTATAAAATGCCAACTATGTGCCAGTGTTTGGGATTGGGAAAAACAAAATTGAAACAATCTCAGCCTTCAAAGAGCTTCTATTCTATCATGGGACACAAATTAAATATGTGCACTAAGTAAGCATGTACACAATAGAAGTCTGTATACAATATATCTATATACAATATAAATATGTACACAGTAGAAGAATATGCAAAATAGAAATCTGTTTACAATAAATACAAGGTCATTTTGAGAAACAAAGGCACTAGCAAAGGCACTGGGGGATCAAGAAAGGCTTCATGTTGGAAGTGAGTTGTATTTTGAAGGACACAAAGAATCTAGGAGTATCAGTGAAGAGAAAGAGAACTTTAGACATGAGGGTGAATCACTGTTGCCCCATGAAGATGGGAATTGGATGACTCTATACAAGAAACAAAAAGTCCAGTTTGGTTGGATCTAATAGTCCATTTACGTAGCTAATATATAATAAACTTGGAAATGTAGGTTGGTTTCAGGCTGTCAAGAGACTTAATTGCTAAATGTTTTGGTTTTAACCTTCCAAGAAAAAGAGTGTAATAGAGTGTCACTGAGATTTATTGAGTAGATAGATATCATGGTCAGAAATGTGCATTAGGACCACCACCACCACCATCATTATCAACATCATCATCATCACCTTAGCTAGCATTTATATAGTATTTTAAAGTTTGCAAAACATTTTACAATTATTATCTCATTTGATTCTCATAACCACCCCATGCGGTAGGCTGGTATTATCCTCATTTTACAGATGAGGAACCTGGAGCAGATAGAGGTGAAGGACTTGCCCAGGGTTACACAGCTACAAAGTATCCACATTTGGGATACTACCCTTCAGTCAGAGATGAGTTTTAGAAAGGCAAGCCCATGGAATCTGCCAGAGATCCAGATTGGAATCTGCTTACTTGCTTTGTGAACCTGAGCAAATCACCCAACATCTTTAAGATGCAATTTCTTCATCTATGAAATGGAGATAATCTGACTTCACAAAATTGTTTAGAGTAGCCCACAACCCATAACACTCTCAAGTGCTGGCTGAACCAGATTTAAAAGCAATTGGGAAATATTTTTAACATAATAAATAAAAGATACAATAAAACATATATAATATCACATTTTAAAATTAAGTCAATATATGGCCATAGGATCAGTGGTCCTCATTTCTTTTTTTCAATTTGACACCAATGGTTTAGAGGCCCAAATGAGACAATGGATATTAAATGTTTGGCAAAACTTAGAGCAATATACAGGATATACCCAAAGTCTTAAGACTTTTGAGATACTTCATATATGTATGTATGTATATACATATATATAAAATCTGTATATATTTAGAAATATAAATATATGTATATATGCATATACCTATATCTATCTATCTATCTATTTATATGTATACACACACATATGTTCCTAAATAGAAAGAGATAGGGGAGAGTCTTGTGATTCATGGATTTAGGAAACTCATGTGTGTAGAAAGTCCCTCTACCAATTCAGTTCAATGCCTTTGAGTTTTTAGAGAGTTTCCTAGAGCACAGAGAGTGACTTAACCAAGATCATACAGCCAATATATCTCAGAGACACAAGGTGAAAGCAAGTCTTCCTAGCTTCAAGGCTAACTCTCAATCCACTATAGTGTGCTGTGTCTTAAAGCAATATATGTGCAAACATGGGAATACAGTTTTACAGACATACATAGA
The DNA here is from genome assembly GCF_037893015.1 of Macrotis lagotis. Taxonomy (NCBI): domain Eukaryota; kingdom Metazoa; phylum Chordata; class Mammalia; order Peramelemorphia; family Peramelidae; genus Macrotis; species Macrotis lagotis. Next base: position 608,958,890 of record NC_133658.1, read on the forward strand.
TATATATATATACATGCACACACACACATATAAAGGTTTTCCCTTTGGAAAAGAGCATGGACAGGGTACTGGCATAATTCTAACACAACAGGTAAATACCTGTGCTGAGTTTTACTAGCCTCTCAAAGCCAGTTTATGGCCACACACAGCTGCCTTGCCAAATGGACCTTGTCATCAATGCCCCTTCTAGAATAGCTATGGCCTCTGGGTTAGGTAAAAGCCGGCTGCTCTGGACTCTCCTCAGAACCATGATGGTGGCCTGATCCCACTTTGGCAAAAAAAAGTATGGGATCAGGTTTCATCCCAGCTATTCAAGGGTCATAATTGATGATCTGTCTGGTCCATGCTCTGACAGCTACTCTGACATTCTGACGGACTCATCAGTCTCCCAGACTGCCACCCATACCCCAAACTCAAAGAAGATCTGACTCTTTCCATTTGAGGATGGGAAATATCTACTTTGGGTCGGTCAAGACCTGAGAGTTGAAGGGTGAGAGACATGAGCTAGAGAAGGACAAAAGAAAAGTCTCATCCCCAAGGTTTCCCTTCCCTCTTACTTTCTGGGGTGAAGGGCAGGGAGTCTGACTGAAGGTGAATATTTCCTGGGCGACTGTCACTTGGAACCCTAAGAGAGCTGGGTGACAGTGCTGAGTTCACACATTAATGCAATAGCTGGGTAATTCAATCACTTTATAGAAGTTGATCTGTCCTTTTTATTACAATTACTGTCGGCCAGGGTGTTTCATTCCATCATGGAAAATAAACATCATTTATCATACTTGTAAAGATTAGCCCCCGACAGCTCCGGCTCTTGCTTTGCATAAATGTGTATTAATGTCGGGTCTGCCTGGAGTGGGGAGAGAAGTCTATATTTCACAAGAATGATTAGGCACTGTCACCGCTGCTTTAAGTAATGTCTTATCATGACTGATATTCCCTGACTGTGAAACAAGGGCCGGGCCGGGGAAGGAGGAGGTCGGGAGGGAAAAAAAAACAATTTATTATTGAACCAGAATGAAAAACAGTGGCAGTGGGGTTAGCATCCATTCCCCCCGGGCAGGGGCTCTCCTTGAAAAGCCTAGCCCCCTGATTATTAATGGGGTCTTTTCTTATTAGTTGGAAATGTGTGGCCCTTCTGACTCACCCACTGGCAAAGGAAATGATTGAGTATTGGCCGACCAACTTCTAGGCCTGGAATGAGCTCCCGGGCAAGCTTGAGGAAGCAAATCCTTAAAGTGAACCCCAGCCTTGCCCCTTACTCACCCCTGCTGCCTCTGAGCTGGGGAGAGGGGGGGAGAAGGAAAAATATTCATCCAGAAATTTGATGATCTCTGTGTCCACATTGTTTTATTGACCACCTGTTGTAGAAAAGCTTTCTTTTCCAGCTTAGATTCCTGCCATTTTTCAGTTAAAATAATAATAAGCATTTATGTAATGTTTAGTATGTATCAGATATTGTGCTAAGTGTTTTTGGTAAATGCTAGTTCATTTGATCTTCATAACTCTGAGACATAGGTTTTATGATTATAGCCATTTTACAGAATAGGAAACCATGGCAGAGTCAAGTGATTTGTCAGATATTTGACTAGTAAGAGTCTGAAATAGGATTTGAACTAAAGTCTTCCTAATTCTAGGCCCAGCCCTTTATCCACTGTACCATTTAGCTGTCCATGATAACAAGTATTTATTTATTAAATGCATTAGTGGAGAGAGTTTCTTCACCTGTTACTCTCTATCTCAAGAAGCATTGATGGCTCCCTACTGCCTCCAGTATAAAATAGCTCTTGTTGGTCTCTATTTAAACCTCCTTGTAACATTGCTCCAGCTTTTCTTTAGAGACTGATAACACATTTCTCCCCTTGAGGCACTTTACTTTCCAGCCAAATTGGTCTCTTAGCTGTTTCACATAGATTACCTCCCACCCATTCCTCTGAGAGAGGAATCTCTTGGAATCCTGATCTCCCTTCAAAATTCATACACACATATGTGTACATATATTTGCTATTTCTTCTGATCAAATGTAAGCTCCTTGAGAGGAAGTACTGGTTTTTATTTTGACTTTGTCAACCTAGACCTGTCATAGAGCCTGGCACATGGCAAGTACTAAATGAATGTTATTTTAATTATATTGAATTGAAATAAATTGAATAGTTATTCGTGGTGATGAGGGAAAAGAACAATTTTTTTCTGGTCCCATGTCACCCCAATAGATGACTAAGGCTAGAAGTGCTGTCAATTAATCTTCTCTTCAAGTCATTTATAGGTCAGATTCTTGTCTGCAAGACTCAAATGGTATGAGTTCTAGTTACTTAAATACATTCATTGCTCTACAGGGCTAGAGAATTGCATTTTTTAATCCAGCATGAGGGGAATATGTTTTTCCTTTGCAAAGAAGAGTCTTTTAATTGTTCAAGTGGTCTAGATTCATAGCCAGAAGACCTGGTTTCAAATTTTCACAAAAAATTTGTGGAACTTTGGACAAGTCACAAATTTCTCTGGGCCTCAGTTTCCTGTTCTATAAAATAGGAAAGTAGATCTATTTTACTCTCTCTAATTTGGGGATGTTATAATAAAGGACCTTTAAGGTGCCTTTCAGGCTAAATCAATGATCTTATGATTTTCAGAATGTGTGGAGGGGTTGCAGTCATTACTTGGGAAAGAAATATCCTCACTCGTGAGAGTATTATATGTCTAATTAAATAATTCACTTGTCCTTGTACGCATATGTCAGTTCTAAAACTTATAGTCATGTATGGGCTCCAAACTTTGTTCTTAGTTCCTCATTTTGGATTTTCTTAAAATGAACAGAGGAGTCCCATAGAGTTTTAGATTGTGTTTTGAGATTACGTAAGTATGTTTGACTGGGCAAGGTCCCAGTATTTGGGACTAATCTCTATCCTTCAGGTTCTCTGCTTTCCTCTCTTAACACAGGTGCGGAATTGATAGAGACAACTCTTTGAAAGTCTGTTTTTTCAGTCCTCTGAAGGGAGGGTTGCAAGACCCCTGCTCTGGGACTTAGGGGAATTTCAATTGGGTGTTTTCAATGACTTCATGAAATCTTAACCCCTCATTTTAATAATACTTGATTAATCTGACTCAGAAGTTGGAGTGAATCCAAGTAGTCCTTATGGGTTGGCCTCTAAAAGAAAAAGAAAGGAAGAAAAATAGCTACATATTGGGCATACCCAGAAGACTGATGCTTTCCAAAGAATGAGGTTTGGGAGGGACAAAAAGTAGAAGGAGGGTTTTATTTTTAGTTTTATTACTGCTGACCCAAGAAAGACTAGCAGTTAGGATTCTTACATTCTTGGAGCCCTTAACCTGGGTTTATTTTTGGTAATGCTATTGATCAGTTGTATGGCATTGAGCCCATTAGTTCACCTTTCAGGGACCTGATTTTCTCAATATAATAATGATGGAAATAGACAATAACTTTAATATGGGTTCTAAGAAATTAAAATACTTCTGATAATTGTATTTTTATGCAATTGGTTTTCTTTTCATCATGTATTACACACATTTAAAAATATTATTCAGAGAAGAATTTCTAGGTTTCACTCAACTACCAAAGGGGTCCATGACACAAAAAAGGTAAATCTATTGGTATATATTCATTATACAGATTTGTGTAACATAAATTCAGAGAAGGAAGAGGTCAGTGTGGATTAGGATAGCAAAGACAGTTTCTTGAAGGACATAGGATTTGTTAGATTTTTATTGAAATGTAGATAAACCAAAGGACTGAGAAGTATCTTGGGTGGGAGCAATAGCCTGAGTAAAGGTAGTAGGAAAGAAAGAGTTATGTATGTGAAAGTGCTCCCTCCTAACCTTTGTCCTTGGAAGTCCCTGACTGCCTTCAAAGTTCAAGCACCAAAGGAAGGGTGTGTCTAATTTTTCTAGATGTTAGAGATTCTCCCCTCCCACTCCTTCCCTCCTTTCATGGCCCACCTCCAAACTCTATTTGTAAGGTCTAGGAGATATTTCTGTCAAGTAGAAATTAATTTCTTTGAGAGCAGGGTCTTTTTTTTCATCTTTGCAAATTCAGTACCTGGTACATAGTATAACAAATGCTTGTATAACTGAATCGACTAGCATTCCTGACTCTGATTTCCCAGTCCTAGTTCTAACACTATTTCCCTAAAAGTGGTCTTGAGCAAAGCCATTCTTCTATTAGAATCTTAGAGTTCCCATCTGTAAAATGGGAAGAATCAGGTTGGTCCATTGCTTATTTATAAGAGGAGACATTACATGTCGATGCTCTAAGCTTCCCCAAGAAAGGCACAAAAGCTCAGGTGAATGGCTTCTTTCTGAGCTCTCCTAGAAAGGCAGCGACTTATTCCAGTAGAGCTAACAGCTGCAGCCAGGATTGTTTCATTTACAATTTACGATGTGTGCAGACCCTGGCATGTCCTGGCAGACTTTGGACTCATTTAAAAATGTGGTAGGTTTGTGGGGGGAGGAAAGGGGGGTCAGGTAGGGGGACTTGGAAGGATGGACATTCCTCACTTGTGTTACTAATAACAAACAGCATTCATGTTTTACTCTCCCTCCCCCTCTACTCCTAAATTACTAAAATAGAAAAAAAAGTTCCCCTCAAATAATCTCATTTGACCACTGTGTTATCTTTTAAGCACTCTCTTTTTCTTTTTCTTTCTCTTTTCTTTCTCTTTTGTTGTTTTCCTCCTCTGCCTCTCAATCTCTGTTTTTCCTTCCCTCCTCCCCCATCTTTCCTTCATCACTCCCTCTCTTGAAAGCCACACTAATCTATTTTACTGTTTTTACCTTGGGGATGGTATCATATACAGAATTCATTTTGTTTCCTTTCTTAGCATCTTCTTGATAACTCATTACATAATTTTGGAGACAATGAGAAAGGGAGAAGAATAGAAAAAATTACAGACTTATCAATTTTTAAAGTTAGGAAAATCTTGATAGATGACATCTTTGATCTTGATAGATTGTCTATTTTCTAATTTTACATATAAAGAAACTGAGACCTAGAGAGATGTAATAACTTATTCAAAGTCACACTGAAAATTAAGGTTAGAACCCAGATCCTCTGACACTAGGGACATCATTAATGCATATGTAGAATTCAGCATAGCTCAGCTATTAGGACTCCCATGTGATACTCTTGAATTTTTCATGGTTCTCAGAATAGACATGAACAATGTTTTAATGTCCAGGGGTTTCCTTTTCCTTTCCTCAAGTCAGAAAATATTATGCATTTCCTTACTTTCCCCTTGCCTCAATCTCTCCCCATTTTAGTCCATCCTTCTACCACTGTCAGATTGATCTTCCTCAGGCATTGCTTATAACATGCTCCTCCCCATTCAAGAAACTTCAATGGTTACTACTACCTACAAAATAATGTACAAACTCCTTAGTTTGGTATTCAATGCCCTTCACAGCTTCCTTCTACCCTTATGTTTCTGGAGTGTATCTCCAACTACTTTTCTTTGTGAATTTTATCTCTAATCAACCCCATCTATGCTCTATCCCCCACCCACAAATATTTCTAGATGTTTTAAATTTAAGTTTAAAAATGTTCATACCTCTGAGATTTTGTTTAATCTGGAATCCATCTTTACCTGCTGATACTTTGCCCATCTTTGAAGTCCTAATTCAAATGCTATTTCCTCCCTAAAGACATCTTCACTCATCCTGAGCCACTGTGCTTTTTTCCTTCCTCAGAAGACCTACATTGCTTTGTACTACTCATCTGTTATTTATTTACTGCTTGGTATTTTACATATTGGGCTTCTAGATCAGGCAGTGCTTAGAGTGCAGGGTCTGGAGTCAAAAAAGACTCATCTTCCTGAGTTCAAATACAGCCTGACTCCTTACTGGGAGTTCATGGGTTTTGTTATTTTAGGAAGAAGAGAAAAGAGATTCATTTGCCACTCCCTAGGCAAGAATAGCTGCCAAAGCTGTCTTGTAGCAGTTATAACAGAGCTTATATTGGAGCTTCCTTAGAATTCTCAGTTAGATAGGTGACTTCTAAGAATCCTATGAAGCTTAGAAAATGGGAGCAGGGACAATCTTATGCATAGGAAAAATAAGCAGTGATAATAATCTCAATGACACTAGAAATGCAGAAAATTGGATAGTGTCCAAAGCAGAGAAGAACAATCAGTAAATTTGGTAATGTGTGTTTCTATTTACACTTTTATCCTCAATTGTTAATTGTTCATATACATAAAATTCCCTGTAATCTTCTTTTACTACTATTAAAAATTAAAGGTTTGTTCAAGGCTGCATCTCTGGTATGAAATAAAGGAGTTTTGAAATTCAAGCATATCAGGCCTATAGAAATACAAACATATTTTCATTTTAACTGCTAGAGTCAAGAGAGGAAAATACTATTTTAACAATGTTTTAAATAAATAACTATCTTGGGGAAGTGAGATCATAAACACAATTCATGTATTTGATGATCATTCTTCCCTACTGATAACATTAGTTATCATTTGGTCTTTAATCATCACATAGGTGTCTACTATTTCTATAATATTTTGTCAGAGCATTAAAGATAGCATTTTAGAACTAGACTTGTATGCTATCAGCTTCAACCTTATCCTGAATCTATAAGTTATAAGTAGGCTGATACTGAAGGTTACCTTCATTTGAAGTGTGAGATAGGCCTCTTTAACAAATGACTAAGTGACCACATGAAGTCAGACATAGCTTCCTATAGGGCTGATTCTCCATTACATACCTCATATTCAAAAGAGACCAGGTTCATCTTATATAGGGACATGGGACTTTTTGGTCAATAGGACACAGGAAGCCAGTGGTTTTGGAAGGTTAGTGTTTAGAATATGGGTTGCTTTGAATTGTTCTTAATTTGAGGGAAGCACTGATGGAACTAGAGAATTGCCTGATAATTGGGGAATGGAACTCAAATCTCAATGTCTTGGTCAAGCAGATTCCAAATAAGGCTTATGCTTCTGAAACCTGGTCATTTCCTATTGATTTGATTAACAAAAAACTAATGTGAAGAGTCTTGGTTGTCTGTGCCTTAGATAACTCAAGATCTCAAGGCACTGGGAAAGTTCTTGTGTTCTCCACCCTAATTCTTTCCCAACTTATATATCTAATTTATTGATATATTTGAAATTTGTCAGCTAGGCCTAAAGTCTTTCTTTTTTTCAGAGAGAGATAATGCATAGAAAATAATTTCTCCAAGTAGTGACATATGTTCATACTAAGGTGGAAATGACCAATAACAGATCTTTTCCTGATAATAGGTTTGATATTATGGGAGCAGGGAAGGAGTACAAGGGATCCCTCTGTGTGGTGTAGAGGTTGAAGTACTGGAACTTGATGGACTGTGGAAAAGAATGGAGAATGGGAGGCTCAGGTATCTGAAGGCAAACTACTTCCTTTATAGCTTTGCTAAGGTCAAACACTGGCTGAAGGAAACCTCAATTTAGGATATTAATGACTTAGATATGTGTGCATGTGAAAGGGACAGAGTTGAGAGGGAAAAGAAACAGACAGTCAAGGGTCTCTGCCTCCTTATCCATGACCATGATCCTATCTATTTTCTGTCTTCCATATACAAAAGTTCAACCAAGTATCTCAAACCCTTTGATACCACCCATAGGCCAGTCTTAACATGGAATATGCAAAGAGCCATTTCTTGGCTCCATAGTCAAGTAAGGGTTTGTGGGGGAGGCTCAAGGTGATAAAGACTAAGCTGTGAGTGATACCAATGACTAGATGAGACTCTCCTATCAGGGTTGTCTTCCTCTATTAGAATGTGGACTCCCAGAGTCAGAGTTATCTTGCTTTTGCTTTTGTTTCACTAACACTTAGCATAATTATTTGCTTAAATGATGGGATAGCAAAGTGGCCTGGATACAGTGCCTGGGCCTGGAGATAAGAAGTCCTGAGTTCAAATTTGACTTCAGATACTACACTAACTATGTAATACTGAGTAAATCACTTAATCTTTATTTGCCTCAGCTTCCTCAGCTGCAAAATGGGGATAATAATAGTACCTACCTCTCAGGGAGTTATGGGATCAAATGAGGTAATAACTGTAAAGCACTTAGTAGATTGCCTTGCATATAATAAGTACTATAGGGTAGCTAGGTAGCCAGATGAATAGAGCCTTACCTTGGAGTCAGGAGGACAGAAGTTCGAATCCAATCTCACACACCTGACACTTAATAGCTGTGTGACCTTTAGCCTCATATCCAGGGCCATCTCTGTGGGAGAGAGTGAGGCTGATGACTTAGCTCAACATCCCCTCACCCAAATTCAATTCATGTGCTTGTCATGGTCTTCTTCAAGAAGGAAGGATAAGCATCATCATCATCATTATCATCATCAGTAAGTACAATATAAATGTTAGCCACATGATGATGGTGGTGGTGATGGTGATGATGGTGATGATGATGATGATAGTGATAATGATCATAGTAGTAGTGATGATGATGCTCATGATAGTGATGATAATTATGGTGATGGTGATGATGATGTGATGATGATGATGATGGTGGTGATGATGATGATTATGATGGTGATGATGATGATGATGATGATGACCTAAGGGTCCAAGGAACTTTAGTGTTCTTTTATATGGTATAGAAGAAAGAATCTAGACTTAGTGATGAGAAGACCTAGGATAGAATGCCAAAACTGCTGCCTCAAGTTGTTTATGTGACATTAAACACATCACTTAATTACCTCTTTCTTCTTAATCTTTTTATCTGCAAAGTGGACATAAGAATCCTGATCCAACTTACCTCCCAGGGTAGTTGTGAAGATTATATAAAATGATGCATGGGAAAGTGACTTGGAAACCAAAAAGACCTTTGTAAAATATAACCTGGCAACAAGCTTTGGTGAGCTCAGAGTCATGGTTCATGATCAATAACCTCATTTAACAGGGAAGTTTAAGAAAAATTTCCACAGTTGGAAAAACAAAATCAAACTAGGGGGAAAATGTTATTGTTGATAAAACAGAGACAGTCATGGACAATATTTAACAGTTTTTAGTTAGGTATCAATAGGCCCTGAAAAATGTGATTCTTGTTCAATGCAATCAGCTTATTAGTCTTAAGTTAGTCTAGAGGACAGGAGTAGAAACTTTGGATGTAGCATTTATGAACCTGACCCTACCCTTTGACTTACTACTACATAAAAATGTATAAGACAGCACCTTTTCTGGTGATGGGGAAAGAGGGTTTTTGATGGAGCTATAAAGAATCAAACCTCTTCCTGGCCATTAGGCAACAGTTGTATTCATATACAAATGTTTCCATTGTTTCCTGATCAGTTTTTCTTTTTAGTGACATTTCTAGACGTCTAGGATCACCAAAGCAGAAGTTAACCAACTTGGTTTTTCCTTTTCTCCTGAAAAAACATTTCCTTTTGCCCACTTTAGTGGTAGGATATGAGACCATTAAGGTGAGACTAGCATAAGGGTTCTTGGGAAGCAGTTGTACTCTCATGTTGTAATCTAAGCTCTGAATGGCTTATTTTCTTTGGGTCTTGTTTGACTACAGTAGAGGCACTGAAGGACAACGGAAAGGCAGGGAAGGGATCAGGGTTTGAATCTTGATTCAGTCACCCCTCTTAGAACCTAAGTCACTATATCTACAATAAGATCTATTTCAGCTCCAGATTACTCTAGCCCATGGGAGAATTAATCCACTCAGTTTGGAGTTCCCCTTCCCTGGGCTTCAGACTGTTGTTGTTCAGTCATTTTTCAAGTTTATTTGACACTTTGTGACCCCATTTGGGATTTTCTTAAGAAAGACACTGGGGGCTGCTAGGTGGTGCAGTGGATAGAGCACCGGCCCTGGAGTCAGGAGTACCTGAGTGCAAATGTGGCCTCAGACACTTAATAATTGCCTAGCTATGTGGCCTTGGGCAAGCCACTTAACCCCATTTGCCTTGCCAAAAAAAACCCTAAAAAATAAAAAGACATTGGGAGGGGCTAGGTGGCACAGTGAATAGAGCACTGACCCTGGAGTCAGGAGGACTGGAGATCAAATCTGACCTCAGACACTTAATATTTGTCTAGCTGTGTGGCCTTGGGCAAGCCACTTAACCCCATTGCCTTAAATATACAAATAAATAAACAAACAAAAAATGAATAAATAAAAGAAAGACATTGGAGTAGAGGAAAAAGAGGCAAATAGAGTTCAGTGACTTGCCCCCAAAGCTAGTAAGTATCTGAAGGTGAAGTCAGGAAAATGCCCTCAGGGAAAGGGGGGCTGAAAGATCAGGTTCAGTTGGGTGAAAAAACCCACCATTCTGACTCAGGGTGGTAAGAAAGGGTTAGATTTTTAATTTACAAGTTACAAAAAGGATCACAGCTTTCTATAAGTTCACAAAAAGTAATAGCAAAGACATTTAAGAAAGGGGAGGGGAGGGGAGGGATTTTTCTATACCTTACTAAAATATTCTTGTTTAACAGTAAACATAATACCCCTCCCCCTAAAAAATATAGACCCTCATGAGCAATAAAGTGAATTAAAGAGAAAAAAATTACAATTAAAATTTAAAAAATAATAGGGGCAGCTAGGTGATGCAGTGGACAGAGCACCAGCCCTGGACTCAGGAGCACCTGAGTTCAAATCCAGCCCTGGACACCCAATAATCAGCCAGTTGTGTGACCTTGGGCAAGCCACCCTAACCCCATTGCCCTGCAAAAACCAAATAAAATAAAATAATTAATAATAAGAATAATAATAAGAAGAAATGTGTTTCAGTCTGTGTTCCAACACCACCAGCTCTGTTGTGAGTGGATCATATTCTTTATGATAAGTCCATCACAAAAGCTACTTCCATATTTTTTCCACTGTTGCCATTGCTGATCGCAACTCCCTCCATTCGTACTTCCTTACTACCATACACTATATTTTCTTTCTCCTTTCACTCTGTCCCTCTTCTTAATGTGCTGTAGGGTAGCTGGATCAGTAAAATCTTTAAGGGGAGTCTAGCCTACCTCCTGTGCAGAGAGGGGGTCAAGGGAAAGAGGTCAAGGAATGATCCACCTGGATATGACTGAAGTCAGGTATCCACCTTGGAAGGTTAAGCAACAGGAAGGTAGAGGAGGGGTATGGGAACAGGATGAGGTTATTTTCTTGGTGAATTTACATTTGAGAAGAGTTTTAAACTGAACAATGGAGGAGTCAGAGGCCCACAGAAAATATCAGACAAGCAATAGTCTTTAGTTGTTGCTTAGTCATTTCTAGGAAAGACAAGACAAATATTTCTCTTTCAACAAAGTCAGATTCCTTAACTTCAGCACTGGCACTCCATCCACTGTGTCATCTAGCTGTCTTAATGAATTAGAATGTGCTCATTTAGCCATGTCATCTTCCAAATCCCATCCAAGTCTTTTTCTTCTTCCTCTTTGTCCCCACTCCCACCCTAGTACCCTACCTCTTGGCTCTCCAACTTTTGCTCTAGACACAATAATCAAATCAATACTACCATTAATTCTGGAAAAATGGACTTTCCATCCTTCTAACTTCTTCAATCAAAACTTCCTTCCTGGGCCTCCATTCTCTCATACTCTCATATATCTTGTCTCTTCTGAGCATTTAAATACTCTAGGACAGGGACTGTCTTATTTTTACATGAATATCCTCAGCTTAGCACAGGTTTGGCATTTAATCAATTCTTTTTCATTCATTTGACCCTAAAGTGGACCAATTAAAAAAAACACAAATGATCTCATAGCAAGCTTCCCTTTTCCAATATTCATGGGTCCTAAAAATATAATCAAATACAATAGTCCTATTTCTCAACAGACTTCTGAACTATCATAACTTTATGAGCATTTCTAAACCTCCAGAAATCTCATGATTTCCAGAATGAATTTTAGAAACCTATCTGGAAACATGGAGATGGAGCAATCATTCCATCAACAAGTCTTTATTGACCACATATGCTAAATTCTAGGTTAAGGAACATGGCTGAATCAAATCCTCAAGTATTTAGTTAAGAAGAAAAAACACAATATAAACAAGTTTTAGAAAGGCGATGTGGTGTGGTAGTTACAGAACTGAGGTCAAGTCTCACCTCTCACATGAATTGTGGGATCTGGGGACAAATCACTGAACCTCTCAATATTTCAATCAACTTCTGAGATTACAAATTGAATTGAATATTATTGTTAGAAGTTTTCTCATCATCATATCATCATTAATATAATACTAATATTGAAGATCTAGTCCTCACTCCATAAAAAAAGTTTAGAATTAGGTCTGCAGTTTAGACTATCAATCTGTCAGTGGCAGCTCAGAAGAAAGGGGCTTACTCCATACAGTCTCACTCAATTCTGACTCTATCTCCTCTTCCTCTTGAGGTGGGAGCAGTGTGGTGTAGTTCTGGTTTTTATGTTTGTTCCTCATTGAGAGTCAAAGGACTAAGGTTCTAATTCTAGCTCTGTTTAGAGGAAGGCAAACAGAATTCTAAAGGGTCTAATAGTCATACCATGTGAAAATCAGAATAGAGAACGGGCAATGTTTATTCTGGAGAAAAGGAGATTCAAGGAGTGAGTTAGCCGTCTCTAAAGGCTTTCAAGACTTGTTTTATATGGATGATGATTTAGAGTTATTCTACTTTGTTTCTGGAGGGAAGACCTCAGAGAAAAAGGTAAAAGTTGCGAAGTGACAGATTTAGTCTCCCTATAAGGGAAAAAAAGAAACAACTTCAAAAAGCAGAGTTGTCTAACAGTGGAATGAGAAGATAAAAAGTAAAAAAAGACATGAGGAAATGGTTTTCTATTACTAGTAGCCTTCAAACAAAGGCTAGACGATCGTGCTTATCTACGATGATTGCTATAGAGGGAGTTCTTGATTAGTCAGGAGTTGGTCTCTAATTTTCATTCCAGCCCATGAAAATCTATGATTCTGGGAATAAGTTAACACCAGTATTTAATGAGTACTTACTGTGTATTTAGCTCCCAGCTAGACCCTGTAGGGATAAAGAGAAGTAAAAGATAGTAAAAGAAAAGTCTCTGCCCTCATGGAGCTCATCTTCCAATTACAGAGAGAATTGGCAGAAAAATTCATGGCACTACACACACACACACACACACACACACACACACACACACACACACATATGTTTATACTATTGCCAAGCTACATATGTGATCTAGATTTAAAAGGTGGTAGGAATCTGGAGAAAAGAAAGGTCAGTGTGGGTAGCTGTCAAGGTAGAATTCATGGAGAAGGTGTTATTTGAACTAGTCTTTGAAGGATGACATTTTGCATTCTGAGGAAATGCTCTTTTCCAAACAGTCAAAGAAGGTGATGTGTATATTTCCAGGGCAACTCCATCTCAGACCTTAGAAGCCATTTGATAAAAAAAGAGCAGAAGAAAAAAATTAATCAACGTGACCTATTATTTCCACAATTCTTCCTTTGTTCTCTTCTTCCTTTTCAAATGTAAATATCTTTACTGTTGTGATGATGGGCAATAATAACTCACATTTAGACCTGCAAAGTACTTTTCTCATGGCAATCTTGTAAGGCATTGTTCATACCCATATTGTAGAGGAGAAAACTGAGTCTCAGGGAGCTATAATAACTTGCCCACAGTTTAATAGATTGGAAGTTTCCAAGTCAATATTGAAACCTAGATCTCTGGATACTGAAGTCAATCCTTTTTCCATAGCACCACCCTGCTGCTCAGGTTCAACTGTCCTATGAAAGGTTTGAGGAGTTTCATGAAAATTCAAACACACACACACACACACACACACACACACACACACACACACACACACAAAGTTATTTCCTGATTTTTCCAGTCATTTGGGGGACTTTTTTTTTAGATGGAAGAAAAGTGAAGTTTCAAGAAAGTTCAGAAACTGGCTGCTGTGGCCTGGGCCATGTTCTCTCAACTAATAGGCATCTTTCATTATCATTATCCCTATTAGCACTTTATTGTATTAGTTATAGTTAATTTACATTTTACTGAAGCATTGAAAAACAGATTGCAGATGTTTGGAAACAGATGTTATTTTAATGTTAAGGCAAAATCATGAATATTTATGGGGATTATTGCCTGGATCAAATTACCTTGCTTAAACAGTGAGGTATGTTCTAACATCTTTAGAAGGAACACTAAGAGAGGAGACAGAAAAGTATTGATGAACTCTTGGGCTCACTTCAATTCCTTCACGTGGGACTCATTTTTTTTTCTTTCCTGTGGACTAAGAAACAGAGCGTCAGTTGTTATAGAACCAATTTAGGGATTTTCCTGTTGCTCATATTAATTTGGCCAAGACAGGATTTTCCATCTGGATTTTTCCACCTTCTCCATCACAGGAATGAGCCTGCCAAAGTCATTGGTACCATACCTTAGGTATGTGGGTGGATAGACCATTTACTCCTGCTTTCCTAAAAATGCCCTTCAACTGAGCCTTAGGCCAAAGAAAGGCTGGGTAAATGAGCTAGCCTCATGAGGAGAGAAATAAGATACTCTCTAGCTAAAATAATCAGAGGGGCAGAGGACAAAACCCCCCAGACTCCACTATTTCAATTCTAGCACTAATAATTTCAGTCTTTTCAGTCTTTGAGAGTCTACTACTAACATATGGATATCCTGGGAGGAATATCAGCTTAATTCTTGCCTACTTAAAGGCAGTTTAGTACTTCACAAAAAGCAAGGTTTGCATGCAGAGTCAAAAACCCTCACCTCAAGTCTGGCTTCTGAGGCTTATTACGTAGGTGACCTTTATGTGTCATTTCAACTCCCTGGGCCTCAGTTCCTTCAACATAAAAATGAGGCAACAAAGACTAAAGGCATATTTCAATTCTGGATTTTATGGGTTTAAGCTTGATTTTAATTTTGTTTCATTTTTCAAGTAACAAGTATTTTTTTTAAAAAATTAATCCACCCCTTCTACTAATCTCCTGTACTGATCAATTCTTTTAAAGGTTATTCATTTATTTTTTGAGTGGGAAGAAATGGATGAAGGGAATTATAAGCAGCAACAGCAACTGTGGAAAAATATGTACTGATCAATTTTTTAAATCCCGCAATATATATTTACAATTAACCATGTCCAAAAAAAGTCTGTTTCTTTCTATATTTAAGCTCATTACTTCCATCAGAAGATAAGTGAAATGTTTCGTTTTCATCCTTTTGGACTCATGGTTTATCATTACAATGATTCAAGTTCTAAAGAATTTTAGGGTGTTTTAATATAATTTTATCATTATATAAATAATTTCCCTAATTGTATTAGTTCATACAGGTCTTCACAGTTACCCCTGAAAAAAAAAACACCTCATTTTATAATTTCTTGTGGCACAATGATATTCCATTACATTCAAATGCCACAATTTGTTTAGCCAAAACCCCAAGAAGAACAACCCCTTAGTTTCTAGTTTTTGGTTACCATGAAGAGTTGCTATAAGTTTTGTGTCATTTTCTTTTCTTTAAGGTATAGGCCTAGTAGTAGTTAATATTCTGAGTAGAGTTCAAAATTGCTTTTCAGAATGAATGAACCAATTCATAGTTCTACTGTAACTATGTGAATATACTTATTTCCCCAAACTCTCTCTAACATTTTTGCCATTGTATAAGTTTACTTTATTTTGAATTTCTCCAATTATTAGTGATTCAAAACATTTTTTCATATGATTGTTAATAGTGTGAATTTCTTCCTTTGAAAACTGTCTGTTCACTCAATTCCTTTAACTACTTGTCTATTGGGGAATAACTCAGTTTTATATATTTGAATTAGTTTCATATATCTTGAAAATAAGATTTTCATCATTCACTCATTTCAAAGATTTTTCACAGTTCTGTTTCCCTTCTAATATTTACTGCATTGGGTGTGTTTGTTCAAATTTTTTTAATTTTATATAATCAAAATTTTTCTTGTTATCCCTTAATGATCCTCTCTATCCCATGTTTATATGTAAATTCTTTCCCTGTTCATAGATGCAAAAGGTAATTTCTTCCCTACTTCCCTAATTTATACTGTGACCTTTAAATCTCATCCTGTCTCATTTGGCATTTATCTTCAAAGACTTTCCATTCCAATGGGAAAAACAACACACACAAAAAAAGGGAGTGGTGGTCAGGGAGGAACATTTCAGTAAGACAAGATACAGGGATGTTAATTAAGGAAGGCCATAGGAAAGTAGAGTGGCACACCCTGTTCAGGAACAGTGGTAGACTTGATCTGGTCATGGTTCATGATGCCAGAAATGAGGAAATCACACACACAGAAAAGAGCATATCTGTGAAACCTTTCATTGGCCTCTAGAGATGTTCTTGCCCCTCCCTTTCAATGTTTGGTTTGGAGGCTTTTGGAGATAACCTTTGTAGCAAATTCAGGTGGCTTAGGTAAAGTTGCCCTACCCTGAGTCCTATTTTCCCTTGAATGATGATGTTAATTCTGGGAAACAGAGGTTGTTTCCCATTGGATACTTATTCACTGCTCAGTATAACCCAAAAGGAATGGGTTTGAGTTCATTCTAGTTTCTCTAGTCTTTGGTCTAAAGACACCACTAATAACTTCCATTCACTCATATGTAAATATTTTTAAGGATTCATGATTTCATCAGCATGATTGTTTCCTTCTCTGATATGAATTGTTGGGCAGAGCCAAGATGGCAGTGTGAAGGCAGTATTTCCCAGGAACTTCTTACTCCCAAACTCCAAAAGCCAAAATTATGACTCTAGGCAAAATTTAGAGGGGCAGAACTCACAGAAAGACTGAGTGATGCATTTTCCCAGTCCAAGATAACTTAGAAGTTCTGCGGGAAAAGTGCATTTCCGGAGGTGGGGGGGGTTGGAAAAATGCCGTAGCCATAGCCCAGCCCAGCCCAGAGATCACCAGCAACAGCTTGAAGGGGTGGTGAGAGAACTCTGCTACACCAGAATGAGTGTGGAGTGAAGAGCACCAGCCACAGAATCTGCAGCAAGAATCGGGAGAAAGCAGCCTGCACCCCCCCAGAGACTGTAAGGAAGTCTGCAGAAATTTCTCTGCTTTCCCTGGGGGTAGGACTGTGCTGCTAGCCTACACTCAGATCCAGGCTGCAGTTTGGGCTTCCATACTAAGTAGCCAAGCTATATCCCTCCTTAGAGTTTCAGGGCAGAGGGAAGTCCAGGGGCCATCTACATATCTAATATGAATTGTCCACAGCTCAGCATATGATTTTATGAGTTTCTTTGGACAAAACAATAATTCATCACCTAATGGCCATCCTTCCACTGGTGAACCTTGCTAGACTTTGCCAGGTGGTCCTCAGAGGACAAAAATAGTCTATTCCTAGGCCTATATATTTTCCATATGTTCTAGAGTTGACACTCTGCTAACATAGCCTTCAGAATCCTAGGTTCACCTCTGCTTCCAAGTTACTAAAGCATTTAGTAAATCATTCTGCAGATATAGTATGATCCAGTGGAAAGAGTTCTAATTTAAAAATCAAAAGATCTAAGCTCAAAACCATCTTTTGCTTACTACTAGCTTGGTAACATAGTGGATGGAGAAATCTGAGTTCAAATTTGATTTAAGACATCTATGTAACCCTGAACAAGATCTTAACTTCTGTCTGCCTTAATTTTTAGTTATAAAATAGGGATAATGATATAACCTCCCTTGCTGGGTAGGTGTGAGGATCAAATGAGATAATATCTATAAAGTCCTGTAAGTAGTTAATAGAAGCTTATTTCCTTCCTTCCTTCCTTCCTTCCTTCCTTCCTTCCTTCCTTCCTTCCTTCCTTCCTTCCTTCATAAATTTGTTCTTTCTAGGTCTTAGTTTCCTCATCTGAAATGAGAGCATTTGGATTAACTATTCTCAAAGAATTTTTCAAGCTCCAAGTCTACCTTGCCCCATGCATGGATGGATCTTTGAAAGAGTTGGGTTTTTTTTTAATAATCCTTTTCCTCTTTAGGTTTAGCTACTTGCATTCCACCAGCTACATTTATTGAGCAACTGCAGTGTGCACGACAAGAATCATAAGAGGTGCTGAATTTAAAATGATATCCACTAAGTAAAAACTGGAAAACACATTACAAGAGAAGTAAAAGAGATAATCCAATGCTGACAGAGCACCCTGATGCTCCCTGAGCTGGGCTTCAGAGATAGATAAATGGCAGGATGCTAAAATCTATAGTACTTACAGATTTTTCCTTCAAATTGGCAGCTTGAATAGAAAAAGACATCCCCATCACTCCTTCCCAGGTGTCATGGAACAACAAGAAAAGTTGTGAGGTAACTGTTAGTTCCCTGTTGCTCTGAAGACTTAAAGAGTCTGAAATAGTCTTCTATGTACAAAGTAAGAGAATTATGGAAAGAAGGAAAGTGAAGGTTTTGATTATCAGAAAGAAATGCTATTAGTGTTTAGATTCAAGAAGCACCAATTCCTTCTCTTCCTTGTGTCCAAATTATTGCATCCTGGGGGGCTGCAGGAATACACGGCAAAAGTTACCAGTGTGTTACCAAAAGATTCTTTGAGGTTCCCTGAAGCTCCCCTGTAGAGTCAGTTAGAATTGGAATTGAAATTGGAAGGGAATTTTTGGAATTGGAAGGGAATTTCCTCACCAATGAGGGGCAAGTGAGGTTGTTGGGAAAGGATGGATAAAATGAATCAAAAAGCATTTATGAACCCACCAAGTGCTAGACAGTATGCTAGATATTTAGACAAAATAGAGGTGAGATGGTTCTTTCCTTCAAGGTGCTAACGTTCTGTTGACAAGGAAACCATACATAGGACAGTTGTAGCCAAAGAAGGGAGATGTGATTGCATCACTAAGAATGTGAATGGAGTCATAAGGCAGATGCCTGCCCTTTTGAGAAGTAGTAATAGTAATAACTATTTGATTGCTGATTATATGTAAGAAGTCAAAATAAGACACAGTGGGACACAGCAGAGATACAACAACTAAGAAGATAGAAGTTTGTCCAAGTCAACCCAGATTTCCTGGTGGATGACTAAAGATTATATGAAGATAGTCTGGGGCCAACTAGATTAAGTTATTTAGGTGAATTTGCACACCTTTATTCATCAAACATATAATTTAGTTAAGATGAAGAAAGATCTTAATATGAATGTATTTTTTTTTAGATTTTTTCTAAGACAATGGGGTTAAGTGGCTTGCCCAAGGCCACACGGCTAGGTAATTATTAAGTGTCTGAGGCTGGATTTGAACTCAGGTACTCCTGACTCCAAGGCCAGTACTCTATCCACTGCGCCACCTAGCTGCCCGAGTGTATTCTTTATTGTATTAGTTGAGTGCAATTGTGAACTTAATAAGTAAAAGAATTGAAATGCATCGATTTAGCCAGAGGTATGAGCAGACTCATAAAAGAACAGTAACACTCCTTTGAGGAAGAAGTCTAGGAACCAAAGCCAAGTTCCAGAAAGTGGCAGTAGTTCATTCCAAATAAAAGTAGTAGATTGCAGAAATTCATCAAAGAAGCATCCCAGCAGATAAAAGTAATAGCAGGATCAAAGGCAAATTTTCTACTGTGGGAGACAATTTATACTTATATTACTTCTTGTAGAGTTATATGGTATATATAAATATATATTTATATATATATTTATATATAATATTTATTTTTTAAATTATATTTAGCAAATTGCATAGTGTTTCCATCCTATCCTGAACAGGAAGGTTGATCATCCTTCATCTAGATGTTGTTGGCTTCTGGTTGAAATCAAACAAAATGTAGTTGGGTCCCTGGATGTCAATAAGGTATTTTCCCAGCATGTAATGGACTACAAGAAAACAACTGGTGTTGGGTCCTATGACTCCTCCTCTACTCTGCCTATGAAGTCTTATGACTGAGACAGTAATGGGGCAGGCTAAGCAATTCAAATTGCTTGCTTCTCAATGTTTGTAGTGTCTTTTTTCTTCGATAAGAGAATTCTGGATTTTTGACTAGAGCATTCATGGGAATTTGTCTTTTGTGACTCCTTTCAGGAGGTGACAAATTGATAAATTCTTGGTGGATTTTTTTTTGTCTTCACTTTCTCTTCTGGTTCTAATAGATCTAAGTATAATTACTGGAAATTATTTCTAGGAATATAGAGTCCAAAATGCTTTTTAAATCATGTTTTTCAGGGACTACAATAATTTTTTAATTTTCTCTTTACCTATTAACAGGTCTAAGCATATCACAGGTCTAAGCATATCTATCTATCTATCTATCTATCTATCTATCTATCTTTCTATATCTAGCTACATCTATATCTATTTATATCCCTCTAGATATAAGATAGATCTATATTTAAAAGTAAATGTGTCTCTGGATTAAGTACATCAGATACCTTATGTTTTCTTTTGTCTTTACAATGTTTTGATTTTGTTTTATAGAGTCATGTTTTCTGTTTTGTCCATTCTAGTTTTCAGAAAATACATTCCTTGAGTAAGGTTTATCATCTTCTAAGCTATTTATTCTCCTTTCGGGTTTCATATAGTTCTTGAGGAAATACATTTTTTTTCCTTTGAATACTGCTTTATAGTTGTTATGGAATTACTCCTTTAGGGGAGGATATCTAATTTTATAATAATTGTTTGCATTTTTCTTGATGCCATCACCACCCTAACTTTTCTTCCTGAAGCTATGCTCTTAAGTGGGATGATTTGTCCTGAAAGATTCATTCTGGATCCCCTGGGTTTCTTGTGGACTTTCACTTTTGAGTGTTAGTTTCCTCTGGATCTGTGAGATTAAAAGGGTTACATCTCCAAGGGCTCTCTCTGGAATCTCCTGGATCTGAGGTGTTCTGACCAAAATTTGTCTCTGGTTATTGACTGTTGTGGTTTTTCAACTCTTCATAAAAGAGTACTCCATCCTTCCTCCATACACATTGCTTTTTGTTCTCATTGGAAGGTTTGCCAGGACTGGCACCTGTTTAACTGGTGACCTCCTTTCCCATTGCCCCAGACTTATGGATGAATTTATACGCAGCCTAGAAGTTATTTAGTAAAGTTTCTAATTGAATTTCTTTTTCTTTTTCTTTTTTTTTAGATTTTTGCAAGGCAATGGGGTTGAGTGACTTGTCCAAGATTACATAGCTAGGTAAATATTTAGTGTCTGAGACAGGATATAACCTCAGATCCTCCTGACTCCAGGGCCAGTACTCTATTCACTATGCCATCTAGCTGACCTATTGAATTTTTTGATCATTATTTAGTTTTTTTGTAAACTTCAGTATTTTGAAGGAGTTAGTATATAGGAGCTGGACCATCTGCTTCCCTTTAGGCCTTCATAACATTTTTTGGAAATAAAGGAAAATCGATAATTGTAGAAGAATTAATTCTTCATGGTTATGCTATGCTAATACAATATAAAAATAATAATACTACCTAAATTAATTTATAGATCTAGGGTCATACCAATTATACCTAAAGGAATTTTGAAAAATTATATCAAAATTCATTTAAGGAAGGAAAGATCAAGGCATTTAAGGGAAACAGTAAAGAAAAAAGTGAGAAGGGAATTTAGCAGTACCAGATCTCAAACTACAGTACAATGCGGTAATTGTTTTGTTTTTTTTTAGGTTTTTGCAAGGCAAATGGGTTAAGTGCCTTGCCCAAGGCCACACAGCTAGGTAATTATTAATTATTAAGTGTCTGAGACTGGATTTGAACCCAGGTACTCCTGACTCCAGGGCCGGTGCTTTATTCACTAGCTGCCCTCCACTGCGCCACCTAGCCACCCACAATGTGGTAATTGTTAAAATAATTTGTTGTTGTTTTAAAAAAGTGAAAAGTTGATCACAATAATAGATTAGTTACCAGGAGAAGTTAATATTATAGCATTGTGTTCAGTAAATTCAAGGACAACTTTTAAGTTAAGAATAATTTGACAAAACTGCTAAGATAATTGGAAAGCAGTGTAGAAACAATTAAGGTTAAGCGGTGCTATAATTGACTCTCAACCCCCCCCCCCCACATACCTGACATACTTTTGTTTCATTATTAGCATTCTCCATCACTTTTTTTTTAAGTCTAGACAATCAGCAGAACAACAAATCACTCCCAGATTTGTAGCATTTGTCAGTTTCCAAGGTGTAAATGCTCACATTAAATGTTTTAACAATTAGCTCAAACAAAGCAGGCTCTCCTGATTTAGCTCCACCTCTAGGTTAGAGTGACATCTCATATCATAGATCACAATTAGCTTCAGAGTTATATAGGATCTAGATTTAAAAAGTAATATTAACAAATTAGAAAAGAATGGAAAGAGATAGATACCTTTCACAACAATGAATGAGAGAAGGGTTCTTGACCAAACAAGGAAAAAAGGAAGATCACAGGAGATAAGATGACAATTTTAATTGCATGACATTGAAAAGCTTTTGTAAAATAAGATCAATGAAGTTAAGATTAAAAGGGAACAGTTCAAAGGGGGAAAATCTTTTCAGCAAATTTCTCTGACAAAGCTCTGATATCCAAGATATCAAGAGAATTACATAGAGGCTATCCAAGGTATCTAGAGAATTAATTATACACACACACACACACACACAGACACACACACACACACACACACACACACACACACACACACACACACACACACAGAGATATATCACCAAGAACCATTTTCCTGTAGGAAAAATCGTCAAAAATATGAACAGGCAGTCCTCAAAGGAACATGTGCTATCAACAATCATTTTAAAATATGCTCCAAATCACTATAAATGACAGAAATTCAACTTAAAACAGCTGTAAGGTTCTACCTCTTGCTCCTTCCAATAAAATTGACAAAGATGACCAAAAAAGAAAAAAAGGACAATTCCTGGAATGACTGTGAGAGGACAGACATACTGATGTGCACTGTTAGTAGAACTGGGAAAAGATCCAACCATTCTGGAAAGCAATTTGGAAGTCACTAAACTGTGTTTACCTTTAGACTCAGCTACACTATTATGCTTCTTTTCCCTCTCCATTCCCAAAGGTCAAAGACAGAAAGAAATAATCCATAAGTACAAACGTATTTATAGTAGCACTCTGTTGTTTTTAGCAAAGAACTTGAAACAAAGTGTGTCCCTATCAGCTGGGAGAATGACTGAACAAATGATGGCAGATGAGTGTAATGGAATATTATTGTGCTCTAAGGAATGATGACAGAATAGATTTAGAGAACCCTGGGAAAACTTGTATGATTTTATATTGAGTCAAGGGAGAAGTGCTAGGAGAAAAATTTATACTTTGACTACTACATTGTAAAGGGAAACAGTTTTTAAAAGCCTTAAAAATCTGTTTAATGCAGTAGGAAGCATGTTTCCTATCTCTTGGTGAAGACATGATGAAATGTAGGTACAGAACAAGACCTACATTTTCAGACATGACCAAGGACCAGAAATTTGTTTTGTTTGACTAATTAATTTGTCATAAGGGAGGGATTTTTGTGGAGGAGGGGAAATGAGAGCATGGTACTGATCGTGATAGAAAGAAAAAGAAGAGAAAAAAGAAAGAAAGAAAGAAAGAAAGAAAGAAAGAAAGAAAGAAAGAAAGAAAGAAAGAAAGAAAGAAAGAAAGAAAGAAAGAAAGGAAAGAAAGGAAGGAAGGAAGGAAGGAAGGAAGGAAGAAAGAAAGAGAGAGAAAGAGAGAAAGAAAGAAAAGAGAGAGGGAGGGATGGAAGGAAAGAAGGGAGAGAGGAAGAAAGGAGGAGGGAAAGAAGGAAGAAAGGAAAAAAGAAATGAAGGCGTATCAATGAAAGAAGGGCAATATTGGTATTGCTACAACTAAGAGCTAACATCTTTATAGTGTTTTAAAGTTTACAAAATGTTTTGCTCATCTAATTCTCACAACAACCTTGTAAGGTAAGTGTTATTCTTAATCCTATTTTATAGTTGAGGAAACTATGTCAGATAGAAACTAACTTGCCCAGGATCATACCGTTAGTATCTGAAACTGGATTTGAATTCAGGTCCTTCTGATTCCATATTCAGGGATCACTGTACTACCTATTGGCCTCATAATATTGCTACCATAATATGTGAGATACCTACTTTTTAAAAAAAGCTGTCCATGGTAGATTTCATTTACCATTTTCTTTTCTGCCCCTTGTATTTAGAAATGTTTACATTTGCTAATGACCATCAAGTTCATAATAAAGAATTATTTTCAAAAAGGTGAAGCTAAGAAAAAATTTGTATTGAATTGAAAAAGAAGTAAGCTTAAAATTAATAAGTTAATAAAACATTATTTTAAAATTCAATTTAAAAAACTCATTATCTCAAAAAAACTTTTTAAAATAACTTCCTGGGCTCCATCTACCAATTTGCAGGTAGGCCAATTCTTTTGCGATTGGAGTAGTTTCTGTTAGCGGGTTTTAATATAGAGACAGATAACTTCAACCTCTACTATACTTACAACTTTCAGTGAGATGCCCCATAGGACCTAGGAATGAAATTTTCCACAGAGCCAACTTTTTCAGCCTGGTAACTCATTATTTAAAAACCTCCTTATCTGAAATGCTAGAGTAGTGTTTTCCAAGGGCTGCCAGAAGGAGAGTTAGATGGCAGATTAATACTGATTTGAAAATTAATTTTATATCTTTGTATATCAAGGATGTGCAAGACTTATTTAATTTATAATAAGTGCAATTATAAAAAATGAATGAGCTATCAAAATTTCTAAAGTATGATCTATCAATATTGGCATCATGCGAGTTACTGGTCATTATGAATAAAATAGAGCTTTGGCAATATGGAATTCAATTTCCTCCACAGGGTGTCTCATTACTTCTTGGCACATGGGTTAATACTAAATTATAATCCTTAATTTCCAAATCAGATCTTAATTTCTAAATAAGAGGTTAATATAAATAACCTCTCCAGCTGTGGGCCCTTGGGGGGAGTTCATGAAGACAATATCTGTTTACAGCATCTCTTTCTTTTTGGAATCTTTATTACCAATTTCTTCTTTATGAATTCTGTTGGGATGTTTCAACAAAGGACAGGAACTCACTTTTTAAGACCTTAAAGATTTTTAAAATCTTAGGATTTTTAAGATCAGCAACAATTATTGATTAAACACCTTTGAATAAGGTATGATTGGACTCTGTGGGGAATATCAAGGAATGCATAATCCCTTCTTTGGCCTCCTGTTGGGAACATCAAACTTTCATATAAAACAGATAATTAAAAATACAATATATGTCAAATTAAAATAAGTGTCATCAGAGTTTAGTATAGAGGTGGAAATCATTCAGGTGGTCATCAGGTCACCCCTCACTCCCTTCCTTCCTTCCTTCTTCCTTCCCTCCTTTTCTTCCTTCCTTCCTTCCTTCCTTCCTTCCTTCCTTCCTTCCTTCCTTCCTTCCTTCCTTCCTTCTTTTCCTTCCTTCTTCCCCATGCCTTATAAGGCCTAAGAGCAAAGAAGATTTGTAGTCACAATACCTTAACCTGGAGTTGATGAAAATTGAAATTGAAACACAACAGAGTTGTTTCCTTTTATGTGAGCAAGATGGGAAACAGTAGCGTCAATGAACCAAAGTTTTTAGACTGGAACTACATCACTAAAACTATGCTGCCACATTGAGGAAACCCTGGAGGCACACTTTTTTTTTTTGGTAGACCATAGCACAAAGAAACTGTAGGACAGTATTACCTGATTGCACCTGCAGGGGTTTGGGGATAATATCTGATAATATCTCCTAGGAGTATAAGAGAACTTAGAGAAGAAATGCTGAAGAGGAACTGCAGAAAGACAGTCATCTAGCAAAACCTCCTGGGAGCAGGAGAGAGATGAACTTCATAGTTGGGAATATAAATTTTTATTTTGCATGCCTATCTACTGAGGGGATCCAGTGGCACAGTGGATAGAGCACTGGGCCTGGTGGCAGGAAATCCTAAATTCAAATCTGACCTCAAACACTTACTAGTTGTGTGACCCTGGGCAAGTCACTTAACTTGTTTGTCTTAATCCACTGGAGAAGAAAAATGGTAAGCTTATATAAAACATTGGGACTAATTAATAGGTACTCATTCAAAGAGTAAGGGAATCTTGTTATGTGTATTTGGCTCATGTAGTCTTTGTGAATCCACACAGATCTGTATCTCTTTAAATGCAGTTTTTAAGAAGACATGAATGGATATTTCTAGAGCCTCCTCTATCCACATTTCTCCAAGAGACTTTGATTTCTATGGGAGGGAAGCAGGAGATTGGGGTCAGAGGCTAGTCACTATGTTCTCCTCAGAGAAAAGATACTAGATTAGAATTATATCTGTTCATACTCCCACACCTAAACATTGTTAGTTTAGGGGGAAATGATTTTTTTGGTTCAAGCTGACTTTGAGCGAATAAGCCATTTTGACTGTTAGAAAAACCTAAATTAACCATAAAGGACATATGAAGAAAGACACTATCTGCATTCAGAGAAACAACTGATAAATAGAAGTATGAATCGAATAATTTTACAAATATATATTTATCTGTGTTTAATAGTAGCCATCTCTGGGGGGGTAGAAAAGAAAGAAAAAGTTATTATATAACTATATACATTTATTCAATATATATAAAATAATAACAAGAGGTACATAATAGATTTTAAGTTTCCTGTATAATCTTTTTCATTATATTATGTTATGGAAATTCTTGTTTTATCCTATAAATAACAAATAAAATAAATAAAGACTGAAGGACCATGTTTCTGGTCTGTTGAAGTGAAAATTCTTTCCAATTAAGTGTTAGAATTCATTGCCAAAGGATCCTATTCCTTTCTGAAATTCTGTAATTTTGCAAATACTAATCAAGGTCTATGTGTGATGAGATTTTATTTTTCTTCCTCAGAGTAGTAACTGTAGTGACTAGTTGGGATAGAAAAGAAAATACTTGCATTCAATCTTTTGAGGCAGCTTTCTCCCTCTTCCTTGGCTTAATTCATACCTCTAAGATTGCTAGAGATAGCGCTTTGGCACTACTGACTTTTTCTGAGGCTAGAATTACTTCTCTGAGTCTTAGTTACAGAGTAATTTAGACAGTAATCAGCCTCCCACACTATGTAACTTTTAAGAGTAACTCAATGGATAGAGCACTGAACTACTACCATCATTCCTGATTATATTAATTTTTATTTTGCATGCCTACCTACTATGGGCATCCAGTGGCACAGTGGATAGAGCACAGGGCCTGGAGGCAGGAAATCCTAAGTTCAAATCTGGCCTCGGATACTTACTAGCTGTGTGACTCTGGGCAAGTCACTTAACTTGTTTGTTTTAATTCACTGGAGAAGGAAAAGGTAAACTATCTTCACCAAGAAAACCCCATGGATGTTATGGTGATGCTGACTTACACTGGCATAGGAAATTACTTACTGAGAAATTACCCATCTAAGTCCCCATCTCTAATAAGAATAGGGATACTATTTCTATTTCTAATGAAGTGACTCCATCACTTGGGAGGGGGGTAAGGCCTCTCTCAAGGAAGATTGAGGGGAGCTCTGCAGGGACGAGCCCTGGGAGTCCTGACATCCAAAAAGAAGAAAAGCTTCTAATTCCTGTGTTTGGTTTAACGACTTTTCTTCATGGAGCAGGATGGCAGGGATTGTTTTACTGCAGCTATTTATATAGCCCTAGTGTCTAATATCCATCCATTGTGATCTTTTTTTGTTTTCCTTGGTAAATTGTGTTGATGCTCTGGGTGTTCATTCTTTTGGCGGCTTAATCTGTTTTATTGAATTTCCAAATTCTTAAATCAATACCGATAATAGCAGGCGGGAGGAATAAAATACAGTTTCAGGCACTTTGCCAAATATACTTGGTATTTGGATGCTGTGGATTTCATTTGGGGTGCTTTGTAGTAGCTTCACAATAACTAACTCTCACAATTAGTCAATCAATTAGCCAATATTGCTTGATCACTTACTGTGTGCTTAGCTACTATGCTCCTGCCATGCTGGTTACAGACAAGTATAAGATCAAATACCTGCCCTACTGGAACTTCCAATCTAGTTGGTGAGATGGGAAGAAAACAGATGAATGAATGAAAGAATGGATGGATGGATGGATGGATGGATGGATGGATGAAGAAATGAATGAAAAAGCATTTATTAATCACTTACTATGTGTTAAGAACTGTGATAAGCAGAGAATACAAATAGAAAAGGAAGATAGTTCTTGCTCTGACAGAACCCACAAACTAATGGGAGAAAGAACACATGTAGGAGGAGTTAGTTGTAGGGAAGATGGAGAAACCCAATGTTCCTGAGGCAGTAGTTGAAGGATGAATGGCAAGGCCTTGGGTTCTTCAGCAGGTCAGATAGCTAAGTGGCCTAAAGGATAAGGTGCTGGACCTGGAGAGAGGATGACCACAGAGTTCAAATTCGACACCAGATACTTGCTCATTGCATGATCCTGGGTAAGTCACTTAATCTCTGTCTGCCTCAATTTCCTCAATGTAAAATGAGGTCAATAATAATATTAATAATAATATCTCCAAGGGTTATTGTGAGATCAAACAAAATAACATGTGTAAAGCTCTTAGCACTGATACATTTGTTGTTCAGTCTTATCTGACTCTTCCTGACCCTGTGAATGATGTTGACCATGAGTTTTCTTGGCAAAGATACTGGAGGGGTTTGCTATTTCCTTTTCTAGTGGAATAAAACAAATAGAAATTAAGAGACTTGCCCAGGGACACTTACCCAGATAATAAGTATATGAGGTTGGATTTGAACTCAGGGCTTCCTGACTCCAGGCCCAGTGTTCTATTCACTGAGTCATCTAACTGTCCTGCTTCCTATATTGTAAGAAATGTGTGTTCTCTTTTCCCTTCCCCAATAGTGATAGGGTCCTATTAGAGTGGAGGTATAGTGGCCCTGTTAGAGTGGAGATATAGTGGTAGGGTCCTAGTGGAGTGAAAGTACAGTGGTGGGGTCCTATTTGAGTGGAGGCATAGTTATAGGGTCCTGTTCAAATGACAGACTCAGAGGACTTAGAGTTCAGTGACATAGCCCAAAGTAAGTTATCTACCCTCTGGTTCTCCATCTTATAGGAAGAACTGTATTTGGTGACACCTTGTTAATTCAAGGATATCCATCAGACTCACATTTTTATAGCATTTTATCCTTGCTTAGCACTTCCTTCAGAATAGCTCTTTGAGATAGGTAGTATAAATTAAAACATCGCCATTGTACTAATTATAAAACAGGAGAATCAAAGACTTAACCTGATTTGCACAAAACCACACAGCTTTTCAGAGGTGGGAGTTGCTCACTAGCCCCAGGTCTTTGGATGCCATGCTGTCCCCCTGCAATGAAATGATTAGGGAACAAGGTATGTTTCCCCCAGTCTTGACCATTTTGCCTTTTTTAGCTTTGTTCATTCCAGGCTTTCAAATCATGACCTATGTCTTACTTTTCCTTACCTTGACCTTTTCATTTAATTATTTTCATCAATGAGAACAGAAGGATTTTTACCTTTCAACAACTCCTTACTCTGAAGATTCCACCAACCCACTGGGTGCCAGTTACCTCACTGAAGCCTGTAATGACTAAATTATCCTTTTTTTTCCATGAGACAGATAGTGATGGCAACTCTTCTCTGATTACCCAGTTAAATTTAGCAGATGTTTTGTGAAGCTCCTCCTATGTATAAGATATCTTGTTAGACTTTGGTAATATAAAGATCAAAATGAAACAGTCCTTGCCATAAAGTTTACATTGTATTTGGGGTAAAAAGTTCTCCAGGGTAAGCATTCCATCTTCCTTCACTCATTCCTTATAGTGTAAGCAATTTAAACCATTTACCATCCTGCATATTCTCCTCTGGACACACCAAAATTCTTAATGTCCCTCTTAAAACATGAAAATATTATTACAGGTGTGGATTGATGTGGACCATGCATAGTGGCACCTCCCTTGTTCTGGAAATTATACTTTATTAGTGTATCACGTGCCACATTAACTTTTTCAACAGCTACACAAAATTGTTGACTCATAATGAGCTAGTGGACTACCAAAACACTCAGACCTCTGCCAGATTAGGTCTTCCTCACTCTATACTTAGTCAATTGCTTTATTTAACCCCAATAATCTCTGCTAAATGTTAATTTTAGGCTATCATTCCAGCAGAATCCTAATTCTGCCATTCAGTGTTTTAGCTCCCCCCTCTTAGCTTTGTGTGATCTGCTGATTTAAATAAAAAGCTAGACAAGTATGTATTGCTATTATCCAATTATCTGATTCAAAAAAATGTATGGAATAGGGCTGGACTGAATTGGCCTTGTAGGATACCCATACTTCCCTTCAGGCTGACATTGATCCATTAATCACCACTTTTAAAGAATGAATTGTTTGGCTATTTGTAAACCATTTAACATTTTCCATTTGGCCACAAGAGCATTATAGGACCATCCTCTGCCTTGCCGATGTCAAGATGTAATATGTCTATGACATTCTTCTGATCTACCAATCTAGTTGCCCTGTCAAAAAAAGGGGTGAGGGAGAGAGAAAATGAGGCTAGTTAAGCATAACTTTTTTGTGTGGAATAGATCAAAGAAAATTCAGAAACCTAGATCTTAGATCTGAATCCTAGGATTCAGAAACCTATTCTATCTCTCAATAACTGTGTGATCTTGAATAAGTCATTTAACCTCTCTCTGCCTCAGTTTTATCCTCTATAAAATGAGTATGGGGGTGGGTGGGAATGTCCCTTGCAGCTTCAGCCCTCTATGATAATGATAACTGAAAAAGAATATACAAACTATCTTGTTTTCAGTTGGCAATACAAGGAGAGTTTAGGGATGTGTGTATGGTGTAAGGGGAATATTTTATTTCAATTCATTTTATTTTTACAGCAAACATATTTAAAGTAGCCTTTCCTGGTTTTACACACACTATATATCAGGTGGGTGAAGTTGGGCTTTCGAATTTCTTCCTTACACACACACACACACACACACACACACACACACACACACACACACACTCGTTGTTTTGTGGCTTCCAAATTTCTTAAGTGTTAGGTCATTTTCCTTACGGGCTAAATGGCTGTCTGCAGAAGGCCGTGGTTGGTCATAAATTGTCCTGCCCATAATATAAAACACACCACTTATTTACAGCGGGTACTCTCTTCCAAGTAGCTCCAACTGCTCGTAAAGCACTGGGCTCCCGTGTCATTCCCACCGAGGCTGAGGCAATAAAGGGCGCAGGGGAATTACCTTCGCTCTGCCCGACTGCGACAGCACCGCCAAGGCAGCAGTCGACTTAATGGATTTTTTCCCCCTCAAAAAGCATTAAATGCAGACATAATTCCTCTTCCCTCCGCATCCCAGCATCACAGTTAACTTCGGTGATAGAGGTAACAGAAGAAAAGGTGAGCGTGGAATCCAGCTGTGAAAGAGAGAGCTGTTATTCTCCTTGGTTACCTCACCCACATCTGGTATTTTCATCCTGAATGCTCAACTGAAAAAATAAATAAATAAACCAGCCTTGGCTCTCCTGTACCTTATAAAACAGCAACGTATTGTTGAGATTATTATTATTTATGACTGCTTACTGGATCATGTGCATGACGGAGTCCTTGGCCAGGTGCTCTGCAAGACTCTGCTGACCCAGGGTCTGTCATCCTGGGGGCTTCAGAGGACTGAATAAAAACGCATTGTGTAGAAGATTTGGACCGACAATTTCAAAATGTCTTGGAAAATGGCAGTTACCTCTCCATAAGGCTAGCGCAGCTCCCAATTGCAAAATGGAAGAAGTTTGTTTTCAGAGTGGTATAGTGAAGGAGTGTTGGACCTGGAGTTAGGAGTCCTGAGTTCCACTACTGGCTCTGATTCTTGCTGTGTGGGATTTTAGCGGTGGAAGCATTGTTCTACTTCTTTCACTTCTTATCTGTTAAATGGAAACCATCTTATTAACACTAATTACTCACAAGTTAGTTTTAAGGAAGGCTGCTATTTTTGTAAACCTAAAAAAGAGCTATACAGATTTGAACTACTATGAATTCCCACCTTTTCTCCTGTAGAGCTCATTAACTTCCTGGAACCCATTTTTTCTAGCCCCCCCCTCAGTATTTTTCCATTGTCCTTACTGTGGCAACCCACCTATGCTTGCTTTCCCCTAGAAAGTGCCTCATATTCTAGAATCATACACTACCAATTTCTCCCAACCTTGCCTTTATAACCCCACCCTTTTATTAGGGAAGGTGATTCCAACTAGTTGCTATTGAATCAATACAATTCGTGTTAGTGTGTAAAAGTGTAATAGTGGTATCTTATGGTTCTAGCCAATAAATTGTTAGGAGAACTGCATTTGAGTCCAGGTTCTGCTACTTAATGCTTGTGTGTAACTATGGCTAAGTTACTTGACCATCTAGCCTCAATTTTTTCCACTCTAAAATGAGAATAATGATCTTTGCATTACCTATTCACACAGAGTACTATGAAGAGAATACTTGTTAAGTAAGTTGTAAGTGAGTTGTAGGAGCTAGTACAGATCACCTGTTGTGTAGGAGTACCTTCATTTTAAAAAGTTTGTTGACCCAAAGGAATGAATGCCTCACTAATGGAATTTCATAAAAAGTTTTTTGGGAGAAGATTCCTGAAAGCACACCATCTATGTGACTGCCTGCTTTGTCTATGTCAAAGACCTGTCTTGTCTATAGTTATCAAAAATTTTCCAGCTGAATAATATAAATAGTTTATATTTTATAACACTTCAAATTAAAAAAAAATGCTTTCTACTTTGCATCTGCTGACCTGCCTGGCTTCAACTCTATAGAACAAGATATTCCTTTATTTCCTTTAGAAATGAACTCATCCCCTTGAAATTCACCACCTCCTGTTAACTCAAGCCTAGATTGACTCTACCCCCCCAACCCCGTCTCCTCTCTCCTTTGATTGGAGGGCTGGTGGAAGCAAAAATCCAAACTCCTCCCAATGCATTGCTTTAGAAATGGCAGAAGTAAAGACCCAGCACTTCTGGAAGGTAGGTACTGATTTGCTTTTCAGTAACAGTATTCCCAGAGCTTAACACAGTGCCTATCACATGGTAAGCATTTAATAGCTGTTCATTTGATTGGATTACTTGCTTTGCATCAATATAGTTAAATGAGAGGCTTAAATTATTATACCCATTTTACAGGTGAGAAAACTGAAGCTCAAAAAGGTTTTTAAATTCATGGCTCAAGATCACACATCTAGTAAGTAGCAGAGTTAAAACTTTAACTGAGGTCCTCAGAATTCAGGGCTCCTACAATACTGACCCAGTAGAATGTAATCTCCTTGAAGGCAGCACCTGTTTCACTTTTACCTTTGTATTACCAGCATCTGGCTCTTCACAAAGTAGACACTAAACTTAATGAATGTTTTTCCAGATCTCAACTGACTCCAAGTCCAGAACTCCTTCCTTAATACATGCTGAAGATGTGTTTCCTATTTTATAAGTAAATCATTTCCCTAGAAGATCCAAGTTTACTCTTTAATATATAGTCAACTATATAACTTAGAGTCCAAGTTATCAAGTTCAGGTCTCTTAGAGAAAGTGCATTTGGCCCAGGATTTGAAGCAAAGGTAGAGGATGTAGGTTGGCAGAGGAGGAATTCTAGGAACAATGAAACTGCATGTGGGAAAGGGTCAGTGAATGGGTTTGGCAGGAGAGCTGCTAATGATGAGCCAAGGGGGCTTACTTGAGTTTCAGCATCTTTTCCTGGCCAAGGTGCTAATGAGCAGGGCTAAAATGGCCCAAAGGTAAGCTAAAGAGGAGGCCCAGGGGGAAAGGGGCTCTTTTAATCCATGACCGGATAATAAGTCATGGAGAATTGGTTGTAAATGTTGCTGGGTTTCAGTGACTGAAAATTGGATTGGTAACCCAAAGGTAGACTTTGTTCCCTCAAGCTCAAAGCACTTAGTGACTCAGATGCTATTAGGTGAGAAAAGTTTCCTAGGGATAACAACAAACATAAGGAAAACTCCCTGAATAGGAAAACAGGCAATTTCCTGGGGTTGAGACCTATTTCTTATATGACTGAGGGCAAATCATAGCACCTCTCCAAAATGCTGTAAAAGAAGGTGGTGTTTTTGTAAGATCATTGCACCTAAGGGCTCCCATTTCCCACAATTGACAAGGCATTTCTCCAATGAGGGTGGTAGGATGTGTATTTAATCAGCTGGACTTATTTTGCAATAGATTAAACTTACATTCTACTAGCATAGTATCCTAAGGTGAAATACAGTTGCTTCTGGGCTGCCTTTACCTTGTCATCTTTAGAATCATCCTAAGGAGAAACAAATCCATAGAAGATATAGTTTCTTTTTTCCTTTTATGGAATCGGTACAGGTAGTTCAAAATCCAGGGAAATTCTCTTTTAATTAAATTTGATTAATGCCTTGGAAAGAATTGCCTAATTGTGCTATAGTCCCCACCTCCTCCTTAACCCACTAAACTATTGCCATCCATCTTTATTGGGAAGCAGAAACATACACTGATTATGCTTGGCCAATGTAAACTAGCATTTAAGAGACAACCTCATGTTTTTGCAAGTTCCTCTGGAACTTGGTATTTTTTTTTTGCTTTTTTTTGTTTTTGCTAGGCAATGGGGTTTAGTGACATGCCTGAGGTCACACAGCGAGGTAATTATTAAATGTCTGTGGCTACATTTGAACTCAGGTCCTCCTGACTCCAGGGTCTGTGCTCTATCCACTTCGCCACCTAGCTGCCCCTGGAATAGGTATCTTCTTTGATAGAGAAGAGGAAACTGTTGTTGGGAAGTCATCAGCAATTTCAGAGCAAGTTTCTTATCTCTTTTTTGTATTGCCAATACAAACCAGATGCAACTAAAGTCATGCTGACACTTAAACATAGGGTTTTTTGCTCTTAGTTTCTATCAGTGAGTTCTCCTTACTGAGAACTTGGTCTGATGGAAGAGGTTTGTGTAGGAATGGTAAATGTGAAAAACAAGTTAAAATATGGTATCTGAAAATGGAATTTGGATTTCTAGACAATAAATTAAAATATGGGAACAAGTATCTGATCAGGAATAGAATGTTCCTATAAGGTGGTAAGAATGTTTTTATCTGGAGTTCTCTAAATCTAAACAAAAGGGACTTAAACTGAAAGAAAGCAGGTAGGGAAAAGAATACTATGAAACCCATCTGAGTTAGGTTCCATAGTGAATCTAATGTAGGAAGAGGAAAATGTTAGGAGACAAAAGTTCAAGAAAGTAGCCAGCAATTAAAACCAATGGCCTCAACTGCCTTTGCACAAATATACAAAATATGTATAACAAGCATGATTAACTAGAAATTTTTTTTTTCTTTTTTAGGGTTTTTTTTTGCAAGGCAGTGCGGTTAAATGGTTTGCCCAAGGCCACACAGCTAGGTCATTATTAAGTGTCTGAGGTCAGATTTGAACCCAGGT
This sequence comes from Macrotis lagotis, assembly GCF_037893015.1. Classification (NCBI taxonomy): domain Eukaryota; kingdom Metazoa; phylum Chordata; class Mammalia; order Peramelemorphia; family Peramelidae; genus Macrotis; species Macrotis lagotis. The sequence continues at coordinate 608,994,208 of NC_133658.1, forward strand.
ACTCCTGACTCCAGGGCGAGTGCTCTATCCATTTCTCCACCTAGCTGCCCTAGAAATTCTAATCAGGAAGTAATTTAAGTTGCATTGGGAAATTGAGGAATGAGATGCAAAACTGGAATATAACTCAATTAGGATATGCCTTATTCCAAAGGACTTTACTTAGAGTACTTTAAATCTGTAATCTCTCCAGGGGTGCCAATTACCAACTATCATCTTCATCATGAGCTATACTTGGCTATGTCCTCTCATAAATCCTCTAGAATAGGTCCTTCCAACACTAGATGCCTTCCTCTAAATCTCTTGATATTGTGGGTATCAACAAAACTCATGCATTGTCCTTATGTTGTGCCAACTTTCTTTTTTTAAAAAATTTTATTGATTTAAGACAATGGGGCTAAGTGACTTGCCCAAGGTCACACATCTAGGCAATTATTAAGTATCTGGAAGTCAGATTTGAATTCAGGTCCTTCTGACTCCAGGGCCAATGCTCTATTCACTGTATCACCTAGCTGCACCTGTACCAGTTTTCAAGAGATGAATTTCAGTCAAGTTATGGCATGAGAAGCCAGGATGCAAAAGGAAAAGGACAATTAAAAGGAGCCTTTAAAACTATCTCAAAAAGGAGAGGCAGATGAAAGAAGCATTACTTCTCAGGATGGATGGGACTGATTGTTAATGGAGAGAAGACAGACTACCCAATTCTCATTTTGCTTATATCTTTTTTTGTGTGTGTGTATGTATGTGTTTAAACTTTATTTTTTCTTTTGATTTATGTAATTTATTTATTTATACATTATTATAATAGTCTTGTAAAAGTAAACATAATCCCCCCTTCTCACCACAAAAATAAAAAACTTCACAAGAAACAAAATGAAAGAAAGAAAAAAAATTTGCTTCAGTCTTTGTTCAGATACCATCAGCTCTCTCTCGGGGGTTGGATTGCATTCTTTATCATAAGTCCATCAGAGAAGTTACTTTCATATTTTTTCCCACAGTTGCTATTGCTGATTGTAATTCTCTCCATCCTTCCTCCCCACTCCCATTTATTCTATTTTCTCTATCCTTTCACTCTGTCCTTCTTCAAAAGTGTGCTATGGAGCAGCTGAATGGCACAGTGGACAGAGCACTGGCCCTGGGGCCAGGAGGTCTGAGTCCACATCCCACCCCAGATACCCAGCAACCACCCAGTAGTGTAGTCTACTCAACCCCACTATCTTGCAAAAAAAAAAAAAGTATGCTGTATTTGACTACCCTCTCCCATGAACTATCCCCTCTTCTATCACCTGCATCCCCATCCCTTCCCACTGTCCCCTTTCTCCCATCCCCTTCCTATTATTTTCCCTCTAAGGTAAAGGACACCCTATCAATTGTGTATGTTGTTTCTTCTCTGAGCCATTTCCAATGAGAATGAAGACTCACTCATTTCCCCCCTACCTTCTCCCCTTCAACTCTATTGCAAAAGGCTTTTTTTTACATGAAATAACTTAGCCCATTCTACCTCTCCTTTCCCTTTCTCCCAAAACATTCCCTTTTCACTCATTGACTCTATCTTTACAATATATTATACCTTCATATTCAGCTCCCTCCTGTTCCTTGTCTAAATATGCTCCTTCTAACTGCTCTATTAAATGAAAAGGTACATATTAGTATTATTGGTATCATCTTCCCATGCAGGAATACATGCATTTCAACACCAATAAGTCCTTCATAATTTTCCCTTCCCATCTATCCTCTCTATGCTTCACCTGAGTCCTGTACTTGAAGATCAAACTTTCTGTTCAGCTCTGGCTGTTTCAAAAGGAATACTTGAAATTCCCATATTTCATTGAATGTTCATCTTTTCCCCGGAAGAGGATGTTCAGTTTTGCTGGTAGTTGATTTTCAGTTGCATTCCAAGCTTTTTTTGCCTTCTGGGATATTATATTCCAAGCCCTACAAACCCTTAATGTGGATGCTGCTGAGTCCTGTGTAATCCTGAGTGTAGCTCCATGAAATTTGAATTGTTTCTTTCTGGCTGCTTTTTTTTTTTAGTTTTTTGCAAGGCAAATGGGGTTAAGTGGTTTGGCTGCTTTTAATACTTTCTCTTTGACTTGGGTGTTTTAGAATTTGACTCTAATATTCCTGAGGGTTAATTTTTTAATTTCTTTCAGGAGGAGATTGGTAGAGTCTCTCAATTTCTATTTTGCCCTCTGCTTCTAGGATAACAGGGCAATTTTCCTGTAAAATTATTTGAAAATGAAGTCAAGGCTCTTTTCCTGATCTTGACTTTCAAGTAGCCCAATAATTTTTAAATTGTCTCTTCTGGATCTGTTCTCCAGATCAGTTGTTTTTCCAATCAAACATTTCATATTTTCTTCTAGTTTTTCATTTTTTGATATTGTTTTATTGTTTCTTGATTTTTCACAAAGTCATCAGCTTCCCTTAGCTCTGTTCTACATTTGAAGGATTTGTTTTCTTCAGAGAGCTTTTGTATGTCTGATTTCCCATCTGGCCAGTTCTGATTTTAAAGTATTCTTCTCCTCATTAACTTTTTGGACTTTTTCCATTTGACCTAAACTGGTTTTTAACAGGTTGTTTTCTTCAGCATTTTTTGTATTTTCTTGACTAAGCTGCTGACTTTGTTTTCATAATTTTCCTAAATTGCTCTCATTTCTCTTCCCAATTTTTCCTCTACCTCCCTTACCTGATTTTCAAAATCTTGAGTTCTGCCACAGCTTAAGCCCAATTCCTATGTTTTTTGGAGGCTTTAGATACAGAAGCTTGGACTTTGTCATCTTGTCTGTGTGTATTTTGATCCTCTGGGGGACCAAAGTAATTATCTATGGTCAGGTTCCTTTTTTTCTGTACTCATTTCCCCAGGCTATGTCCTGGTTTTGAGGTGCTTCCCAAGCTTTTGAGTGTTATTTAGTGCAAGGACCTGCAAGGACCTCAGTTCCTTCAATGTCTTATAAGAGGCTCTGACTGCTCTCCTGCCTGTGCTCTGGTCTGTGGATGACCACAAGCACTCCCTTCTGCCCTGGAGCTGAGAGATGGGTCACTACTCTATGGCAATGGGGGGCCCAGACTGTGACTAGTGTCTGAATATAGATGAAGTCACAGAATCCTATCCCAGGGATAGAGGCAAGACCTTGAGAGTCTCCCCCACCCCCTTACCTTCCATGGGCTGAGTGCTCTGGGAACAGCTGTCTGGAGGCTTTTTGTTGGGTGGCTCCCAGGTCTGTGTCTGTTTCCCAGGATGAGGGCTGCACCAAGGGCCCCCAGCTGTGCTGAGGGCCACATTGGCCTAGGCTCCATGCTCATACTGGCAGAAGTTTCCCCGCTCACCTTCCAAGTTGTGCTTGGTGTTACCTGGGTTGGAAAGTCTGGAAACTGTTTCTGTTGCCATGAGCTGGCATCCCCAGGGATCCAGGAACCCTGTGGGCTGTTCCTGGAAGGCTGGAGTTCCTTTGCTCTGAATGTGGTGATCCTAGCTGTGCTGTTGCCCCCTCCAAGCCTTCTCATGCTCTTTCAAGTTACCTTGGGATGAAGAATAGCCTCAGCAAGTATTTCAGTGGGTTCTGTCTCTCAAAAATTTAGTTAGAATCATAATTTTAAGGTTTTTGGAATATTTTTAAATAAAAAATTATTTATTTAAGACAATGGGATTAAGAGTGACTTGTCCAAGGTCACACAGCTAGGCAGTTATTAAGTGTCTGAAGCCAAATTTGAACTCAGGTCCTCCTGATTCCAGGGCTGTGTTCTATCCTCTTTGCCACCTAGCTGCCCCCAAGTTTTTGGAATGTTTTGGAAGAGAGCTCCTGAGAAATTCTACCCTCATGCCACTATCTTGGCTCTGCCTCCACTTATCTTTTCTTCTCTTTTTCTCTATTTAAGGAGATTGATCTTAAGTCTGGAAAGGATAGACCTGAAATGCCTACCAAGAAGTTGAAAAGGGGCACCTAGGTAGCACAGTAGATAGTGCACCGGTCCTGGATTCAGGAGGACCTGAGTTCAAATTCAGTCTCAGACACCTAATAATTGTCTAGTTGTATGACCTTGGACAAGTCATTTCACCCTATTGTCTTAAATAAAAAATAAAAATAAAAGAAATTGAAAACTAAAATAAAGAGGGATGTCCCTTGATGTCCTCAATGACTTCAATTCACAAATCCCAGGTGAACACTATCCTGATGTAGTGAAACAACTGGCAGAGGAGATTGCTGTGCCACTCCTAGTACTTTTTGCAAGATTATGGAGAATTGAATTCTTCTGATAGGACTGGAAAAACACAAGTATACCATTTTTTTAAACTAGGAAAGAGAGGCAAGTCTGAAAAACACATTGCAATATCTTGATTTTAGTTTCTGGCAAAATTCTAGAATCTATTCTTAATGTGCACATGAATGAACATTTATAAAGCAAAGGAATGCTTACAAAAGAAGTAGTAAAGATTCATCAGGAAAAAATGATGCTACACTAATGGACTGGATGAGAGTACAGTGGATTAGGTGGATTCAGAGATGGTTGATATATCTATTTAGTAATAAATATCTAAACAGTAATCATTATGGACTAAGTGGCAGCTTAAAAGGTCTCTAGTGGAATGACCTATCCATGGTTCTGTTTTATTAATCATTTTTTTTATTAATGATTGAGTTAAAAACATAGTTGGAATGATCATCAAATTTGTAGATTATAGTAATCCAGGAGGTAAAACTAATTTTTTCAAAAATAAAAAATCAATAACCATTTATTAAACATTTTTGGTATGCTAGGTAATATGCTAGGTACAGTGAAGCATTACTGACCCCAAGGAATTTACATTCTATTGGGGAAAACAACCTGTATGTATGTGTGTTTGGTTATGTTTGTGTATGTGTTTGTCTTTGTGTGTGTACATGTGTGTGCATATGTGTATATGTGTGTATGTGAGTGTGTATGTAAAATAGATACGATGATGCTTTATGGAAGAGGGTACTTGCAGATGGGGGATTAAGATCTTGAGCTGAATCTTGACTGAAACTAGGAGTTTTAAGAGGTGTGGTAGATGCTAAGGATAAAGGCACATAAATAGAAAATGGAATGTCACATACAAACAACACTAAAAGTAAAATGGACTGGACTATAAAACAAACAAATCAATGAATGAAAAAAATTATTGGGAAGAACAAGTTGTACATTAATAGATTTGCAATTTCATGTACAATTATCTTTTTATATCATTATGGAAATGTTTATTTTATTCATAATTAAAAATGAAATAAAGAAAAATTGTTAAAAAGATAGGAACCAGAAATATGGTGGTATCCTTAATCATAACTGGGAAGTTTATGCAAAGAGTGGATTTGAGGGAAAATATAATGAATCTATTTGCTATACATTGAGTTTAGATTGTCTATAGGATATTCAGTTCCAAATATTCAATGGGCAGTTGGTGATGTGGGCTTGGAATTTAGATGAGAGATTAAGCCTAGATATATAGATCTGGAAGTCATTCACATAGAGATCATAATTAAACCCATGGGAGTTGATGAGGTCACAAAATGAGAAAGTACATGAAGAGAAGGAGGGGCAGGACAGGGTGGGGTATAATTGAATGACAGCATCAGTAGCAAAAAAGACCTCAACAATATAGAAGAAACTGAATCTAATAAGATGAAATTTGATAACAATAAATATTCTGTTTACACTTGAATCTTACAAATCAGCTTCAAATATAAGATTGAGATAGAATTGGATTCATCTGGAAAAGTTCTTTGGGTTTTTAAGTGAATTGCAAGCTCAGTATCAGTCAACACTTCAATATGGTAATAAAAATGCAAATATGATCTTAGGCAGAATGGAGTTTGGCATAATGTCTAGGACTGGGATGATTATTGCCCCATTGTACCCCATCCAGGTTAGTCCACATCTGGGGCATTGTATTCAGTTATGGGAATTATATTTTAGGAAAGACATTGATAAGCTGGAGAGGAGCCAGAGCATAGGCACGGGGTGGGGCGGAAGGGATAAAGAACATTAAGATTGTGCTAAGAGGACAAGTTAAAGGAATTAGGATGTTTACCCCAGAGAAGCCACTTAATGGGGAACAAAACAACTATCTTCAAGTTTTGAAGATTTGTTACACAGAAGAGGGATGAGGCTTGTTTTGTCTGATCCCAAATAGCAAAATTAGATGTAATGGGGGGGGGGGGGGGTTGGGGAAGATGGTGAAGAAGAAAAGAGGATTTAAGGGGCACCTCGATGGTGCAGTGGATAGAGCACTGGCCCTGGAGTCAGGAGAGCCTGAGTTCAAAACCAGCCTCAGACATTTAATAATTACCTAGCTGTGTGACCTTGGGTAAGTCACTTAACCCCAGTGCCTTGCAAAAGCAAAACAAAACACAAGAGACAGACTTAGACTCCATGAAGGGGGAAAAACTTTCTAACAATTAAGGATATACAAAAGTGGAATGGTAGAAATAGAGATCTCTATCACTAAAAATCTTCCAGTAAAGATAAGTTATCCAATTGGTCAGTCAATTAGTCGGCAACTATTAAGCACTTACTATATGCTAAGTTCTGTGGATACAGAGAGACAACTTCCCCCTTCCCCTCAAAATAGAAAATCCAATTACTAATAAGCCCTGCCCTCAAGAAGTATACATTCTAGTGAAGGAAAAAACATGTAAATAGTTACACAGAAGGTATAGATGGGGCATATGAAGGTAATCTGAAAGATGACATTAGCAGCTAGGGGGATTGAAAAGGGACTCAAAGATCATGAAACTTGAAGGAAGTTCTGAGGTGGAGAGGAGGGTAAAGGACATTCCAAGTATGGGGAATAGCAAATACAAAAGTAAAAATAGGATTGGAATATTCTATTTAAGAAATAGAGATATCTAAATTGTAGAGTTCATGGTGGGGATGGGGTTCGTTAAAGTGTAAAAAAACTGAAAGAGCAAAAAAGAAATCAGGAGATGAAGAACTTCAAATCTGAAAGAGAGGCTTTTATGTTTGATCCTGGTTGGTTAATTAGTTGTTGTCCTTTGCTCTTGAAAAGGATCAAAATTGAGATCACTATATTGGAATCAGGATATCTGTGTCTGACTGTGGCTGATCAGACCAATATGAGCTTGGAAGGCTCTACCACAAGTCAGGAACAATTAGTGCAAAGGAACATTTGGGATAGAGATGTCTCTAAATTTTGTGCATCTCATTTTTCTTTTGAGTTAATGTAATACTGCTTCACTCATAGAACACAGTACCTTCTTTGATGTAGGTATGCCATGCTGGATGGTCCCTTGCCAGCATCTCCCATGTCATATACTCAATTCCAGAGTTCTTCAGAGAGCTTAAGAATATCCTTGCATTGCTTCCTCTGACCAACATGTGAATGCCTGATCCTGGGAAGACTGAGGCTTAATGAGCAGAGGTATTGAGGATGGGGTCTGTGCTATGGTCAGACCTCAGTTTTAGGGGAAAAAAAAATCACTTTTGCAATTCAATGGAGGATGGATCAGAGAGGTAAGAGACTTGAAGCAGCGAAATCGGGTAGAAGGCTATTATTGCAGCAGTCCAAATGAGAAATGATGAGGGCCTGATCTAGGATTATAGCTCTATAATACATACAAATGTATTATACAAAATACATACAAAATGTGAGAGCAGAAATGAAATTTGGCAATAGGATGACTATGTGGGGTGAGTTAGAGTGAGGAGTAGAGGATAACACTGAAGTTGTGAGTAGGGTGGCTATGGATATTAATAGGAATGGGAAAAGTTCAGAAGGGCCAAGCCTTTGTAGGGAAAGCTAATGACCTCTTTGAAGGCATATTGTAAAGGAGATTCTTATTAAGATACAGATTGGATTAGATGGTCCTGGAGCTTTCTTCCACTTTATTTTAGGCTTTTTTTTTTTTTTGCAAGGCAAATGGGGTTAAGTGGCTTGCCCAAGGCCACACAGCTAGGTAATTATTAAGTGTCTGAGACTGTATTTGAACCCAGGTACTCCTGACTTCAGGGTTAGTGCTTTATCTACTGCACCACCTAGCTGCCCCCTTCCACTTCTATATGTCTCAAATTCAGTTTTATCTGCCAGAACTAAATACAATTTGGAAGAAAGACTCTTTGAAAAAATAAGAAAAAATATAAGCATCCAAAATGCAAATTATCAAACCTGAAAACAATTGGGTTAAGATCTCAGATTCAGTTTAATACACAAAAAATTGATAAAGATATCAAGATCAGCTTTTATAAATTTTTGCAGGCACATGCAACACTTTTAGGGTCAGGACTACCTTTGGATTGATTTCTGTCCTAAGAAGAATTTTGTGAAAAGCTCCATGGGAAGCACTATACTGGATGGAATGCTAGACTAGGAAGATATGAATTCAAATTCAAATTCAAACTCTGTCTTTGATACATACTAAACTGTGATTTGGGGGAAGTTATCCTCTTTGATCTTCAGTTTACATGTCTGTTAAATGGGGACAATAGTCCTGTAGACAAAAGGTACTATAGAGTTACTGTGAGGTCCATGTTAGATGATGTATGAAAAGCATTTTAAAACATTAAAATATTCTATTAATGTCTTATTATTATTATTATTATTATTATTATTATTATTATTATTATCATAAGACCTTGACTTAGAATCAGGTCTACTTTCTGGTAAAGATTACTGATACCTTATGTTGATTTTCTTGTCTGCCTTCAACTGAGGTCTGACCTCTACTTTCTATACTAGATAGACTATTATCTGACTTGCCATTTGTATCCTGAACTTTACCTGTGACCTCTGCTCTGTTGTTGTCCAATGTCTTAGCATGGCAGAAGAGCTTTATTGTACTTCCCTATGATACTTCCTTGGTTTCATCCTGTTTAGTTGACATATGGTCATCTCTCTTCCTGCTTTGTAAGTCATTTAACTTCTATTGCTTAAGTTTCTTCAATTACAAAATGGGTATGATAATAGCACCTATTTCTCAGGATTGTTGTGAGGATCAAATGAGATAATATTTGTAAAAAACACATGTCACTGTATCCAACACATGGTAAGCACTATGTAGAGGCTTATTCTCTTCTCTTTCCTACTAATCCCTCTGAGTCAAAATCTTGTAAATGAAATGTGTTTTACTCAAAAGCAGAGAAAAGTCCCATTCTCAGTCCACAGCCCTGAAACTCTAGGGATTTGATGATTGATGTTTGTCTTTCATTCTCAAAGAAGACCATGACATCAGGGAAGTGATGCCATGACAAGCACGTGAATTGGATTTGAGTGAGGCAGTGCTGTGCTAAGTCACCAGCCTCATTTTCTCCCCCAAAGCTATCTGGATACAGTGGCCAAATATGAATCAGGATGACTGGAGATGGCCCTGGATGTGAGGCAATCTGACTTGATGAGGGTCACACAGAAAGTGTCTGAGGTCACATTTGAACTCAGGTTCTGCTGACTCCAGGGCCTATGCTGTCTATCCACTGTGATTTACCTGATGAGAAGGGTGGCACAATTTAGTAGAAATACTGGTCTGGCCACGAAGAGACCTGAGTTTGCTTTGCCATCTTTCCTGGCTTTTGTTTCCTCCTCTCTAAAAAGGGGGGGTAGATGACTTTTCAGGTCCTTTCCAGCTTTAAGACTCTACAAATTGACCCAGTTGTAAAAACTAATTATAAAACTATTTAGTGTTTAGAACCATCCCCTAAAGAGCCACCAAACCCTCAGCTGTAGAAACCAATTTGGCTAGCCAACACTCCAGTTTAAAATGTTTCTTTGGCGAGAAAGCAAAGTCAATATCAATTTGGCTGAGAAAAAATACAGTCTAATTTCATTTCAAATGCATCAAATTTACTGTCCTGGTTTTCATTAGCTACTGTCAAGGAATAAGCAGACAGACAAAATAAATTATGAAAAAAATTATTTTTTAATGTACAAAAAGAGTTATTTACAAGTTGAGTGTGTCATCTCAATTTGTAGGATGTAGAAAACAGCTAAAAATGTTTGAGATATAAATCTGACCCAACATTCACCTACAGTATTTTTTAGTAATGATGTCTTCTATACAGAATATATACAAATCGAGGATGATTATCATAATACTATCTCAGTAAATGAGTGAACACCATTAGGAAGCCACAGACTCTTCAGGACCTTCAGGACATCCAAGATTTGGGCATTTAGAACTGACCTTTTACAAGTAATGAGTTCAGGACATGATAGGATAGTGAGCTCAGGACTGATCATTCTGTCTTCTGTCCACTGATCCCCCACAGCAATATAAAGGCCTAAGTTATGCCAGATACTGGGAGAATATCCCAAATCACTGATAACGATGGAGTTGTGGGGTTTGAATTTGACTGCTGCAAGCCTCATTATAAAAGGTGGGGGAAACCAATGTTACCCCTTAAAATCCAAGCTCCAAATGCATTCTTCATATTCCAAGTTGGCCCAAGTCATTCTGAGCCAGAGAATTTAGTGACAGTCCCTCAGTGCTCCGAAAGACTGGTTCAAACCAGCCTCTGAGTTGGTAGACCATGCAATCCTCATCATTCCTTTAAGAATGAATGGGAGAAGGTAGGAGGAGAAAGGGGTATCTTGAAGATACAGCAAGTATAGCCCATTTGTAACTCAGCTGAGAGTAACGAGCACTGTCAGAGGATTGGACACTATCGTTCTGCCAGGAGACTAAGTGCCCTTCAGAGACCTGGGGGTGGGGAGGGGCTATGACAGAGCCCTATAGCATTTTTCATGGCAAAGCAAGAGAATAATGTATTAGGAAAACATAGAAGCTTTTGGTAAATGCATATTTCTTTTTCCTGACATCAGACTTTTAAATAGACTCCTGATAGTCTGCTTGAGGAGGAAGGCAATTCTATGAAGGAAAAAGAATGGGTTCCAACCAATGGTAGGTAGTACTGCCCCAACTCATCCCCTTTGGCAAGTACAAATTTGGTCTATCCCAATGTATAGCATCACCATTGCCCTAGAGGTATATAAAAATGAGCATTCTTCTTCGGGATGGGGTTCATTTTAAATATAACATCAACCACACTGTAAACACAATCTGGATACAAGGGGGCCATCATTCTGGACTCAGCCCATGTATGTGTCATTCTAGCAACACTGCCATATTTTATTTATTAATGTACACATATCTTACAAAGCTTGTAGGCTCTATGTTTTGATGCCTTCCCTACTGCAGGCCCTATATTTTGATACTTCCCTACCAGAGCACAGTAAGGCACTTTTGAAGTGGCTGGACGAAATTGTTGTTTCTCCTCTATGGCAAGGAACTTAATGTTCCACTACAGTATTCTTAAAGAAGAACTGGGCAGGGGAGTGGGGATAAAGAGCGCTTTTCCTCATTGGCACCATAAGGAAAACTTAATCTCATAGGAGCTAAATATATATTATAACTTTCAAACTCAGAACAAAATGCAATTTCCCTTCCTTACCACTCCTCCTCCCCAAATTTGCTTGGAAAGCAGGTTGGGGGAAAACTTTTGGCTAATGAAAAGTTTTCATTAGCCAAGTAACACAAAGGAGGCAGCCAGAGTATAGTTGTGCATTTACATGGAAGTCTTGTAGGAGTTCCCCTCAGCCCCTTCTCTATTGTGACATTTCTCAGTGCTCTGTAAAATAAGTCAAAAATTTACTAGAGACATACCACAGAGGTACAAAAAAAATAACTCTAAAGAGTTCATGAAGTCTGTACAGATAATTTGCTAAAATCCCTTTCATGTATTTAATACTTGTTGGAAAAAAAAAATCTCTATTCTCTAGGAAGTGATTCTTTTTCAAAAGCACATTCATCAGATTGCTTGGCAAACAGCCCCTCTCTCCTTGCCTCCTTGTGCTTTGTGTTAAGACATCATATTAAGGAACTTGCTCTCTTCTGCTAATGTCGTTAGCATGGAGCTCATGTCCCCAATAGCCATATTGCTTATCCCTGCTGGGATTGAGGGCAGGGTCAAAGAGTTCCGTGGAGTTGTGAGGCGGGAGGAATTCTGGGAGAGATTCTGAAGAATGCTGGGGCTCAGGGTTCCTGACATTAGGCTTGATTGGTCACCATCATCCATGATGGCATCAAAATCGATCTGGGGGGGCTCCAGAAGCTGAGAGTCCACTGTGCTGGACACCTGATTGGCCCCTGGGGAAGCCATGGCATGCGGCTTGAGGCTGCTCAATGGACACTGCTGTTGTTGCTGCTGCTGCTGCTGCTGCTGCTGCTGTTGCTGCTGCTGCTGCTGCTGCTGCTGCTGCTGCATTACCCGGCAGTCCACATGGTTCTCAAAATTTCCATTCTGTTCATACATGTGGATCTGTCCATAGTAGTACATCATGCTATTATCCCGGGGCCCATTGGTATTCTGTTGCTGCAGCTGCTGCTGCGGAGGCGAGACCATTTCGTTTATTGATTTGGGAATAGCCTCCCCAGTCTCCTGTCCCGGTGTGCTAGCCCCCATGGGGTATGCTGCGGCTCTCATGTAGCCTAGCTGTTGCGAAGAGCGTACCCCGCGGTGTCTGTTGGCTGGGCTGGGATCTGGAGGTGGGCGCGGCTGTACCAGACCTGGTCCAAAGCTCTGTCCCACTGAGCCCATCATGTTCTGTTGAGGGTCAACAAAATTGGATTGGTGGGAGGGCAAAAGAGATGGGGGCTGGTGGTAGCCTTCCTGGCTCATGGAAGGCGGCAGGTGATGGCTCTGCTGTGCATAGTTCTGTGGGGTCACCATGTGCATGGCTGGGTTGGGAAGTGCGTGTTCCCTCCGGTTGTTCACCATCAGGGAAGGGTCGGGGGCCACCTCCATCTGCTGAGGGAGGCCCAGGTGCCCTGCCTTGACTCCCAGGTTGCTACAGGACGGGGAGAGCTGGTTCAGGTCCCCAGGCCCGGTGCCCGGGCTCAGCATGGGGTGGGGCTGGCTGTAGGCCGCCCCGGGGCTCAGGTCCGAGCTCATGGCGGGACACGGGTTGGCCGCGAGCGGCTGCCGGACCTGCATGTAACTGACCCTGGGCCCGGGGCCGACCCCGTTCCTGGGGAGGAGGCCAGCCTGGGCGCTGTCGAGGTCCCCGGGGCCCGCCTGCAGGACCTGCTGGCCGTAGCCCTGGTACTGCCCGAAGGCCTGCTTCTGCGGCACTACCGCCAGGTTGCCCTGCGGGAACGGCTTGGGCTGCTGGCTGGAGAGCAGGTCCACGGAGCCCGAGCTCACCTCGTTCCACTGCACCGGCATGTTGCTCTTGCTCGGGGCGGCGTAGCCCAGCTGGCAGTCGCTCAGCATGGGCGCCGGCTGGCTGCCATGCGCGGCGTGGGCCGCGGGCCGGCGTGGGCCGTGCAGGCTGGGGCTGGGCAGCTTCGGGCCCGCGGGGAAGGCTTCCCCGGGGTAGGCCGGGCCCGGGCCCTCCTGGGCCGCCCCAGCGCTCTGGGACTTGATGTACTGCACCACGTCGTCGGGCAGCACCAGCTCGTCCTCCGCGCCCGGGCCCTCGGCCTCGGCCGCCGCCGTCTCCATGGCGACGTTCTCGCTGATGCCCGGCGGCCGCGGCGAGTAGGCGTGGCGCGGCAGGGCCGCCTCGGGGCGCGCGTAGGGCTGCGGGCACGGGCCGCGCCGCTCGGCGCAGGCCGCCAGGGAGGGCGGGTGCACGCTGCCCGCGCTGCTGAAGCGCTGCACGCGCGGGAGGGGGAGGGGCGGCGGCTCGGCCGCCCCGCGCACGGGGTCGCTGGCCCTGCGGGCCGCCGCGCCGGGCGCCTCGTGCGGGAAGGCGGGCGCCGCCCCGTAGCCGTAGCAGGGCCCGTCGCTGCCCCGCCGCGGCCCCAGCGGGCGCGGGAAGGCCGGCGGCAGGGGGCGCTCGGGCGGATCGAGCAGGGACAGCTTGTTCCTCAGGCTCATCCTCTCCATGTGCGGCAGCGGCGTGGGCGGGGGCCCTCCCGTGGCCGCGGCGTACTTGGCCTTCAGGCTGTACTGCTGCGCCGGCGTGAGGTTCAGCAGCCCCGGGCCGCCGCTGCACTGGCTGGCCTCGCTGGAACGGCGCGAGGCGTCCGTGGAGATGGGGTCGTAGGAGTCGGCCGAGCTGACGTCGTGCGGGCGGCCCCCGAACGGGGAGGCCTCGCTGGAGCGGCGGCTGGACAGGTACGGGGAGATGCCGGAGGAGCGGCGGCTGACGGTGTAGGCCGAGCTGACGGTGCTGGCGGCGCTGTCCCTGCGCTCGCTCAGCTGGCTCAGCGTGGTCACCTCGTGGACCGACAGCTCCATGATCCTCGGGTTGGGCAGGGGCGCCGGGGGCCCGCTGAAGTTCTCCATGATTGAGCCTGGAGGAAAGCAAGCCAAACAGTGACCTTTCGCGGAGCGCGCCGGGGCTGGCACAAGCGGCCGGGACGGAGAACAAACAAACGCCTGGATACTTCGTGGCTATTAATAATAGACCCTGAGCCTGTCACCCGCCTTCGCTTTCCTCACCCGTCAACCAACCCGCCGCACCAGGTTTTTAACTGAGATGTCAAAGTCCTAGGTCAAGATCACTCCTATTCATAAAGGTAGCGAGCTGCCCATCCCTGGAGGTCTTCAAGCGGGGGATGGGGGGGGGGGGCTTGCTCTCTATCAATGATGACATAGAATTCACAAACCAAGTTAGAAAGTTTTGCTGAGATCCTAGGACACTAAATGAACATTTCCCTTAAAAGCTAAGGCAGAATGAAAGAGTTCACTAGGTGTTCCTTTGGGAAGTGAAATAACAAGGGAGGAAGATTTCTTAAATGCCCACTTTAAAATAAATAAATTGTGTGTGTGTGTGTGTGTGTAACTACTATACAAATACCAGATATTATGTTACACACTGGAGATACAAAGTAAAAATAAATTCCTGCTCTCTAGGAACCTGTAGTATAATGGAAGGAAGCAACGTGCTACTTAGAAACAAAATATTTAAAGGAAAAATAGGAACTAGTTTCATAGGAAGGGCATTAAGGTGAGAGGGGATTAAGCTTCTTGAAGGAAGTCAGGAAGGAGAATGTCTCCGGCAAGATAGGCAGGAGATAGAGGATCTGGTGCAAGTGACATCAAGGATGCCAAGGATTTCAGAGCATGTGGAGGGGGAGTGAGGTAGTAGAAAGGTCTGGCTCTATTTAAGAGCATATTAAAAGACCTTAGAGAAACTGATCCAATCCTTCGGTTGAGGAATGAAGAAAGAAACTGAGTCTCCACAAGGTGAAAAGCCCAGGGATAGAGCCAAAATAGAATGGTTTCCTGATTCCTATTCCTGTGGTCATTCATCTCTACTTTGATGTCCATTCCCCCAGGTTGCAAGGCATGCACAAATGGACAGTTTACCATTTCCCGGAATAGGAGGCAGCTTGGTGTTTCGGACTTGAGGAGCCGGGTTTGCCCATGAACAGGAATCCTTGACTGTCTTAAGCTTTTCCTTCTTGAGCTGTTCAAGCCTTTGCATGGTTGTCATATGTTTGCGCAGCTGCAGGCTGACCGCTGATGAGCCAGAGGGGGACGGTCGAGTCAGCGACAGGAGCGTTGTCGTCCAGTGTTGTCAGGTCTCCCAGGCTACCCCCGCTGTGCATGGTCATCTCTACTCCACTGTCATTGTTGTTGGCACTGCCAAGGGGTGAGGGCTCACTGCTACAGGATGATTGGCCCCCGGGGCTGGACTGATACAACTGAGGGAAAACAGATCAAAAGGTTGTGAGCTGATTAAGGACCAGTACTGGACTGCTAAAAAACAGAGGTGAACTCCCATACCAGTGCACAAATTGGCCAACACATATCTACATTGGAAAATTTGCTGGGGGGAGAAGGAACCAGATTCAAACATTGTGGCTTCTTCTTTTTAATTCCTAAAGCTCTTATTATTTACATATAATCTAACTATTGGTTGTACCTTGACTTGTAGAAGTATTTAATCTCTATTAATCTTATCACTCCAACCAAACTTTAAGTTTCTTGAGGACAGGGACTGTGTCCTTTCCTCATGTATTTTATACAAGGACTTATGAGACTAAAGGAAGGACTTGTCCTTCAAGTTTAACCAATGTTTGCTAAGAACCTTAGTATTTAATTCATCACCTTGGCTGACTAGTGTCTCCTGGCTTCTCTGTTGTGAACACTGGTAGATGATGAATGGAGAGAATAAGCTGGCTAGTAGCTTTAGATCCCCATGGACTTTGCTTTTGCTTTCTCTGCTGCTATGGGAGGGACTGCTGTGATGACTGACCTGGCATTTTCCATGGTAGAAGGCACCCTAGACCAGAAGGGCCAGCTCACTTACAGTTTGGCTTTCTATTCCCCACCTCATGTTCCAGAGTCCTTGAACTTAAAGGGCAAGATTTCTGAGTCCACCATATACAGACTGTGGTATTTCATTTGGATTGATAATGTCTCTTACATTTGTCTAAGAATAAGCAGTAAGGGATCCAGCTCTTTATCCTATCAATCAATCAACAGGCAAAAATGAATTTATTAAGCACTACAATGTGCCAATCAAAGTGCTAAATGCTGGGGTTAAAAAGGCAAAGGCTAACCATTCCCTGTCCTGATGGGGCTCATATACTATCAGGGATACCTAGGCAATAGGTACATTGAAAATAGATTAAAAATAGATACAAGATAATTTTGGAAGGGAGAACTCTGATAGCTGGGGAGATCAGAAAAAGTTTCATGGAGAAGATGGCATTTAAGCTAACTCCTAAAGAAAATGAGGGACTCAGAGGCACAGGTGAAGAGGAGAGGCATACTATGCATTTGGAGCAGGCAAATTAAAAAGATGGAGACAAGAATGGAGCACTGGGTATGAGAAATGAGAAGTTCATGGTGTAGGTGAAAGGAAGTACTCCTGTTGTGATGGGGAAAGGGACACTCAAATGAGCTTTTATTTACTTGTGGTCCTTTCTGTTGCCTTTAATTTCAAGATTTCAAATGAACTAATAAAATCAATACTTTGAGATCACACACACACACACACACACACACACACACACACACACACACACACACTCTATACCAATTTCTAGTACATCACATCTAAGATACAGACAACATTTAAACCATAGCCTAACACAAAGGGTTACTCTGCTCACCTTAATACCGACTATCCTTAGGGAGGTATAGTAAGGAAAAGAAGAGGAGACAAAGAACAAGTGATTAGAATTAAGGAGTCACAGCTGGAAGTTAATTGTGCAACAAATGGAAAAAGAGCAGATACACAGCTCCCAAAAATATTTAAAACTGTTTAATCATTATTACATGAAACATGGGGGAGGCACCTGCCTCTAGGTGCTCATCTCTCATTTCTGGTCTTTTGGCCTGGTCAGAGAAATACAGCAGCTTTTTCTGCTTTTTGTTTTTTAAATTATTAACTAGGTCCTTTGTTCCAGAAGATAATAATCAATGGGTTCTTATGTTCCAGTTGCATCATATGAAGATTTGCCAATTGATTTTTTATAAGGTATATAAAAAAGAGAAGAAATGGGGCCTGTTGGCAAGGGCATGGATCACAATATGGACCACAACCTGGGCTGATCTTTGATGGATCTTTAATGCTCACAGGCTTCAAGGCAGTCTATGGTCCTTGAGGACAGAACTTCTTTGAATTGTGTGCTTAGCTTTGTGATCTGACCAGTCAGGGGTTCAAACACATTGAATTTGAAGGGTAGGATGAAAGGTCTACATTGACACTTACCACCGAGTTCTCTGTCTTGATGGCTTTGACATGTAGGCAATCCTCCACTGCCTGGTTGGTGCTGTTTGCCTCGGCATTCTCCTCCAGGCCCCCTCTGCCCTGTTTAGCACTTGCTTCATTGTCACCATTCTCCTTGAGTGGAGGTGCCCTTGGGTGCACATCATTTCTCTGCTTCTTAGTGACATGGGCATCGGGACCGTGTACTGTTTTCACATGTTTCCTGAGAGAGCTGGGGTCTGTGTATCGCTTCGTACAACCAGGGATCTTGCAGATATAAGGTTTCTGAGGAAAAGGAATCTAATGTTAATGACATAGGAGATTGCTAAATCCTAGTGGTGTCTTAAGGGAGGCCTTTCCCATATGACATGCTTATTCACCACAATAATTTCTGGATTGTGTTGTTCTCCCCAGGTAGAATATTCTCTCCTTCTTTTCCAAATTCAAGCCATTCTTCATAAGCTAATAATTATTGACTCTAGTTCACACTCTCTTCTTGAAATTGCTGCACTAAAATCCAAACCAGGCAAATATAACATATGCCTTATGTTGTTTTCCTAGCTAAGAAATAATTATAACAGACCTGACCCTTGGAAAGGAGAGTTCATTAGCCTTGGTGATAAGGATTGTGTCATATTATTAACATTTAATTGATTAATTTATTAAATGAACATTTATTAATGTTCATTTATAGTTTTCTAAATCAATATTTGTTTCTATTTGAATTTGACCCCCCCCCCCGTTCTAAGTGCTAACATGCTAAAATTTCAAAACAGAAGTGTATATGTTTTGTCATGTCAACTAGGGTGTCAGTTTTTCAACAAGGATTGTATCTTACATGTCTTTATTATTACATGTCCTCTTCACCCTGCCCCCAAGTATTTAGTACAATGCTAAATGACACAAATAAGACACTTGACAAAATAACTGGGTGGATGAAGGGAGGGAGTTACTATTTCAATGATCATGAGACGTTCCGGATGTATTCTCATGACATACAGATGATCAGTATCTCAGCAGCAATTGTGATGAGACTGTCCTTTAAATTTTACTATATACATGTGAAATCAATCAACAAGCATTAAGTGCCTACTGTGTCCCAGACACAAAGCTAGGAACTGGAAACTCAGAGGCAAGAATAAAACCATCCTTATCCTATACCTGCCAGTCAAAACCTAAGCCTCAAATCACCAGTCTGCCAACTTAACCAAACTTGGTTATACTAGAACCCTAAGGGCAAAGTATGGATTTATTCTAATCCTACCAACCTCTTCATTATACAATTGAGGAAATTCAAGCCAAGAAACTCAAGATCTCATATCTGTCAGTGACAGAGCTATGACTGGAATCCAGAACCCTTGTTACCCATGCTAAGTGAGCTTTTCACTATTCCAAGAATCAGGTCTGTTGCCATTATTCTTAGCTATTGCAATACCCTTCTTTCTCAAATATTTCACAAGCATCCACATTCAGAGAAAAAACTATAGGGTCTGAATTTAGATCAAAGCAAAAATTTTCCATTTTTAATATTTAATGTTTTTTCCCCTTCTCATGTTTTTCTCCTTTTGTTTTGATTCTTCTTTCATAGCATGATTAATCTGGAAATGGGCTAGGTGGGGCAGTGTAGAAAATTGGTCTTGGATGGGAATTCGAATCTCACTGCAGACTTGACACACTTAACTAGCTGTGTGACATAGCCAAGTCTGATTGCCTCTCATCCAGGGCCATCTCCAGTTGTCCTGATTTATATCTGGCCACTGGACCCAGTAGTTCTGGAGGAGAAAATGAGGCTGGTGACATAGCACAGCACCCCCTCACTCAAATCCAATCTATTGTACTTGTCATGGCATCATATGTCATAGTCTTCTTTGAGATCGAAGGACAAAACATCAGTATGGAAATATGTCTCACATAGTTATATATGTATAATCTACATTAGATTATTTGCTGTCAAGGGGAGGAGTGAAGGAGGAAGAAAAAGGTGGAATTCAAAACCTTACAAAAATGAACATTGCATATTCTCTGCATGCATTTGGGAAAATAAATTTATTCAAATATTTCATGATATCTGATGATTTAACAGTTTTTAGGAATAATGGTATATTTGATTTGTGGTAGACAAAGCTGAAACTCACCAATTGTTCACTTAACAAATTCTATCAGCTGAAGATTGTTTTGGGCAAATGTGTCCAACTCATGAACACAGGTTACCATACTCTGGAATGTGGCCTGAATCAGACTAAGATGAACTGGAAAATGCTAAACAAAAATAAATAAAAATATAATACAACCTAGATAATATTAATTTTTTAATATTCTAAGTCAATATTCATGTCTATTTGAATTGGTGTCATTGTCCTAGTGCTAACATATTAAATTTTCAAAATAGAATGTAAGCTCTCTGAATGAACAAATGGCAAGGTATTAAGTGCTTTCTCTGTATTAGGCACTGTGTAAAGTGCTAGCAAACTCATATTGAAATAAGAGACTGTCTTTGTGGTTAAGGAACTTAAATTCTAATAGGGGAAGATGACACTCTAGGAGCAGGGTCATCCGGGAAGCATGTTTTAATTTCAAGAGATAGAAGGCAGAAGGTGGACAACTTGACAGTGACAAGAGATAGCAGGATGTCCTGGGAGGATCGCTGAATATGATATAAAAGTAACTCAAGGTCTGCTGAATGGACAAGCATGTTGTAGCTATTTGACCTTTGTTCTTGAATAGGACCATGATACCAGGGAGGTGATGCCATGACAAGGACTTAAACTGGTTTTGAGTGAGGGCGATAACTGTGCCTCACATTCTTTTCTGGAGCTCTCTGGGACTAGTAGCCAGATATAGATCAGGATAAAGGGGGATAGCCTTGGATATGAGGCAACTGGGGCTAAATGACTTGCCCAGGGTCACTCAGTAAGTTTTAAGTGTCTGAGGCCACATTTGAACTCGGGTCTTCTTGACTCCAGGGTCAGTGTGCCTGCTCTCTCCACAGGGTCATCTAGCTTCTTAAGTTTTTTGTCTCAGGTTTCAGGTATTCCTTGATGGAAGAAACTGTTTCATTTTTATCTTAAGATTTCCATCACAGAACTAGGATTATTTTTTTACTCTCATCTGATTTCCTATTAGAGAATCCCCAGTGAGGAATTCCCCTGTACTAAGGTAGTTTAGTACCTTCTTGGCAACTTAGAATTTTAAAGAGTTTTCTGGAGGCAATTGGGAGAGTAAGTAACTTGTTCAGGGTTCCACAATCAGTAAGTGTCATAGGGAGGTCTTGAATCTAGATCTTAACTCTGAGGCTAGCCACAAAGATTCACTGAAGTACACTCTGCACATAGTGGACACTTAATTTTTGCTGAATTGAATGAATTCTTCATTCATTTCCTTGGGGGTGGGGGGGAATGACCTTTTTATGGTCATAATAAGTTTTACAAAATTTTATCAGTTGTTTTCCCCCTCATTACTTTCTCCAAACACAGCCTCTAGAGCTTCCTGAACACAGGGGCAGGTCTTGCAGAATAGGTAGCATTTAGTTCAGTAGAAAGTAAGGGGGGGGGGGGGGGGAGGAGCAATCTAGGGATAGAGAAGGGCATAATAAAAAAAGCAGATGTGGGAATATACATGGCATGATTGGAAACCAGGAACATTTTATGCTCTTTCTGCTCCAGAATCTTGGCAGATACTCTGTCATTTATGAGATTTAGCATGGCTGGAGTGGATGGTTAATGGAGAAAACCAGTTGGAAATAAGCTTAGAAAATGCAGGTTGTAAGTTAGTAATACATGTAAGCAAGAGTAGGGGTTCTTATTTGGTATGACCCAGAGAGAAAGAGGTGTCTGGGGCATGGTAAATGTCAAGAGCTATTTCTTACTACAGTTGGTCCCCAAGAAGGTGATAACTCATGTTGGTATTTATGATGTGTGGGGGTGGGGAGTGAGGGAGGTGGGGTGGTTAGGGGGGATAGTTAACTAAGAAATTCCATTGCTTGTGCCAGATCCTTTCATTAAATCCAAAATCCAGGTAATGAGTAAATCAGAACTGCTTAGGGGAGTCATTAAAATAATCCAAGGGGGAAAATGGTGACCTGGGATTCTTTGACAAGCAAGAAACATTTCTAGAACCAAACACTCCTCTGATTTCTAATTCCTGCTAAAGCTCTGGCTCTTCGTAGTAAGGCTTTCACTTGTGCTGCTGGGGCTAATTCGTGCAATGACCTAAGTGTCTTGACATGTTCACAAACAACAGATTGAAGACTTTAGATCTAAAACATGAAGCACCCAGGTTGAACTCAGTAACACAATCCTTTAGAGTAAAGATCTAAGAGAAAACAATCATATTAATGCTACATGGCCATCTCTTTGAAGCTACCATCTTTGTATTGTATCCCTAGGACTAAGCAGAATGTTACTCAGCACATAGTAGGCACTTAATAAATGTCTGTTGATTTACTGGCTTCTAAGATTTTATTGGGCTTGCAATTTCTATTCAAGGAAATCATTGGAATACACAAACATAGCTATGTGACTCCACATTCAGATGAATTTTAATTGTTAAAGTTTTAAGTTTTTTTCTAGAATGATGAATAGTCATATCAAATTCTTTAAGTGGTCAAAAACATTATTAAATGCTAGGAGATTTTATTTTCTTTAGTCTGTTAGACTAATGGCAATATAAATTCAATCCACAGGTATTCGCTTGTTGCAGCAGACCATCACATGTATTATAATAAAGCCAATTTTCTGGATTCCCTAAGTACTGGTAGTGGGCTTAAATTAACTGGAGTTAACAAAGCATGTATAGTGCTTCATCAATTTACATCAAAAGGCCAAGGCATGATTTTCTTTTGTAAAGCATCACTACCAGGTGCAGAGAGATCTCACTGGGAAGTTCAGATTGCCTACTCCCAAGCAAAGTTAAATCATTATGACAGTCATTTTCTTATGATGTAAAAAATTTATTTCACACCTTTGCTGGATAAGCTGGTGGTATTCATTGTAATAGAATACATCTGAAGAGTGCTTAGTAATCTTTGTCTTTATCCTGACCTTGTGGGGCAGATTCTGTGAGCTCCATTTCACAGATGAGGAAATTGAGAGTGATGATGATGATGATGAGCATGAAGATGACGAGGAGTTTAAGTAACTAAGGTCATTTAGGAAGTCAGTAGCAATAGGCTGGTCATAATCTGAAGTCTAGGGACTCTAAGCAAAGTATTTTTTCCATGATGTCCATAGCACTTCACCTCATTAGTCTGGGTTTCTTCTGACTACCCTATCCCTCTTGTCAGGATCAGACAGTGGAGTTAAAAGCTCTTAGCTACAGAAATCTCAGGAGTCCATTTGGAGAAGCTGCCTTTAGGTGTTTTTCCTATTCTGACTACCCACCTTCCTCGATACCTTCCAAAATCTGAGCCTAAGAGAGGTACCTCATTGGAATGAGTTCGGTTCTGGTGCTTGGCCCGGTCAGAAGCATTAGAGAAAGCTTTGTTGCATCCCTCATGCTCACACACATAAGGTTTCTCGCCTGTGTGGGACCTCAGATGTGTCTTTAGGTTCTCCAGTCGGGAATAGGCTTTTGAGCATCCTTCAAACTGAAATCAAAAAGAAAGAAATGAATGAATGATGAAATCAATAAACCCAGAAAATGAAGCCAAGTCTACAAGGAGGGGTCCTCTTTAAGGAGAGGTAGTATGTTGCAGTAGAAGACGTCAGAAGTATTGAGTTTTAGTTTAGACTTTGGACTTTAGTTTACTTCTCAGGGGATTTATTTAGTCTGCTTTTTCTGTAAGGAATCTTACAGCACTAATATTAGAGGATTCTAACAAAAAATTTTCCCTACTCCTTTCTCTAACTTTTTTTAAAAGATACATTGAATGGCTTCTAAGTCTTAAGACAAATTCCCCCTCGTCCTCCACATTGCCTTCCTTCCCTGATAACCAAGCCTATCCATGATCTATCTTTCTTTTATGAATGTCAATAACATCTTTAGAGTTCATTTGATCATTAAACCTTCATGTTGTGCATTTTAGTCTTATTTTTTCCACTTAGGCTTTAAGTTGTTTGAATGCAGATATGTGTGCTTATCTTGTAGTCACAGAGATGAGAGGGGACCTTAGACAGAAACTTAGCTTCTGCTATATCCTGTGTCTCCTATAACACCTAACTTTGCACATAGGTATAGCCTGATAAACTATCTATTGGCTTTCCTATCTGCTATTTTTGCTAATTTCCTCTGGCTATTAAGACCATACGCAGTACTTAAGTTTCTCTGATTATGAAGCAATTCCAACCCTGGGGTCCATTTCATCTTGCAGTTGGTTAAAAGAATACTTAAATTGAAGATGGTGAATTCCATGGACTTAGAAGAGTGCAGGGGAGAGAAAACTGTGTATCCTGAGAACTGAATAGGATGGAAGAAGTGAGCAGATCTGAGTTAGTAATTTTATGATTATGGGATTTAAAGATTCAAGGGACCTCAATGGCCATTTGGTTCAAATCTGTTATTTTAGGAGAACATTTTACAGGAAAAAAAAACTGAGGCTCTGAGAGTTAGAAAGCTCTTTTTTCCACTCCCTTCCCCATTTTCCATACCTAGCACCTCACACTTAGCAGATGCTGGGAAAATATTTGTGGAATTTTGACCAAAGTCACACAGCAAAGGTAAGACTAGAAACTGGGTTCTTTTAACTTTCTGCCTTTTCCTCAGAAATAAAATGATTCATAGATTGTCTTATTTCTTTCCATAGTGCTTAGCACTATGTTGTCACAGAGTAGGAACTTAATACAACCTTTCTTTTTTTAAAAAAACTGATTCCCCAGAATGAGAACAATCTGGGTTACAGTCTATGCAGATGGCAGAGTCTCCTAAATTGGTGAAAAACTATAGAATCTAGTTGTCTGGGACTCCCCCCCCCCCCCCCCCCCGGAGATCATCCAGTCCTCCTTATTATGGAGCATCAATTCACAACATTTGAAACAGCCTTGGCTTAAAGATCTCTAGAGATGGCGAGTTCCCAATTTATCAGGCAATTTGGTTCACTCTCAGACAACTCTAATATTTGGAATATACTCTTCCTAGAGAACCAAAATTGTCACCTCCCAACCCAGTAACTTTTACTAGGGACAAATAGAACAAATTTAATTCCCTTTTCAAAAATTTCAAGACAGTTAAAATGACTCCTGTTAAGTTTTCTGTTCTATAGACTGTCGACATTGAGATGCTTCAGATTCAGATTTATTTATTCATTAAACAAATATTTAGTGAGTAACTACTATGTGTCAGTCTCTGTGCTAGACACTGGAGAGACAAGGACAAATTAATAAAGCACTTTCAGAGCTTATGTTCAAAAGGGAGGAAACAATACAAACAAAAAAATTTATATATGTATGAAACAGAAGAATCACTCTTCTTTTCAAATATCTCCCTAAAAGAGAATTCTAAAATTTCTGAGCATTTATCCCACTGCCTGATATTCTTTCTTAGGAGAGGAAAAATTCAATTTCTTATCTATATATTTATTTACTCACTTTATATATTTGCCTAACTTTGTGCATATATTTGCCTCACTTTATCTGTCCAAGAGACTTGCTGTTTATATATTCAACAATATATTCATTCAACATATATGTATATAAATGATATCTATTTAACATATATCTATATATACATTACTTATGGTATATACATCATTCAGCTTGTTTCAGAGGTCAGATATGAACTTTAGACAAGATAGAATCCTTTTCCTTTTTCTAGAAGGGGAATAACATATAAACATATTTTATCTAAAATACACCAGGGAGCTACCACTTGAAAAAAATTGTATAGTTAATCTTTTTTTTTATAAAGCTAATTAATGTGGCAATGTAAATAAAGTTTTTCCTCTATCCTCCCAATTTTGTCTATCTATTAGGTTTGGATTTTAAATTTTTAGTTATTTTCCTCTCACATAATAGGCCCACCAATAGCCTAAATCAATTAATCTTTCTTTCTACACACACACACACACACACACACACACACACACACACACACACACACACGCTTATAGAATTTTAATGCAAGAAACTTTAGAAGAATTGTCTTCAATCATAGATTTCTCAACCTTAGGACTCAAGGTAAAAATGGGAGTCAGGAAGAACTGAGTTTAAATCTAGTTTCACATGCTTTTTACCTGTGTGATCCTGGGCAAGACACTTAACTTCTATTTGCCTTGGTTTCCTCAACTATAAAATGGGGATGATGATAGCACCTATCTTCCAGGATTGTAGTTATTTTTATTAAATTAAAAAAGCATTATTCAGCATATTATATGTACACCCCTGGGAGAGGTGTTATGAGAAGTTTCTCAATGAGATAGGGAAAACATTTCATAAATAATTATAGTATCTTGATGAAATTATTTTTATTTTCTTTTTTACGAGAATTTGCACAGTAAACTCTTAACATTTGTTTCCTTTCTTATTTAATGGGGGGCATAGGAAGGTTAACTAGATGCCAAAAGGTATTGAGATGAAAAAATTGAGAATCCCCCGATTTACAATAGAGTCTGTTCTATGTCAGTATCTGACAGTAAGATATCCTTGCCTATAGACAGAATAATTAACAACTGTGATGATATTTTAAGGTTCTGGGAGCCCATTCTTCAACAGATTCCTCTTGTCTACTTGAAGTTTCAAAATTAAATGTTTCTTCCTTATTAAATGTCTAGATGCCTAACTTTCCTACCTTCTCTGCAGAGTCAGGGATTATGAGTGTGGAATACAAGATATCAGGCAAGGCTGATGTGTTGGTTAATTTTACTGAAGTATTTTTTTCTCTTTCTTTTAAACAGCTCACTGGATAAAGGAGGGAGGAAGGATGGTTGTAAATGAAAGTGATATAAAAACAAAAGGTATCTATAAAATAAAACAATAACATCAGCTAAAGTCTTAGGGTATCCTCTTTTAAAATATAATCATTTTCACTGTGCATAATAATAGCAATGTTGTAATGATGACCAACTATGAAGGACTTGGCTACTCTGCTCTAT
The DNA here is from genome assembly GCF_037893015.1 of Macrotis lagotis. Taxonomy (NCBI): domain Eukaryota; kingdom Metazoa; phylum Chordata; class Mammalia; order Peramelemorphia; family Peramelidae; genus Macrotis; species Macrotis lagotis. Next base: position 609,020,862 of record NC_133658.1, read on the forward strand.
ATAATGATCTGAGATGATTCCAGATGACTCATGATAAAAAAAAAAGAGTGCTAGCACCTCCAGAGAGAAAACTGATGAACAGAGTACAAATTGAATATAATTTTGTCACTTTGAAATGATCAGAACCAGGAAAATATTATATATCAGGAACCTTGTATTATGATCAGCTATGAATAACTCAGTTCTTCTCAGCAATCCAATGATCCAAGAAAATACAAAGGACTCTCGAAGGAAAATGCTATCCACAACCAGATAATAGAAACTGATGGATTCTGAATGCAGATGGAAACAAACTTTTTTCACTTACTTTTTTCTTTCACAGTTTTTTCTCCTTTTGATCTGTTTCTTCCTTCACAACTGTGACTAATATGGAAATGTGTTTTACATGGTAGGATATGCATAACCTAGATCAAATTGCCTACCATTTTAGGAATAGGGGAGGATGGGAAGGGAGGGAAGGAGAAAAATTTGGAATACAAAACCTTAAATGAATGCTAAAAATTGTCTTGACATGTAATTCAGAAAAATATTATTAATAAAAATAATTTTCTCACTGTCCTTTTCCTGCATTTATTTAGAAATATGGCTAATAGTATTGGGAATATGTTTTACATGATTTCACATGTATAATTGATATCATATTACATACCTTCTTAGTGGATGATTAGGGGAGAAAGAGGGAGAACTTGGAACTCAAATTTTAAAAAGTAAAGAATGTTAAAAATAACTAAATAATAAATTTGAAATATAACCATTTTTAGAGTGTGAACTCTTAAGTTCACAAGTTCACACTCATTAAACCTTAGTATGAATATTTTTCCCAGTGATAGGAGATCACAGTCCTGAGCAAATGGAAATCTTTGACAGAGGAAAAAGGAAAAGTCAATTTGGAACACAAGTCAGTCCCAAGAGAGGCAGGCCTTTGGCAGCTATTGGGGAAGGAGAGGGGTGATCTCTCTGGACAGCTGGAGGAACAGGAGGATATTGGGGGGGGGGGGTGAACAAACTCACAGCAAGGAAACATGAGAAAGGAGCCCAGAGTGAAGAAAGGTGCCTGGGTTGAACTAACAAGCTTGCTTGACTTCATCTCTATCTGCAGGGAGATGTCTTAGGGGCTCTACAGGTTACCAGTAATGTTTGAGGAGAAGGTAAGAATCAGACTAAGAGTCTTTCACACAGAAGCTTTGCTTTTGTTGATGTTCACATTCTGCCTCTTTGAGAGATGAAAGGCTGCTCACTGAGCCCTTATTAGGGATTTTCCCCTCCCCTTTCCCTTAGAGCAAAAATAATGAAGGGGAAAGAACTTCTGGGGCAAGATATAACTGGGCTACAAGAAGGGACACTCCAGCCCTCTTCATGACCAGATGGGAGGGATCTTTGGGAAAATTCAAGCCTTCTGAGAGAATGTTGGGAAGATGGTTGTGCTGCAAGATAGAAGTAGACTAATGAAAACATGAGGTGAGATGTGGGGTTGGGCGATATTATGGAGAAGAAGCAGTAATGATATCCTTCCCCACCCACCCCCATTCCAGGATCATTACCTGGAACAAAGACTTTCTTATGCATCACTAGTTTCATTAATTATCTACTTATCTAAAGTATGATGTTTCCAAATACTTTTGGGCAGAGAATTAGTACTTGGGAATATATTTTCATTTGCTTGAACTATGTTTTTCTATAAGATAGTGTGAAATTCTCTTATAAAGTAGCATGTTCAGGCCAATCCCACAAGAAGTTGATGATGGCATCAAATAACCAGTCATCACCTCATCTTTTCTTTCCTTTTTTTTTATTAGCTATACCATCATTAAATGATGGAGTTTTGTGTTAGATGACAGCCTGGGATTATTGGGAATACAGCACAGTTTCTTAGCCGAAATGCAATCTGCTTTCATGCTCCTACTCAATTCTGTGCTCAGCTCGCATGACTGTACAAGATACATGTACTGAGACTTCCCCTCTGCAATGTGTGTGTGTGTGTGTGTGTGTGTGTGTGTGTATATTTTTTTCATCCATTTATTTTTTTTCTGTGTAGGTGGTGAGTCTAATCCCAGAGTGGACACTGATCTCATTAAAGAGGTCCTATTGTATTCTAGGACTTGATGGAATCAGTACAATGTCATTTGCAAATAAGAAAATCTGGGGTATTTCATAATCTTTGGGAAATCCTCCTTCCCATTTGTATTTGCTAGACATCCTCCAAGGTATCAGTAACCAGTTTTGGAAAGAATAGGTCTTCCTGTTCTATGCCTCACTTGATACTGATAACCAGAGGATCACTTAAAATAGTCAATTTTTTTTTAGCAGCTATTGGGGATTCTAAAATAACCTTTAATATATGCATTGGATATAGAATATTGGAGAATTTTTAAAATTATATTTTTCTCTAAAGGGTGAAATGCCTCTCTCATGCTCCCCCCACAACCAACAAACAATAAACACAGTGAAATCTCATATTTTCTACATCTTTCAATCAACTGTAAATTTTTATTCAATTGAAAAATGTGATTTGCTGGATTTGACTTGCCCAAGGTCACACAGCTAATAAATATCAAGTATCTGAGGTTGGATCCTGACTCTAGGGCCAGTGCTTTATCTACTTACTGTGTTATCTTGCTGCCCTATTTTCTTTTATTTTCATCAAGTACTAAGCAGGTAGGTGGTACAGTGTTTGGGACACTTGTCCTGAAGTCAGGTGCAACCTCAGGTACTTAGGAGCTGTGTAACCTTGGACAAATCATTTAACCTCTGTCTGCCTCAGTTTCCTCAATTATAAAATGGTATGATTTTATAGACTCACCACCTACACAGAAATTATAAAATGGTATAATAATGGCACCTACTTCTCAAGATTGTTGTGAAACTTAAATGAGATATTTGCAAAGTGTTAAATAATATTCACATAATAGGAACTTGATAAGTCTGTTTTTCCTTCCTTCCTAAATGTGCAGATTATTGTCTTATAGATATATCAATACCTTGATCAGTAGCTGATAAAAGCAGAGCACTCAATATTTCTGAGTACTCATTTTACAGCAAGTAATATCATCTCAATTGTGCTTCCCTTTTAAAATGCCATCTATGATTCTTTTTTTAATTAGGTATTTTCCTTTCTTGAGATAACTTGCAAATTGTTCTTTCAATGTTTCCAAATCTGTGTTGCATTCATAGCATATTTCTTGAAATGTCCTTGTATGTCCCTTTCTAATTCCTCATGTATGTAACACACTAGAGACTAAAAAGTTTAGAGCCTAAATGTTTTTAACATTAATTTAAAAAAATCTAAGTTCCAAATTCTTTCCTTCCCTCTCACCCCTTTCCCACTCATTGAAAAGGGAAGCAATATGATGGACCTAAATATGATGGTTTCACTGTCATGGGTTATGAGAAGGTTGCTATAAAATCACTGGCAAATGTGCTCCATTTCCCCATATATTTATTGCACTGATACACAGTCCATTAGATATCCTTAAGAGATTAGGTTGAGTAATAGGTTCATTGGGTTCATGGATTGTTGAACAGGAGAAAAAGGGGATGATTGGAACAGCAGCAGGTCGAAATTAACAGAAATGACTCAGGTGGCAATAAGAAGGGATAATCAAGGAAACTTCAAGGATTTCTAAGAAAACAAATCTAAAAAAGAGAGATCTTTTTCAAAATATAGAAGCATTCTTAATTTCTAATTAGTTCCATTTTCTTAGAAACTCAAAACATTTTACCTACATAATTAAGTGTTTAAAAATATTCAAGTGAGATAAAAAGCCTAAATAGTTTAAAATAACTTCGTTTCACTGTATGACAGCAAAAGGCAAAATCTGCCTACTAAGTCCATCAATTTTCTTACCGTGCATTTGTGTGGCTTCTCACCAGTGTGCCTACGCATGTGTACCACTAGCATGTACTGAGCCTTGAATGGCTTCTGCTCCCGGGTACAGTCTTGCCAACGGCAGACAAACTCCTTCTTCTCCCCATGAATGTGGTCATTATTAATGTGCTGCAAGAAATAAGAAAGATGATTAGGATGACTCAAATCTAGTCCAACCAAATTTTTTTTACAAGTTAGAATGATGGGTTGAATAATATGATGACATTTTAATAGGGATATATTTCATGTCCTACACTTGTGTTTAAAACAACTCATTAGTTGTACTCATTAAATGCATCAGTTAATGTAGAAAAGACCTGGATATTTTGATGAACTATAAACTCAAGATGAATCAACATTATAGTTAAAAGAGGAACAGTAGTACAAACTTTAAACAATTATGAGCAACATTCCAAAAACCAAAACAAACCAAAAATGGGAGATAGCAATTCCATCGTGGGGCATTTAAAAAGATTTTAGAGAAATAATTTTGGGCTAATTTAATGATTTTATTAATAATGCCAGTATGTTTATTTAAAAAGGATGGTTATTTGGCCATTTCTTTTAGCACAAAGATCCCTCATAGTGGTGGGTTCACCGTTTATATGCTTTTCAAAGACAAGTGTTCCTTAGATTGGCAATCAACTCTGGTTAACTATTAATGAAAAAATGAGTATTACAATGCGTTATATTACAGTGAGCATCTACAGATATATACTTAGGGTCACCAAAATCTTGGTTAAAGAGACTTCAATTTCCATATCATCTATCTGACAAAAGGGAGATTCAATATATTTCAGATCAATCTGAGTAAACATGAGGAAGAATGCACCCAAACTTAGAATTTCTTTTACTGTCTTTGATTGGATCTTAGTCATTCTGGCTGGATTAAATGTTTTAGAAAGATTACTCACACTGTTTAGTTTCTGGATGAGGAAGTAAAAAAGGGAAAATTTTGATCCTAATAAAACAATAACTTAAATATGAGAGAAATAATCATTTCTCACAAGTGTCCTCTACTTTGGTGAGACCACATATAAAGTAGGTACCAAATTTAGAAAAGGCATTGATAAACTGGCACAAGTTCAGGAGATGGTGACAAGGCTAGTTCAAACATTTGAGACCAGGCCACACAAAGTTGAACTGAAAGAACTGAGGATGTTTATTGCATGGAGAAATGATGGCTATCTTTAACAGAACAGCTGTTATGTGTTAAAGGGTAGAACAAAGAGCAATGGGTAGAAATTCAGGTTTGATATGAAACAATGTCCTAATAATAAAGGATACCCCAGAATGGTATGGTCTTCTTCTGGAGGAAGTGAGTTCACCATCAATGTTGATATTTAAGAAAAGGCTACATTATTATTTGTTGAGGAAATTAGGAAGGAGCCCTTCAACTTGGATATTCTGTAATTCACATGGACAAATATCAAAACATATCAAATTAATTTATTAAGTGTTTATGATGAGCATGGTGCCATTTGTGCAATTATCTTATCAAGTAACCTGTGCCAATATTTTTCTTTATAGGGGAAAAGGAGTTCTCTCCCACTTAGAATCTGGGGTACAGGTTAGGAAATATTAAACCATCCAAGACCTATACTTGCTGATAACATGTCATTGGTTAGAGCTTTCTCTCATTGTTTAAGTCTTTTATTCCTTTTCAAATAGATTCACTTCATTCTCTGGGAATCAGTCTCTCATTCACAAAATGAAAAAGTTGTACCAGAAGAACCTAGATCCTAATATTCCTTGGTTCAATAGTTGTTTCTTAGACAAGAGTATACACAACAGGAAAACCATTAAGCATATAAGTATCTATCCAAGTTCCTTTGTTCTACTTCCTTTTTTTCATTCTATGGCAAAAGGAAAACCAGACTGGAAATAGAATTATCTAGGTTCTTATTCTAGTTCTGATCTTCATTCTTCATGTGACTCACTTAAATTATCTCATTTGTTGTTTTCTTATTGATTTTTTCAGTTGTGTACAACTCTTGCTGATGCCATTCGGAATTTTCTTGGCAAAGATATTGAAGTGGTTTGCATTTTCCTTCTCTAGCTCATTTTAAAGAAGAGGAAACTGAGGTAAACAGTTTAAGTGAGTTGCCCAGGGTCACACAAAGCTGCAATGCATCTTCCTGATTCCATGCCCAGCACTTTATCCACTGTACCAACAACTGCCCCTAAGTTCTTGGAGTCTGAATTTAAACATTGGTAAAATGAAAGGGGTAGATAATTTCCTGAATATCTTCTAGTCTATGTGCTAAATCCTTTGATCCTGCACCCTTTTTGGCTGCCATGTTATTCAGCATGTGCTCTTATAACATATTCAAGAGTGATTTGCAGTTGTGGCTAAAGTCCATCAATGGCAGGGATGTAAGCAAACTAATGATATGTTAACCCTTCTGCCTTTAATCTGTTTATTTAAAGGGTGTCCTCCCAGTGACTACAGAAAGATGTCCAATGAATAGCCATCATGCTGAGAAAAGAGATGATAGTTGTATATATCTAAACGCAATCCAAGTTAAAGAGTAGAGGTAAGTTAAGTCTGCCTTTTGTAGAGTTAGAATAGGTTATTGGAAAGAGGTTGAAATTTTATCTACACAAATAACTATATAGACGATCTTAAGAAATTCACTTCACTTTCAAGGACCTCAATTTCCTTATCTGTCCAATAGGAATAATAATAACTGATTCATCTCTCATATAGAATGATCATAAGGAGACCAAATGAGGTGAGATCTGTGAAAATTATCTGAAAAGAGTAAAGCACTATAAAAGATTAAAGTTTTATTAAAGATCCTTCTCTTCCTTCCCTCTTCAGTTTCTTTCCCTTCTTCATATAATTTTAGGAAGCCCTAGTTCATGTTGTTCTGTCCCCATAAAAGAACTCTTTCTAATCTTTTGAAATTCTGCTTTCTAGAGTTAATTTTTTGTTTCCAGTTCAAATATAAATCCCACTGAGAGGTCCATTGCCCACAAATGGTTAGTGTGGATGAGTCTGTCAAATCCTTTGATTAGAACAAGTAGAAGAAAGGATAGTTGAAGAGGAAGAAGAAAGCTTGAGGAAGGGCCTGAAGGTTTGGGTGGACTACTTTGAGGTGGTACTATCAGAAAGGGTAAGAGTGCTGAAGAGGGAGTCTGGGACACTGAAGACAATCTTAATAATTTTGCCATGAGATTACACAACTGAGAAGTTGTAAGAAGAGAGAGAAGTGTGTTGGCATCGTTGAACTCTTTCAGCAACATTCACTGATTTTTCTTCTTTGGTGATATGTCATTGCCACCCTCAAATTCCTTTTCCTATTCTAATTACCACCCAGATTTAAATATACATATGTCATCAGTAGTTTTACATTGAAAGTTTATCTTTCTACCAAATAAATAATTTTTCATCTTTGTCATTTTGAATTAATAATTTATTTCTTTAGAATTCTAGGGACAGCTAGGTGGTACAGTAGATAGAGCACAGGCCCTGGAGTCAGGAGGACCTGAGTTCAAATCCGACCTCAGACATTTAATAATTACCTAGCTGTGTGACCTTGGGCAAATCTTATAACCCCACTGCCTTGCAAAAACCAAAAAATAATAATAATTCTAAAAAGCAATTTGAGATTATGTAAATAAAGTGATTAAATGCCAATATTCTTTGGCTCAGAGATTCCACTGCTAGATATATACCCAAAGAGACTATTGGTAAAAAGAAAGGCCGGATATACAAAAATATTTTTTTCAGCATTTTTTTGTGATAACAAAAAGCTAGAAACAAAGCAGATATACATTCATTGGGAAATTAATGACTAAACTGAAGTATGTGAATACGTTGGCCTATTGTTCTATAAGAAATAACAAATATGATGAGTACAGAGAAAAAAAGCAAAGAGAGACATGAACTGATGCAAGGGAATTTAAGTAGTGCCAAGAAAGCAACATACACAAGGACTAAAACAATATAAATTGAAAGAACAATAATCAAAAACAGTAAAAATAAATGTTGCAAAAGTACAAAGAACAAGCTTTGTCCCAAATATTGTCAGACTTTTTTTTGATGTATTGATTTGTTTTGTTGTTTGTTTCTTTTTGTCCTCTTTCTCTTAGAAAATATTTTTATATGAGATGGCTCGCTTGTGATGACAAGGAGAAGGCTTTGTGGCAAATTTAGGCAATTTGTAAACAAAAGATATCAAAAATTCATATTTAAAAAATTTCTTAACTAAGATATGGATTTAGTTGTCAACTAGATAATGTCTGGATAATAATGAGAATAGTTAACATGTTTATAGTGCTTTAAGGTTTAAAAATGCTTTATATATATGTATATATAATATATATATTATCTAATTATATTGGCTTGAAATCAAGAAAAACTGAATTATTGGTGTGTTAATTCTCTTCCCCCCCATTCTTCTCTCTCCTGCCTCCCTTTTCTTAGTTCCTTCTGTGTCTTTTATCCCCTCCCCCATTTTCTCCCTTCTTTTTTTTCCTCTTTCTGCCCTCCATCCTCTCCCTTCTCCCTTCCCCCTGCTACAACTTCTATAACTTTGCAACCCTGAGGATGAATGGAGGGCCTGCCCACACTCAGAGCTCCATTATTACCCAACTGAAAGCACAGACGTTGAAAAGCATTATGGCCTCAGTGAAGAGGAAAAAAAGCAATGAAAAGCAGCCTTGCTTTCTATGGTATAGGACTGAACTTCATGAATATGAATATGGGCATCCATCGCAAGTGAAATCTACAACACTTTGAACTATGGCAGATAATCTCATCATATTAGCCCCATTTTCCATTTTTAAAGCCTTTCAAATGATAAAAATGCTTCTTGACAACTTTAAATATTTTTTTCTTATTGGTTTACTTAGCAACAAATTGTTAATAATCTGCCCAGCGCCCACGCCTGTGTACCATGTTTCCACTCTGAGCTAAATCATCATCCATTTTTGGAAGCAAAGGAAAATTCAGCTTTGCAAATGGGCCACCATGTTATCATGGGAAGGGCAATGCCTGCCTATTAGGAAGCCCTAGGGAATTCTAGAGGTCTTGTCAAATATCAGGAAAGATGATTTTCCCTTCCTTTTCCTCTACATTGCCATTTAGAGGCTCTCTGGTGGAGAATTTCTTCTATGGGAAGCTAGCCCTCTAATTCTGATATCTAAGGCTTTCTATTATTTCATTTTTAATCAATATGTCAACAAATACTTATTAGGCACCTACTATATGCCTAGACATCAGGATTGACGCAGAAGAAAGCAACCTTTGGGGTCAGCCCTTTCCTGTAGGCAGACTCAGGTTGCATTTCTCATAATTTCATCTTGACTATTTGATCACATGGAATTACCTTCTGCTCTCTTCCTCTGTTTATCCAAATCAATCCATTCTTGAAAATTGGATAAAAATTTTACCTTTTCCATAAAGTTCTTTTCCACTCCTCCAGTTAATAGTGTTCTCTATTCTTCTAATTATTTATACTACTCGTGTGCTTATACTACACTCTCTTATTGTTAATCACCTTCTCAGATGCCTTACCTCTCCAACCACATTCTAAGTTTTCTGAGGATAGAGACAGTATTTTTTTACTTCTCAGTTTCCCACAGTACTTGACATATTGTCTTGTATGGGGCAGGAGCTCACTTCATATTTGCTGAAATATTAGCCAAGTCTATTTTTTATTTTCCCCATAGATCGACCCATTTCTGAAACACTTCTGAAAGGTACCTTGTAGGATGACATTGAACTAGAAGAAAAAAACTTAGAGTGAAAATATTTTAAAACCTCAAATTATTTCCCACATCCTCCTGGATCATTTCCTTGGGGGGTGGGGGGGTCTGTCCCTTACTTGGATTTTTCTACTGACTTTAATAATTTCAAAAGATTATTTATTTCTTCATTCCTCCAACAAATGCATATGACATCCCTTCCACACCTTAAGAGACAATACTGTAGGGATTGCTATGGTTCAAGAGAATCATTAGCTAATGGCCAACTCTCTAGGGAAGAGCCTTTTCAGATGTGGCTAGGTTGATCTGGGAATGATAGTGGGTCTCTCCTAACTAAACATAACTCTTTGACTAAGCACAAAAAAGTCTGTGGTCAGCTATGATGCTTTTTAGGAGAACTTTAAGTCTGGATCTCTGGGCTTCAAAACCAGACAGAGAGAGAAGGCAAGCAAGTTCTAGAAAGAGGAGACTGAAAGCTGGGGAAATGGGAGACAACCTTTGACAAAAGGTCTTACTTTATACAATGGGTAGGAAATCCACTCTACAAAAGTGTGGGATAAACTCAAAATATGTGATTTTTAGATATAATTAAATATAATTCATGGTTGTTGGATTCATAAATAGTAAACCTTTCCTATACCTCCCAGGGACAGAAATGTTTTGCTTTTCTTGGGCAAGGTATTGGAAATGAAGCCTTTATAAAGAAATAGTAAAAAAGCCTAGAGTTTTCATAAGAAAGGAAAGGAAAAAAGACAACTATAATAAATAACTATGAATTCAGGAAAAGTCTGGAAAGTTAGCTAACTTTCTTTATCTAACAGCTTTAAATTTACCTTAGAGCTTAGACAATGTTAATTAGGTCTTCTGGAAGTGGTCTGGGAAGAACAGCCTAGTTTCTTCTAAGTGATAACAGGAAACTTCTGAGTGAGCATTTCATTCAGTAAGGGAGTCACTTTAGCCTGATGTTCTTCAAAGCTACCAAGCCTAATAATCATTATAAATTTCATTTCAAGAGGAATGTCTATTCAAGAGACTTATTGGGGTAATAGTGTTAGGGGGGATGTCATGCTAGACATGGTGTCAGTTGGACTTCTCTTCAGAAGAATACCATTTCTGCAGTAACTCACTGGACTGGAAAACCACCAAGGAAGGGGAAAGCCACTTAAGGGGTTCTGATGCCCAACTACCCACCTCAGCCCTCCTGTGGAGAAGGTAGGACAATCAAATAGGAGGCCAGGTGTTGAATACTTCTTACATCCTACAGCCTTCTATGAAAGTAGTATCAAATGACTCAAATTTGTCATCCTCTAAAGGCAGGTCCTTTCCTGGGGGTAGGGAAGCTTCTCTCCCTGTTCCAATTATTCGGATATAGGCATTGCTACATGTGTATGCAGGTACATGAAGGTAGTTCTTCTGGCTCAGCCTGTCACTGAAAATGTTGCTAACAGTTATGAAATATGAATATATCAATGTCTCCCCTCTGCAGACAAGTTCATCCCTGCCATATCATATTGCCTCCATGACATAATTCTTTTTTGCATATTTTGAAGTCCCTGGCCCAGACTGGTGCTGTCTGGAGCCTTCTGACAAAGAACTGGCCGGTTGTGGCCTTGCTGATTTATGCCAAGGGCCTCTCCTTGCCATCACTTACATGGACAAGTTGCTCCTGGGTGTCGTATTCCTTGGCGCAGCCTTCCCAGTGACAGTTGGTCTCATAAATAACCTCCGGCTCCTGTTTGCATTCATCTTTATCCAAATCCTCTTTGAGGTCTGTCAGATGCTCCTGGGGGAGGAGGGTAAAGAACACATAAGTGAGCTTGTTTCACCTGGAGACATGAATAATGTTTGTGGAGATGACTTCATCATGACTAGCTGGTCATCCTTGGTCTATAGCAGGAAAAGAAGGTGTTGACTTGATCCCTCCCCCCACCTTCCCAAGTGGTATGTAAAGGTGGGTGGGTGGAAGGGTAGGGGATGAATGTGTCCCTAGGGTGTTACTGAACTATAGAAGAGCCTCTCCACTCTCTCTGAACCTTATTCTCATTTTCACTCCAGAGTGAAAACTAAACTAACTCTAGGATCTAAGAAATTGTTCCTTTTTTCAAAATCATAATTACATTTCAGAACAATGTTTCCTTTGCAATCTTATAGATTCAAAAATATTATTCTGCGTAGAGATCTGTATTCTTTACCAGACTGTCAAATGGGACCACAACCAAAAGGAAAAAGAAAAGTTAAGAACTTGTTATTTAAGTCTATAAGTTACTGATTATAAGTTGCTATAAACTGAAACTGTATTGGAAGAGGAAGTTCTCATTCTAAAAGTTCCCAAGTAATAAATCTACCCTCCATCAAAGCATGAGATAACCTATACCTATACAACCCTTTGTCATACTTGTCCCTCAATTTGGATGCATATAAATGCCACATATACATGTATCATTCTGAGGGTCCCAAAACAGTCTGAAAAAATCCAGTTTGAGGATTTGGATGCCTGCTCCAGCAAAGGCTCAATTAAATGTGGCAAAAACAAGAGTTACCATTAGCTAACAGTTTTTACCCTGTGATTATTGAAGATACAATGTTATAATTCTTTTCAATTATTTTTAAGTTAATACATCTGGCAAAGAAAAAAACCTTTGAAGATTCTGTATTAACTTCAAATGCTTTTGGTAATCACAATACTAAAGTCCACTTGGATTTCTGTCCATAACCTAGACTAGGTAAGTAGGTGGCTATAATGGCTAGAGCTCAGGGTCTGGACTCAGGAAGACATGATACTAGCCATGTGAACCCTAGGCAAATCACTTCACTTCTGTCTGCCTCAGTTTCTTCATTTATAAAATGGGGCATAAGAATACCACCTATCTCTCATGATTGTTGTAAAACTCAAAAGAGATAGTATTTGTAAAATAAGTAGCAAACCTTAAAAAGTGCTGTTATTAATCACAAACATAGAGATGGAAGGGTACTACAAGATTCCCCTTCAATTTACAGATAAGTAAATATTCACCCATTAAGGTGATGAGATTATTATCCAGCTTATTCTTATTGCCTAGAATCTGAGTAAATATCAGGTTTCATTAACCTGTATAAGGACTAGTTTGGCTGAGATGAGGGAATTCAGCTTTGTTTTCACCTAGTTACAGAGGTAAGAAATGTAACAGCTTAGATGGTGTTATCATCTTTATCTTTGATTAAGTCCGGTGATAGTGATAGGTTACCTATGGTTTTAAATTATGAAAAGGCACAGAGAAGGCGAGACACTTGCCTAAAGTCACTAAGCTGAAGTGAAGAGTTTTTTCTTATCATAGATGACAAATTTTACTTATCTTAATAGAAAACCATTTTTATTTAGGAAAGAAGAGGAACATAAGTTTGGCAGGGATGCAAAGTTTTCTTTGAAATTCCTTTAAAAACTAATATGTCATTGGCAAAACAGAAAGTAAATGTATTTATTGAGAAAATATAGTAGGAAATAGGTTTTGCATGACTCCACATATATAATAGGGATCCTATTACTTAATTTCTCAATGGATGGCAGAGGGAGGGAGGGAGAGATTTTAGAACTTGAAATTTTTTTAAAATGAATTTCAAAAATAAATTAATGAATTTAAAAAAGAGAAAGAATGGTAGATACTGGAAAAGGAAGGGCCTGTTTAGTCAAATGAACATACGATGATCATAAGTCAGACCATAAGATCATATAGTTAGAACTAGAACAGACCTTAGTTTTTAATCTAGTGAACCTCTGAATTTTACAGTTGAGGGAATTGAGACCCCCAAAATGTCAAATGCCTTGTTCAAAGTTAAGCACATTGGTGACTAGAACTTCAATTTTCTGACTCTAGAACAACTCTATGACAGTCTTCATGTTAATGGAATTGATAAAAATTCTAATTTCAGTTTACCAAATTAGCTACAAGATTAAATATCATGACATACAGATGCATGGAATTTAGACAAGGGCAAGGTCAGGTAAAGTTGCTAACATTTTGGAGTCAGTGGATCTGAGCTATTTGGCCACATGGTCTAAGATCTGGGTTCTAGTCAAAGTGGAGTCACTCCTTGGTGTAGCTTTTGGTGGGGTTGGACTATATATAAGACGTTGGAGGACTCTTACTTCTCAAAGATTGTAATTAATATAGCACTTTAAAATTAACTAAGTGCCTTATAAATATGATCTCATTCAATTCTCACAACAATCCTGGGAAGGAAGGATATTATTAGCCCTGTTTTACAGTTGGGGAAACTGAGGCAGGCAGGATTATAGGCAATTGGACAATAAGTCTGAAGGAAATTTTGAATGCTTTGGGGACTTGGGTGGTCTGAGGGACAAGGAGATCACTTTAATAAACTTACAAACAAAATTGATCATGATAAATTAAAAACAAAAGGTAAATTGTGATGAAATCAAAGGATGGGAGAGAAAAAGAAATGTACCCCTAAGCTTCTGCCTATCCCCAAATTATGTTGAGCCTAATCTTAATATTCCAAAATTATAGTCAATTGTGCCTGACTTTGTCATCTCAGTTGTAAGGGAACCAGTATAAATTGTCAACTGTTCTGCAGTGTGTAATTTTAAGGCACTTTGAGATTGTTATTGGCATGAGTTCCAAGTGCAGGATGAGTCAGACATAGCATTGGATTTCAGCTCTTTGAGCTGTCATATAAGAATTAATATTATTTTCCAAATCCCTAAATAACTCTTAAGAAATGAGTTGTTAAAAAACAAAAAGTGTATATTTTTCCCTTTCCTTCTTATTCCCTCCCATCTCCACCCCCACCCCCCAAAAAAGTAAAGGGCCTGGGATTTGTGTTGCAAATGCAGAAAAGAAAGTGTTGCTGTTATCTTTTTAGAATGGAAAAAAAGGTTATGATGTAGCATCTAATGAAAATTCATTCACCAGATGAATTCAAATTGGCTGACATATGACAGTTGAAACACTATAATAAGCATGGAGTAATAATCAATGATGACAAGAAATGTCTTCTTTGGTGACCGAGGGGTTGCGGGATAGGTCTGCTCCCTCTTATCCTTCTAATTAATGCTATGTATATGGGGTCAGGTGGAAGGTTGCAAATAATATGTTAATGAAATATGCAGATGATGAAACACTGAGTGATGTAGAAAGGACTGACAAAAGCGATTCACTGGACCTTAGAGGGCAGGGACCACAAATGGGAGGAAAAGACCCTCAAAAAAGGACAGGACCCAAAAGCAAAGGAGGCTTTATTGGGTTTTGGGACAATGGAAAAGCTCAGGGAAAAACAAAACTAAAGGGATGATGAGAAACAAATTTAAGCAAAGGTGAAATGTGAGAAATCTAGCAGTCTGCAAGTGAATGGAAATCAATAATTTCCCTCTCTGTGGTCTGGGTCTGCTTGCTTGTCACCAATAGATAATAGGTTAACCATAAAAGAGTTGTCTGAAAAGAAATGCAAGAGCTAAAAGGAATAAAACAGGTCAAGCCAACCAGGCTACAACTTCAGGGATGGAAGCAATGACCTCTGGGGTTTTGTTTATTTGTTTTTTAAAAAGAAAATCCAATGAAAACAAATCTGTAAAATGAGAGGCAGAGAAGGTAGAAGAGAGTGTTGGAGAAAGAAATCCGTTATAGGCTTCGGAATATAATCTGTTCTCTTTTGCTGATGCTATCTTTTCTTCCTAAAATGCTATCTCCAACTTATCTGTGCTTATTCAAGTCCTTCAAAGTCTCCTTCAAGTGTCACCTTTTCCATGAAGCCTTCCCGAAGCACTCTAACCCACACTGATCTCTCCTATTTTAGCCTTCTTACTATTTGTACATTACATTTGGTACTTAGTAATATATTGTTTTATATTGCTACTATTCCAAATAGATTAGATAAGCAAAGTATTCCAGGCCAGAGGTTGTGTCTTATATTTATTTTACAATCCCTCATAGAAAATGCCAACAGGGTTTTGGGCAGAGCAGGTACTCAATATCTAGTCATTTAATTTAAAGAGAGCAGGGAGTCATGAATTCCCTTTTTTTGGCCACATTAATATTCACTGTCATGGAGTACTTTAATATTTGCACAAAACTTTATATGCATTATTTCATTTGATTAGAGTGATTATACTTGAGAATGAATATCTTTTTGGTTGCTGACTTTTTCTGTATTTACTCAACCACCCATCCATTCATCTATCCATTCGTCCCCTTCTATGTCATTCTTCTTCCACTGATGGGTCCTCCTTTTGGGTCAAGTTTAAGAGCAAAGACACTAGATATCTTTTATGTTAGACTCACTGAATCATATGGTCATGATTCCTTTCTATTAGTCAACTGTAATTTATACATATATCTAATCATTGAATTATTCTGGAGCTAACACTTCATTTTAATGTCTAATTTCCATCATCAGAGCATCTTTGAAGATGCTTTTTGTTCACTTGCTTCAACAATTAATTATCAAATGAAGGAGCCAGTTATGTTAATTTGACTATTTATGTTTTCTCATATGGTCTCTGGTTGGGAATGTGATTTTGGATTTATGTGCAATGCTAAAGTCATGTTCTGAGTTTTCTTGTTAGTCATGAGGATGCCAAAATAAAATGATTCTAAGTTTTTTAACTGGATTCAGAATAGCTATTATTGATGCTATTATCTGTGATTTTCACCAAAAAGCAGAATAGGCTATAATATTGGAGGATAGGGAGAGTGACATAGAATCTCAGATTTAGAAGATAACTTTGAAGTTTTCTAAACCACTCCATTCCAAAACAAGAATCTATTTTACAATATCCCTGACAAGTGGATCCCTGAAAATCTCCAGTCAAGGGAAGGAGTGGGAAGAGTTCTTTTCACCTAATGAGTTCTTCATTCTTGTAAAGCAAGTACTCTGACTTTAAAGATGAAAAGAGGCCACTGTTGGGCACTGGTGATCTGAACCAGCCCCTTGCCCCCACTTACTTGAGACAAGTTATGGAAAGATGTCCAGGACCACACAAATCAGGCACCTCCTTATCCAGGGATAGGAACCTTCCCTGTCTCATCTAGGTATGTGTGAGGTATTGTATCTTCCTTAGAACCTGCCCTTTAGGGTCTTGGAAAAGGGAATCAAGGAGATGTACTAAGGAGAGCAAGAATACTGTGCAGGTGACTCATTTAGCCATATCTACTTGAAAATAGGAAAAACCCAGAAATTTGTTAGATTAGATGGAGATAGGTCATTGCTGATAAGAATTGGTCACAATGCTAAGGAAGGTTGTTGTCACCACATCCTCTACACCTTAACCACTTCTTCACTGAAAAAATTGTTAAAGGGGGAAAACCTTTAATTCCATATAGGTGATCTAGACCAATTATCATTTTAGGCAGATGGGGGATAGATTCTAGCATATTGGGTTGAGAGACTAAAAGATTTGGGTTCTAATCCTAGTCTGCCACTAATTTGATATGTAATCATGAGTTGTCATTATTTCTATCTGGGACTCATCTCCTTCTCTGGAGATGGACATGGCCTACAGTCTTTAAGGTTCCTTCCAGTTCTATCATTATACAATATTAATTAGAAAGGAAGCTGAAGATTCAAACATCCTAATATTCTTGGGAGAGGAAACACAGTGATTTAAATTTACATTCAAGTGTAAATATCAGAATCTCCCTTAAGCACACATTTTGATGCAGAGAAGACTGGGAAGAGAACTTAATATGAATGACTGAAGGTGGGGGGATAAGGGGGAAAATCAGAGTGGAGAAAAAGGCAGTTCTCCTGAGGGCTGGGTCTGTTTTTTCACTCAAGCCTCCATTCAGAACACAATAGGGATCTACCTCCTGTTCTCCAGGGACAGATGTTTTAAAAGCTTGTATTAAATTTAAAATATCATCTTAAGATGACAACCAGAAAATGTTTTGCTTTTGGAATAGCCTCCTGGGAGAAACATTTATTTGAGTTTTAAGAGGACAACTCCCCAAAGAGATTAAATCCATAACTCCCACTGATTCCACTGGGACTGACAATGGAAGTTGAAGGCAAGTTCTGACCACCCAGGATCTTATTTTGCCAAAATTCATTGGCTCACTTTAATGTTAAGTTTCTGCTTTCAAGTGGAAAGGATATTGAAATTAATATCTCTTAGTGAGTGTTGATTTTAAGGAAAGTGATAAAGAAAATCTTATCTTCCAAGATGCATTCCTATTTAATTCCTCAAAAAAGAGTGTTTTAGTTGATTTTTTTGTAAAGTGTCATCCTTTGTAATTGTGTTCATACTAAATTGTCATCCTAAATACCAAATACTCTTATGTTACAAAAAAAACAATCAAAAATGGAAAAAAATCCCAAGTAAGTAGAAAATATAGGAGGACTAAAAGTGGAATCAATGCCCATCTGTTAGGATGACAATTACATGTTGACTGAGAGATGAACAAGATGACCTCTCCAGGTCCTCTATAGACTTAGCTTTATGGGTTTCCAAGAAAATTGTAAATAACTTTAAGTACATTTTTTTTTAAATTTTGAAAGGATATGAAGCAGCTTCCAGATTAAAATACAGTTTGAGGAAAGGATAAAAGAGTCCACCTAAAGACAGCAGAGGGAATATACTGAGGCAAATGTGTTGAGTTTCCTTAATGCCTCAAAGTTAAAACTTGCCCACTATTTTTGTATGCTGTTTGGTTTTTAGTAGCTAAGAGAAAAAAAGAGGAAAATCTTTTATTTTCTTTTTCTCTTTGAGAAGAAACAACACAAATTTGTTTTAAGAAGCAAAATTTTGCCTGGAGCTAAACTCAAGCAAGAATTTGTCACAAGGGGTATTGACAAATGACAAAAAATTCAAAGTAGGGGCAGCTAGGTGGGATAGAACATTGGCCCTGTAGTCAGGAGGACCTGAGTTCAAATCCCACCTCAGGCACTTAATAATTGCCTAGCTGTGAGACCTTGGTCAAGTCACTTAACTCCATTGCCTTAAAAAAAAATTCAAAGTGACCATTCCTTCTGGGTCTGAGTATTTAGGAAGTTAGAGGACAGAGCAGGCAGGCTACAGTTCATTTTTATTTTATTTGGGTGGGAGGGTCTGGGAGGAGGGGTCCCCAAGTTGGCTAGATGAATTTGCTGGGTTGTATGGTCTCTGGTGTGCTTTGAGCCTCTTCCCTCAGGAGATCGACCTCCTTCCCCTAATCGCGCTGACTCTAGCATGTTTATCTTTCACCGATATGCTATCTTCATCAATTTTACCAGCCCCTCGATGATGGCCGGCCTCACCGTACCCATGCATCATGCAGAGACCCACTTTAGATTCCGTGCGGGAAGAGGAATTTGTCATAAACACCTCTGTTCATCTGACAATAACACAGTCCAATATTTCATGAAAATGAAGTGCCCAGAGTCCGCCTGATAGTTTACAGTTGTGATAAAGGATGGTCCGATGGATGCAATTGGCAGCGGGGCAGCTCTCCATGGTATAACAGGGGAAAGGAAGCAGAGGCCCGAGGGGCCTCCTTGGTGTCAGACGGTGTGTCCTTACTGCCGAGGACAGTGTGACAAACAATCTCACACTGAGCTGGAAGGAGCCAGGGCTAAGAACTTGGGAGTTGCGCTTCCTTTCCTCCATGATCTATGTCTGTTCAGAGACACAAGGACTGCTAGCTTTGCAGTCTTGGAAAGTCAAGTCAAGTAGTGTAATTTCTGAGGTTCCCCACATAAATGTCCCATCCCTCTTCATTCCTGGGCCACACAGCAGGCATCCAAATTCCCAAAGAAATAGCATTTCATTCAATGGATGGAAGTGGGTAAGATCCTTTGACCAGTATGCTTGTGTGTAATTCCCTCTGGGAGCTGGGGCTGTCTTGAAAATCAATAGGAAACGAACCCACCAAGAAGGGAGGGGCAGTGTATATGGGGTGTGGGGGGCTCTATTGGTAAAATCTCTATCACTGCTTCAGCCTTGGCATTCTGGGTGTGTGGGGATAGGGGGAGGCAGAAAATGGGCATTGTAGCCTAGGGAGGAGGGGTTACCTGCGTCAGTGGGGATGCTGGTCTCAGCCCCTCAGTTTCGGTCTTGACCTTGCTGCGCTTGTTAATTACAGGATTGACCGTGCTGCTCACTGCTGCCTCACTGCTTGGCTTGTTCTGGAGAGATCAGAGGAGAACCCGTGTCAGGGTCAAGCTCTGGAAGGTCCAGGGGATGCAGCCAGCTCGCTGCAAGAGGGGATGGTCAGCAGTGGATGGAGATGGGTGAACCGGGGGAGGGGTTGTGAGGAAGGTATCATCCTAAGTGTCCCTGATAGGACTTTCAGGATTACAGTGTGCTTTCTTCAAAACAAGCCCATGTAATAGGAAGTACCTATATTATCATTTCCATTTTACAGAATAAACTGAGACTCAAACTTCCTCAGGGTCACAGAGGTGCTAGGTCTGATGGGAAGACTTATGTTTTGACCTCTATGCCATGAAATTAGGGGAAGGGCCCTTTAAACTCATAGGTAGAAATTTGGAATTGTCCCTTTGACAACCAAGCACATGTATGCATTTCTACATGTGTGTGTGTACATGTTTGTGCAAATATGTCCAAGAGGGAGGAGAGGAAAAGGAGAGAGAGAAAATATAGAGACACTAGTAAATCAGAGGATAGCTGACCAAGAGCCATTCTGGTTTTAGCTGATATACCACCTTAACCTATAAGGTTATCACCAAAAGAGACCTCAAAGGTCATCTAGACCAACCCAGATATGAACAGATATCTCCACTATGACATCTTCAGAAAAATGGTTCTCTTGCATTTGGTTTTAAATGTTGGGTGAGGAGGGACCAAGTCTACCTTTGGACAGTTATGAATGTGAGGAAGTTGATTTCTGTTTATAAATTAAATCAAGGCCAGATTGAACAAGGTGAATCCATCTACCATATAATAGCCCCTTTTAATATTTGAAGACAGTGATCATGTTCCACTTCCTCCTTATCTTCCCTTGATTAAGATCCCTAGTTCTTTAAACCAATTCTTATGTCATGGTGTCCATAACATCTCACCACCCTGCTCATCTTTCCTCCAGAGAACATGTCCAAGCATTCACCACAGGTTATAGATGAGAAAATTAAGGCAAATCACTCCCACTCACCACTAACCTTACTCCCAAGTGTGTCATTCCCCCCAACCATGGGAATTAAAACCATTAGTAAAAGGGAAAACTGTGAAAGGATGCTAGTGAGCATGGCTTTTTCCAATCATTTTGGGAATTTTGAAAGCAAGAATAGTCCATCCTCATGTTCTTTACTCAATACTGTCATTTTCTGCTAGAAATATGGCCACGATCATGACTGAGGTTGTTTGGCTAGGATTGGCTAAGGACCTACTTCTTGCTTCTCTGTGACATTCAAAACCATGATGTGTCCATATATTGATGGAAAACCATACATTAGGGGCAGTGTATCTCTTTTAGAAAGATTTGGACATTTTCTGGCTAGTGTAGAGGGAGAAAGTCTATGTCAGAATAATGGTAAGGAAAAGCTCTTGGTCAGGATTGAGCCTGGACTGAGTATGAAAGCAAAATTTTCCTTGTTGTCTCGAATCCCCCAAATTTTAGTGAGATCAGATTCCACTTTGTTGTTCAGTTGTTTCAGTCAAGTCCAGATCCTTTGTAACCTCATTTGAATTTTTTTTTTTGGCAAAGACACTGAAGTGATTTGCCATTTCTTTCTCCAGTTCTTATTTTATATATGAGACAAATAGGGTTAAGTGACTTGCCCAGGGTCACAGCTAATAAGTGTCTGAGGACAGATTGGAACTCACAAAGATGAGTCTTCCCAATCCCAGGCCAGACATTCTATATATTACATCACCAAGCTGTCCTTCCAATTCCATAGGCTCCTACTATCCCCAAAATCTTTCACAGTTCATTGTCAAGTTTCACTAGGTTGAAGAAGTAGCAGATACAGGATTATAGATTTAGAGCTAGAAGTGATTTTAGAGACTACCAAATTCAGCTCTCTAATTTTACTGAGGTTGAGAGAGATAGAGAAAATAAGTTATTTATTAGACATTTCTGTGGTACCAGATGGTATGCTAAGGGCTTTGCAAATATCTTATTTGAGAATGTTTACATGACTCACTCAGGGTCACACAACTAGCAAATGTTGGAGGTGGACTTTGAACACGTATCTTTTTGGCTCATTCAAATAGCCACCTAGCTTCCCTTTCGAAGCACCCCTTCTCCCACCTCCACACTTTTCTGTCAGTTAATAACCCAATCATCTCAATGATGAAATATCAGTACTTCCCTGTTTCTTCCCCTCCTTTCTCCACATTGATTTAAAATGCCAAAATATCTTTCCTCCTCTCTTTTCCTTTGCCATAGCTAAAAGAATTTTAGCGCTGGGAAGGATATTAGGCATCATGAGGACAATAGAATTTAAAAACCAAAAGAGATCTAGAAAGAACTATCATCCAAACCTGCTCATTTTATAAATAAGAAAACCAGTGCTGAGAGAGAGAGAGAGAGAGAGAGAGAGAGAGAGAGAGAGAGAGAGAGAGAGAGAGAGAGAGGAAGTGAGTCAACAAAGCTTCACTGGAAGTTAATGAAAGAGCAGGGATTAGACTCATGAAGGGTCCTTGACTTTCAGTTTAATACCCTTCTGCTGATCCATCCTATTGTCAACACTAAGGATCTTAATATATTTTTGGGAGGAGGGTCATAAAAATTAAATTAAAAAGTAAATAAAGATCTGGAGGCTCCTTCCTCTCACTTCAGTGGGATCTGATTTTTCCATCAGGTCAGGTCCTGTGTGGTTGACCACAAGGCTGTGGGCAACCTTTCATCTGAACTGAGGAGAATGGGAGTAAGGGAGTCCATGGGATATTATCAGACCCTGCAGACATGTGGATCAGGAAATTTTGGGGATGTTTTCCCTAAAATGTATATAAATATAAGTGCCTTAGGGGAAACTGGTTTATAAATTGGGGAAATACAATTCAGAACATTACAAAACCCTTTTCAGCTTTCATAATAATTCTTTACAATTGTACAATTCGTTGCTTTATGTATTCCAAAGCGTTTTCACTGTAATCACTTTCTTTCATCCCTACAACTATATGGCAAGTTAAGCAAGGTAGGAATTATTTTATCATTGAGTTTCAAAGCATGAGGACTAGAATTCAGGTCTCCTGATTCTACTCTAGTGTTCTTTCCACAGGTTAAGCCTACACGAATCACCCATACCAGGACATTCTAAATAACTGGCATAGAAAAGAAAAAGTCCAAAATAAAGTTTGACTGCACAGCGCTTAATTCTATTGGCCTCCTCCTACAGATTAAATTTCACAAATTAAAGATTAAATTACAGATTAATTACATATTTAAAAAAAAGACAAAACATCTTTTTTGAATTTTAACCATGTGTACCTCCTTCCTTCCCAACCTCTTACCTGGTTTGAGTCAGCTATGCAGTTGCTGCTGTTGCTGAGCTGTGTTGGAGTGGGGTTGACTGAGATGACAGCCATGTGCTGCCTGCTAGGAAAGGTGGGAGAGGGTTGGATTAAGGGTGGGGTGTGTCCAAAGGCTGAGCTCAGACCCCTCTGCTGGCTCAGGATCTGCTGATAGGCCACTGGATTGATGGGGTGAGGGAAAGTGAAGGCTGGGCTGCAACAAAAAACATCAATCAATCAATAAATTACTCTACCAATCAGTCAAGTATTAGGTTCCCACTATATAGGAAATAGCTCAAGGCTCATATACTCTATTAAGGTAGACAACATATGTGTGTGTGTGTGTGTGTGTGTGTGTGTGTGTGTGTGTGTGTATTCAAAATGAGCACAAAAATACAGATAGTTTTGGAGGAGAAAGATACTGGCAGAAAGGTCTCATACTTAAATTGAGTTTTTACAAACTAAAGATACAAAGAGGACTTGGGAAGAAGGAAATGTATCTCTATGAGAAGTTATCATTTTGGAACAAAGGAGAAAACCTATATCTGATCTCATTACAGTCAGGTTAAGACAGAGATAAAAGTCCATATTCAAATTCTAGGGAATTCTAGGGCCTTATGAAATGAATTGAAATAAATCCTACTGAAAACCTACTAAGTCACTTCCCATATCAAGAATACATAAATAATTCTTTATTGTCCTTTCAATCAATCTTCAGTTCCTTTGCTTGGTTTTCAGGTACTGCACAGTCTGTTGCTGACTTTACCCATCAACCTTTGTTCCTGTCTCTCCCCATTGCTCCTGTAACTGGTTTCCACCAAGTAGCCTGCATATCCCAACATACTTTTGTGCCTATTGTTCTCTGTGTTCCTTCACCTGGAATATCCTACCTCTGCCCAACTTACTTATTTTTTAAGGCTCAGCTCAAGTCCCATTTCCTTCTCTTATTGGCTCTAACCCATAGTAATCTCTCCTTTTCTGAAGTTGCATTTTAAAAAGTTCAGTGTTTTTTTATTCTTGTTTCCTAATTGTGTCCTAATTGTAGATTTCATTTCTCTATTATATTATTAATGGCTTAAAAACACAAGATGATAGTATCATAGATTTAGAGCTGGAAGAGACCTTAGAAATATAATTTATACTCCTCATTTTACAGATAAGGATACTAAAGCCCAGAGGTTAAATGACTTGCCCAAAGTTACACAGATCATAAGTTATATCCTTTATGTCTCTTTAATTATACCACATGCTGGACACATGGTTAATAATAAATAAATACTTGTCGGTTGGTTGACTGACTCATGATGAAGATGCAATTAGTCTCCATAGTTATCAGGCAGCACACTGTTGAAATGCCAAGCTATAAAAATCACATTGTAAACAAAGACTTTCATTTGTCCAGGGATGGAGGGGGTCCTTTTTTTATAGAATTATAGATAACAGAGCTATCCTATGAATTTATATATATAATATAATATAATATAATATAATATAATATAATATAATATAATGTCACTGAATTTCACAGAATTATGACACAAAAAACAATGTCTTAAAATGATGCTGATCATAACTAAATCTGTCTTTAGTGAGGTACATCAGTTGTATTAGAGCCATCATTCTGAATATCTGATATCACTATATCGTCCTATAGAAGTAAAATTGCAGAATATGGGACTGGGTCTGTATGAATTCTGATATCTCCTTAGAGTGTTTTGTTTGTGTAAACTTTTGTTTTATATATATATGTATATATATATATATATATACACACACACA
This sequence comes from Macrotis lagotis, assembly GCF_037893015.1. Classification (NCBI taxonomy): domain Eukaryota; kingdom Metazoa; phylum Chordata; class Mammalia; order Peramelemorphia; family Peramelidae; genus Macrotis; species Macrotis lagotis. The sequence goes on from NC_133658.1 coordinate 609,045,605, forward strand.
CACACACACACACACACACACACACATGTTTTCCTTCTCAGCAAAAGTCCAGGATAAATAAGGATTTAGAATTCATCTAGTTCGTTCTCCTCCTTTTACAGAATAGTAAACTGAGACCAAGAGAGGTTTAAGTAAATTGTATAACATCACATACCAAGTAGAATTTTTTGAAAAAAATTTCAAACATTTGATTATTTGAATTTTTAAGCTGCTTGGATACCAGTTAAAAGGTAGCTGCCTGTGCCTGGCTTTAAACTGTTGGTGCCAGAAGTATAAGTAAGCATGGAGTTTACCTCACACACTAATTAAATAAAAGAAACAAACAATAACAAAAAGACCTATCCAGGTCTTTGCACATCTTTTATCTAGGCTACAAAATTTGCATGGACTCACTCTTCTCACATATCTTCTACCCACAAGTCACATTACTTCTTCCTTTGGTGTCAGCACTCTCGGCTAAGGTTACACAAAGGCCTGCTAGTATGGAGTAGACAACGTTTTCCCTTAGATGTAAATCTTCATGAATTTAAACAAAAAAGAATAAAGATGGAAGGGATCATTTACTAATTTTATTTTTGCCTTTCTTATATGGTTTTATTTAAATTTCATTGCCTAATTTTTCTTAGGATTTACAATCTGATTTTCTTTTTTCCTGGATCATAAGGGCCAGAGCTGGGTAGAAGGGTGTGAAAATATGGGGACAGAGGACTCCATTTCTATCATTTTCTATCTTTCAGCTCTCACTAATATGCTTCCTCCCCATCCCTCATTTATGTGAAGCTGAAATATCTTTTGTTTCTCTTCTAAAATATTAGGTGAGGTCAACACACATATCTTGACATTCTGTGTAGGGAACAGAAAGAGCAGCCTTTAGCCGTTTAACACTAACTAGTTTCTCATTTGACAGAAGAGCATGGCTGATGGAGACTCCTACCTGCATCACCACTTCAGGTACCATTTATAACAGCTGAGCTGCCCCCACCCCCACCCCCACCCCAATAAGTGGTGACTAGTTATAAACAATTTTACCCTCAGGTCAAAGGGCAGAAGACTATTTAAACTTCCCAACATTTTTTATGATCTGACTGTTCTCCAAGTTTTGAATAAGTTGACTTTTTCATTCTAATGTGTTATGGAATGAAATCCTTAATAAGAGAGTGGCCAAGGACTGCATAGACAGGAAGGGAGGAAGAAAGGCGGATTCTTAATATGATTTTGTAAATAGGATTTGGACAGGTAGTTTGTTATATAACACAATGGGATATTTGTCATTGGGATAGAGAATTCCTTAGTGTAAATACTATGGTTATGGTCCAACAGACAACCTGGCAGCTTAATGACCCAGTTAATATTCAGTGGAAATTAAAACACCCACCTGGGGTGTGTCCTTGATTTCATGATTGTATCTCTTGTCATGGACCTGACCAGTTTCACCATTCACATCAGAAGGGAGGGTATAAGATGAAAGTTGGACTCCCCTCTCACCCTCCCCAATAAGTCAGAACTGAGGATGAATCCCACAGAAGTCTACTTGGACTCTTTATCATTAGTCTTTAAGAAACACACAACATTAATGGGAAAAGTTACTTTTATGCTGATCTATAAAAGGATTTGCTGCCCATCTCCCACAGTTCAAAGGACCAATTAAATACCACTCCCACCAAATTCCCCCAGACCAAAGCTTCTGATCTCTGAGGTATAGCAGTTAGTCTTACTGAATTAGACTGGCACCTGAGAACTTGCTTTCCCTGATATGGGAGATTCCCAAGTTCAAGAGGGCCTTGTAGTCAATCTCTTAACCAAAGATCAAACATGCCACTCTCTCTCTTTTACCTGATTGCCCCCGCAGACAGATGTCCATAGGAACCACTAGCAGCCGAACTGCTTCGGGAGTTATTAATATAAGCCACCAGAGAGTTGGGAGAGGTTCTAATCATTGTCTGCAGATCAATGCTGGCATCTGAGAGCGGGGAGATCGACAGGGCCCGCTTGCGACTTAACCTTGGGGTCACCCGAGGACTGGAAAATCGGGACACTGCAAAGGAAAGAGCAAAGGCAGAGCTGGTTAGTTTGAAATGCTTTCTGTGAGATTGAAAGAAGAACCTTTAAAACAAACCGCCCAGTCAATTAACTTAAATTCAGCAAACATTGTTAGTTACTTGCCAGGCACTGTGTTCAGAGCCAGGATACAGAACAAAAATAAAGCAGTCCCTGAACCTAGAAAGTCAATGTTATACAAGAAGGAATAAGACCCAGTCCCTATTAAGCACCATATATTCTGCTAAAAGAGCACACAACCATAGTTAGCATTTATTATCTCATTTGAAACTCTTGACAATCCTGGAAGACAGGTGCTATGATTATTCTTATTTTGCAGATGAGGCAAACAGGTTAAAGTGACTTGCCTAAGTTCTCACAGCTAAGTGTCTGAGTTTGGATTTAAACTCAAATCTTCCTACCTCTAGGTGTAGTGCTTTAGGCATTGCTTCACTCATCTGCAGGTGTGTTAGATTATGTACAAGTATGAAATTTAGTGAATTTATATAATATATGGTATAATAATAGTTTCTATTTCCATAGTGTTTAAGGTATACAAAATGCCTTTCTCATAAATAACTTTGTTACTGTTACACATAGGAAACTGAGAGTCTCAGAGATGTTAAATGGTAGAGTAAAAATCTGAATCCAAATACATTGACTGCAAATGTGAAGTCTTTCCATTATGCTAAACTCAAACTTGTCCATATAAAAGGTAGCTGCCTGAACCTGGCTTTAAACTCTTGGTGCCAGGGGTGAAAGTAAGCATGGAGCTTCCAGTCCTTGGAAGCTAGTAGTTGTCTGTTGTCTCTCTTCTTAGTTCTTGAAGACCCAAAATTATTCCAGGTCATCTTTCCTTTTCATTTTAAAAAATGAGATATACTATCTAAGGACAATATCATATACATAAACAAAAGTAAAATATTATGGCTAATATCCAACGACAATACACTTCTAATGCTTATTCTTCCAACTGAGAAGCTCACTTTTATAAGTCACAGATTCAAAGAGCTGAAAGAACCAGGGGATCTTGTGGTCTAACCTCCTCCCCTGCTCCTGAGTACTAGGTTTCTTTTAAGTGCCAATTAAAATTTCATATTCTACTGGAAAACTTTCACAATCCCTTGTAATTCTAGTGCCTTTATTCTATTAATTTTTCCTAAGTATCCTGTCTATAGCTAGCTTTGCATATATTTCTTTGTATATTCTCTCCCCATTAGATTGTGGGCAGGGATTATCTTTGCCTTTTTTAATATCCCTCCAGTGCTTAACAGAGGGTCTGATTAATAGTAGGTGCTTGATAAATGTTTATTGACTGATTGACCGACTAGAAAAACCAAGTTAATTCCCCAAGGCCACATATCAAGGTGATAGGAAAGTATGGGCTAGACTTGGTCTCCATCAAGTACTCTTGCCTTTATATTACAGTTCCTTCAAAATGACTTTCTCATAGTAGTTCTGAAAGATAGGTACAGTTTACATATAGAAAACCGAGTCTCAGGGTTTAAAACCACTCACTTAAATGCTAAATGTTCTAATGGATATTCTTCTTAAAAGGGGCAGGAAACTTAGTGTTAAAATAAGCAAAGTGAAATATTTTAGTTTTTCCCTGTTAGAATTTTTCCAGCTAGAAGTTAGAATCTAGCTGGATCTGGAGTCAGGAAGATGGTAGTTCAAATTCAACCTCAGATGCTTACTAGTATGACTGTGGAACAAATCATTTAATCTCTGCCTGCCTTAGCTTCTCATCTGTAAAATAAGAATGACAAGGATATCTACCTTCTAGACTTGGGAGGATAAAATGAAATAGTATCTATAAAGTTCTTTCCCAATTTACTCAATGAGTGCTATCATCATCATCCATAATGAAAACTTCTGGAGTGTAAGATCTGTACCTAATGCTGACTTTTTTGATCCTCTGTAACACCTAGCATACACATAATTGATACTCACTAAATGATTGGGAAATTTTGCTTGCATTTAGTTTTGTGCTTACTATTCTATTTTTTAAAAAAATATTCTTTTATGTGTAAAAAGCCCTAATTGGAAGAGATTTTAGCACATTGTTGAGTACTTTAGAACTGTCTAGGTAACATGAATACCTTTTCCATGTAATAATCATGATTTTATTGATGCTATTTTGGAAAAGCAGAAACAATATGATAAGTCAAAAAGACTCCTGGAAAGAGGTATCAGGTGACCTTGGTACCTACCCCAGTTCTATATACTGTTGTGGGCAAATTAATTTGCCTCATATAAAATAAAAGGGTTTATCTTTTCTGAGTCCAAGATTTTATATATTATGGGATAATTTAAGTGAGATTTTTGCCTCCTATGAATTTCACCCAAACAGAGGGGAGCATGATATCTTTAGAGGTCACTGATCCTATAAATGTTTGATTTACCTTACACGAGTCTAAGTGAAGCTAGCATCTTATTGCAGGTAATACAGGATGTGATAAAAAGGAAAGAGTCAGCTCAGTAGTGAAATCAGTTTGCTATTATATGAAACTTCAGATCTCAAGACAATTAGCATGGAAGAAGACCAGATAACAGAAATCCAGAAGGCTAACAGTGGCATTGGTAGGCAGGTAATCTGAAGGCAGAGATAGGAGAGTTCTAGATGAAGTAGGGCAACTAGGAAATAGAAATGCTGAAAGAGGGAATGTGTGGATTCAAGATGGCGATGACCACAAAAGAAATCAGAAACAAGAATTCCAAATTTAGAAAGGAAATATAAGGCTAAAATGTTGCAGAAATAACAGGCTAACAAGAATTCCCACACAATGCATGGGTTTAGAGGTGAAATGCCCTTGTAGATCATCAAGTCCAATTCTACTCCTATTCAGGAAGAGGAAATTGAGTTCCAGACAAATTAAGTGACTTGTCCAAGGTCACATAGGTATTGCGTTAGAAGTCAGAATTTGAATGCAGATTCTCTTCCTTCACCATATGCCTGCTTCTGGGAGATAGCTGGCTGATTTAAGTATTCCAATATTCATGGAAGCAGCACACATTTTTTTTCCCTAGTAAAGTAATAAACTGGCATTTTGGCTTATAAATCCATCTCAAGTGAATATGGTTAATGTGAATCAACTTCCTAGAGCCTAATTACCCTTAAATGGATGAATAAAATTTGATTTCTAAATAGGCGGTTTACTCATAATGACCTTATAAGGTACACTTGTTACTCCAGAAACTGCTCCCACAAACAACCAGACCTAACACTTTGTTCTCTTCCTATGGCTGTCCCCCATGCCTGGAATGTTCTCTCTCCACCTCTCTGCTTCCTGGCTTCTTTCAAGACTCAGCTAAAAACCCCCTCCTTCTATCAACAGCCTTTTCTAGACCCCTTAAATACCTTCTTTCTGAAACTACCCCTAGTTTATACTGCACATATCCTGCTTGCCCATTGTCTGCCCCCTGAAGTCTGGATGTCAAGAATCTCACTGAGACCATAGTCAATCCATCAGATTCCCCAATGTTATGTTAGAAAGTGAGCCCCTGGGGCGGCTAGGTGGTGCAGTGGATAAAGCACCAGCCCTGGAGTCAGGAGTACCTGGGTTCAAATCCGGTCTCAGACACTTAATAATTACCTAGCTGTGTGGCCTTGGGCAAGCCACTTAACCCTGTTTGCCTTGCAAAAAAAAACCTAAAGAAAAGAAAGGGAGCCCCTTTCTAATATGAGAATTGGAATTCTTTTTTCCTTTACTTTGGGACTCCAATGCTTTGCACAATGCCTGATATATAGTAGGTGTTTAATAAATATTCATTACTTTAATTTGACTTTTGCTCTTATCATATCCTATGGGGCATTGTAATTGTGCATAGTTAATTATAACATGTATGTAAGATAATATGTAGGAGCATGAGAACTAAAGCAAGTAGGAATCTTAAAGCATGCTGTTGCATCCCCTCATTTTACAGAATAAGAAATTTAAGCCCAGAGAGACAAGTGTTTAACACAAGATTATGCAGGAAGTATCTCAACTGATATACAAATCTAAGTTTTCAGCTCCAAAGTTCAAAAATCAGATAAAAATAATTAGCTCTTATTTTCACCCCACAATGTTTCTCGGTTTGTTTTGTCTGCCCCCCCCCCCCCCCACTGCTAAATGATAGGCTTTATGAAGACAGGTATATTTTAATTATCTTTGTAACTCCCTCTGGTTTCTTTGCCCATTACATAGACACTTAAATCATTCCTTAATGAAGGACTGGTCAGATCCACTTGAATAAGTCAGGTTATCCTACCTAGGGCTATCCTGTGGAGAGAGGCATTTTCCTTAGCCTATCCCCTCCACCTCTAGAAATAAAAGTGGGGATTCAGGGCACCCCAGGCCAGCAATGTCACATGGCTTCAATCGTTAAAAGTACCCCTAACCAAGAGCTTTGGCTGGCTTCCCCAGAGTAGCTCTGGGCCTGCCATCGGGTGAATAGCTGGCTGTTTTAGCCTCTAAACTGTCGGCCCTTTTAGTGATGCAGAGAGAACTTAGGACAACAAAAGGCCTTTCCATTGATTATGAATGAGAGGTTGGGAAAGGAAGCCAGCTTACATGGGGTGCATTTGGGACTTGAAGAAGGCTTGCATGAGCCTGTGTGGGAGGAACAGAAGGGGAAGGAAGTATTTGTACTGTGCTGAGTAGTCAATTCATAAGAATGATGAGACTCTGGGAACTTGGAAGTAAAAGTATATTTAAACATACACACACACACACACACACACAAACACACACATAGACAATCTGACAGCTCAGAGTTCAGGCTCTCATCTCTCACCAGCTGCAGTCTGTGGCTTATTAACAACAGCTACACAGTCCAAGGAGGCTCCTGACCCTGCCTGGTTTTTTGTTGGCTTTTTTTTTTTGTTCACACTATCCCCTGGCTCTGCTGTGACTCCCATAGGTTATCATGTCAGTCCTTTTAACATCTCCTTCCCTTCAAGAGGGGTAGTTCCTATTCCTGCTACTTTCATTTGGGAAATGAAGCAACCTTAAGATAAGTTGTAAGACTAATTCTGACCTCCCCAAAGTTCTTTCTGACCTAGTGGATTTTCTTTGTCTGTCCCTTCTCCCTCTCTCCATCCCTAACCTCCCACAATTTGTCTTTACCTCCTTTGCCACTTTAAAGCATTATAAAAATGATACCTATTTTTCTTCTTCTCTATATCTTTCACTGAACCTATCACAGTGGTCCTATATCACTTTTTACACACACACACACTAATTTATTATACCTTATGATAGTTACTGTTATTATCCGTATTTTACAGACAAGGCAACTGAAGACCAGAGGTGGTAAAACTCAAGTCTTCCTGATTCTAAGCCCATGTTCTATCCAATAGGCTACACAGTTTTTACAGAAATATAGGCCTAGAACTAGAAAAAGATTTAGAGATTATCTAATTTAACCTCCTCAATTCCTACAGAGAAGATGACCCAGAGAGATTAAGTGAACACAAAATTAGAAACTGGCAGAGTCAGGAATCAAGTCTAGACCTTTTGAAATCTTAAACCCAGTGCATTTTGAACTATGCCTCATTGCTAAAAGACAAAATAAATAGCTACAAACAGTAATCCCAGTGACTTGCACATAGTAGGCAAACTTAATCAGGTAACAAGCATTTATTAAGTGCTTATTGTAGGCCAAGCATGTTAAGTGCTATGGATATAAAGACAAAAATATGTTGCTTTTTTCCTCACAGAGCTCACATTCTAGCTGGGGAGAAAAACATGCAGACCACTGGATGTCCACAATATAAATGGAAGCTTTCTTAAAAAGAAGTAAATTGTAAGAGGTGGGATTTGAATTTTGAAGGAAGTTAGGGAGCCAGGGGCAGAGGTGATGAGGGAGACAGCATTCCAGGCATGGGGGGACATCAAAGGGAAAGGCTTAGATATGGGATGAGAAAGAGCAAGGAGATTGTCTCAGTAATGCAGAGATTGTGGAAGGTAGTAAAGTATAAGAAGAATGGAAAGGGAGGAAGGAGTCAGGCTAAGAAAAGTCTCAAATCCTCAACAGAAGATTTTATATTTGATCCTGGAGGTCATAGGAAGCCATAGAGTTTATTGAGTAACCAGTGACATGGTCAGACATGCTATAGAAAGTCATTTTGGCAGCTGAGTGGAGGATGAATTGAAGAGGGGAGAGACAAGGCAGGGAAATCTATCAGCAGGCTACTGAGATAATGTATGAGGAAATGAGGTCCTGCAGAAGGGTGGTGACAATATTAGAGGAGAGATGCTGTAAAGGTAGAAATGCCAAGATTTACATTACTGATTAGAGAAATGCAATTAAAACAATTCTGAGGTACTCCTCACACCTATGAGATTGGCCAATATGACAACAAAAAGGTAAATGATGAATGTTGGAGGGGATGTGGGAAAACTGGGACACTAATGCACTCTTCTTGGTAGAGTTATGAACCGATCCAACTATTCTGGAGAGCAGTTTGGGACTATACCCAAAGAGAAATAAAACTGGGCATACTCTCAGATCCAGCAACACCACTACTAGGTCTGTATCCCAAATGTACAAAAATATTTATAACAGCTCTTTTTTATAGTGGCAAAAAACTAGAAATTGAAAAGATGACCATCAATTGAGGAACAGCTGAACAAATTGTATTATATGAGAGACCAGACTTCAGAAAAACCTGGAAAGACTTCCATGAACTGATGTTGATTGAGCAGAACCAGAAGAACATTGTACACAATTAATAGCAACATTGTTTGATGGTCAACTATGATAGATCTGCTGTTCTCAGCAATACAATGATCAATGACAGTTCTAAAGATCTTGTGATGGAAAATACCATCCATAACCAGAGAAGAAACTGTAGAGTCTACAGGCCAAAGCATACTATTTTCAATTTTAAAAAATTTTCATGTTCTTTCTCCTCTCATTTTTTCTCTTTTGTTTTGATTCTGTGATGAACAGTTATACATGTAAAATCTATATTAGATTACTTGCTGTCAAGGGGAGGAGGAGGGAAGGGAGAAAGGAATGAAAATATGGAATTCAAAACCTTACAAATAACGAATGTTGAAAACTCTCTGCATGTAGTTGAAAAAATAAACAAATTTATTTTGTAAAAAAGAAATGGCAAGATTTGGTAACAGTTTGGAAATGTGGGATTTGAGTGCCAATGAAGAGCTGAGAAGTGAGCCTAGATGACTTAATAAATATTTCTTGTACCAAGCTTAATTATACAAAGAAAGAGGGATCAGTGCAGTTTCATCATGCCAACTGTCCTTTTTCTTTCAGATAGACCCTAGAGTCAGAACAAAGTTTCACCAAGTTCCTAAAGTTGGTCCTCCAAAATTAAGAGCCAAGCCAGGTTCCTGATTTAGGACTGAACTTGCCAGCTTGCAGACCCGCAGCAAATTACAAAGTCCCTACAGACTACACAAAATCAGCATCCACAGTGAAATTCTGGACCAGATGAGGTTTCCTCACCTAAATGAATGAATGGGTCAATCAGAAGTCTCAACTGCCAGGTAAACAGGATTAAAGAGTATAAAGGATCTTCCTCTCATAAGTGCATTTGGTCTTTGCATGAGAATCTTTTACTCATGGTCTAATAAAAATGATTCAACATGGTCATCTCTAGCTATGAGAAAAACAGAAGGAAAGGAATTTCTTTAGGTTTGCCTGGAAAGGGAATGAGAGTCTGTAGACATCTTCAACTGTAGTGAACCTTGGGAAAAATGTCCCTCTCATTTCTGAGATGAGGGAACTATGCTATGGAAAAATAAAGTGAGGTTAGGTAGCTTGGGAAAGGGCCCGAAGCAGAGCCCAGATTCCTGATTCTATCTGCACTTGTTTCTTTGTTTATTCATGCTCAGTAAGGTCTTGATTAATTAAAACTTAATAACCAGAACTATTCATTGCTTCTTATCTCCTTTCCTCTTCCCCTGTTTTGGGGGTACTTTCTTTAAAGCAAAAAGGGGGGAGATATTGTAAGAAAATAAATTAATACTAGGGATTTAAAAAATCAACCTCAAGTACACCAAAGAGCAGTAGTGAAAGGAGGACTGTAATTGGAGTCAGAGGATCTGGGTTCAAATTCTGATCTAAATTCCTCCCTACAGAATTTTGGAAAAACCATTTAACCTTTTTTGGGGTCTCAGATTCCTTATTTGTTAGTTGAAAATGTTGGATTAGATCAAATCTGATATCCCTTCCAGCTTTCAATCTATGATCCTATATCTTAGCTACACATTCATTCTCTTTTATCTTCTAGAACTTGTCTCAGGCAATGAGAAGTGATGTTTGGTGCTTATAATCGAGGCATTGCAATATTCTGAAACATCAAATCATAGTAGCTTCCATTTGTGTAACTTTTGAAGATTTGAAAAGCACTTTCTATGCATGGTCTCCTTGAATCCTGACAACAACTCAGTAAGCTAGGTGCTTTTGTCATTCCCATTTTACAAATTGAGCTTTGCCGTGGTCACACAGCTAGGAAGACTCAGAGACAAGACAATGCTAGATCTACCTTTCTCTAATCTTCTACACTCTATCCACACTATACCACCCTATCACAAAAACTGACTAGCCCATAAAGAATGAGATAAGAAAAGACATCAATATATCTTGGAAAGATTTTCAGGAAGAAATGAATTATCAATTAACAAAAATATTTAGTTTACCAGACTATGAATCAATTAAATATTTATTAAGTATCTACTATGTGCTACATAATGAATATACAAATGCAAAATCAAGGCAGGGATTTATATTCTGCTGTCATAGAAACTTGAAACATTCTGGTTTGAGATTTTAATTTGATTTTGTCTTATTTCTCCTTTTGGAGTTTAAGGTCTTAAGTGTAGTCACTATTTTTTAAAATATATTTTTTCCCTTTTCTAAAGCATCCAGTATGATTTTGGACATGGAGTCAGATTCCTATAAGAACTTATGGAATGGAGAGCCCATGAAGTGGCACCAAAGGATTCATATTAGAAAGGTGCCTTATAGATCAGGTGCTCTGGGGCAGCTAGGTGGTGCAGTGGATAGAGCACTAGCCTTAGAGTCAGGTGGACCTGAGTTCAAATCTGACCTCAGACACTTAATTCCTACTTAGCTGTGTGATCTTGAGCAAGTCACTTGGGCCTATTGCCTTGCAAAAAGAAAAAATCATGTACTCTTAAAATCTCATCTCACGGATCAAGAAACTGAAGGAGCTACAATGATTTCCCTCAGATCATATAGGTCACAAGTAACTGAGTCATAATTTGAACCCTTATTCTTTAACTTTAAATTCAGAGTTCTTTCTAATATATGACCAGACTTTTCTTGTGCAGAAAATGGACTTGTTACTAATGACTTAACTGACAGAATTCGGAGGGACCAGAAGTATTTCACATACCAATCAGACACGCATAACTATATAGCAAGATTTTGTTAAGGTGCACAATTAACTCTAAATCAGTTCTAAAAAGTGTTTTGCTGGGTATCTCTGGTTAGAAGCAGTGGGAGATAATGAGAAAAAAAAATATTGACCATGGTCTTTGCCTTGAAGAAGCTTGCTATGTTAACAGTCAAAACTTATACACATATAAAAGGTCACTTGACAATCCAGAGTATACAGCAATGGATTTAGCATCAGAAGATGCGGTTCCAAGCCTAGCCCAGCTACTTATCACCTATTCCCCGAGCCTGAATTTCTTCATCTGTGAAAGAAGGGGGTTAGGCTATATGCTTCCTAAGAATCTTTCTAGCTCTGATCCTCTGTGATCTCTAAACCACAAACCTTCAGAGGGTTAAGAGCTCACTTTTGGCTGGTGGAAATAGTGAGGGCTTCATGATGAAGGCTGGGCTTCAGTTTGACTTGTATTCAGACATTGATAATTCACACTTAAACATGACTTGAAATGGACAAAATGTAACAAAAAGAACCCTGGAAGGTTTGTAATCTGATATTATTTTATCCTCATTTTAAGTGTAAGCAAACTCAGGTTGGGAAAGTTGCAATGATATGCCCCTGAACACAGTTATTAAGCAGAAAAGTTGAGAGTTGAGACCTTATCTTCAGACTCCAAGGACTTTTTTTCCCTCTTTTTTTCTGAGGCAGAGTTAAATGACTTGACCAGGGTCACAAGGCTAGTTAGTGTCTAAGGTCACATTTGAACTCAGGTCCTCCTGACTCCAGGGTTGGTGCGCTTTCCATGGTACCACCTAGCTGCCCCATCCTATATCTTTTCTATACACAGACACCATCCTAGTGCAGGTCCTTATTACCTCATGCCTTGACTATTATTACCATAGCCTTCTGTTGGATCTTCTTGCCTCAAGTCTCTTCCATACCAGTTCATCCTCTACTCAAATGCCAAAATGATCTTCCCAAAGTGTAACTCTGACTTGGCCCTTTCTTGTTCAATAAAACTACAGCAGTTCTCTATCACTGCTGGGATCAAATAGAGAATCCTGTTTTGAGTAATTCAATTATGTATGATCTTCATAAAAGAGAGATGGAAAGGGAGAGGAACAGGAATGCACTAGGGGAAGGGAGAGGAAAAAAATGGGGAAAATTATTTCATATCATTGGGGTACAAGTGGAAGTCTATACAAACAAGGAAGAAGAAATGAGGGGAATGTGTGAAAGCTGAACCTCACTCTCATCTGAACTTGCCAAAGAAGAGAAAGATACACACATGTACACACAATTGGATACAGAAATACATTTCATTCAACATGGAAACAAGAGGGAAATGGGAAAGAAAGGAAAGGAAGGAAATAAAAAGAAAAAGAGGGAGAAAGATAAAGATAAAGAAAGGGAGGAGGGGAGGGAAGAAGGAAGGAAGGAAGGAAGGAAGGAAGGAAGGAAGGAAGGAAGGAAGGAAGGAAGAAAAAGAAAGAGAAAGAAACAGAGAAAGGAAAAAAGAAGAGAAAGAAAGAAAGAAAGAAAGAAAGAAAGAAAGAAAGAAAGAAAGAAAGAAAACAAAGAAACAAAGAAAAGAAACAAAAAAAGAAAGGAGGAAAAGAAAGGAGGAAAATAAATTAAAGGAGGAATTAGTTCTAAACAAAAATGACAACCACCAAAACTCTAAGGATGCATGAAAATATTTATATTAACTCTTTTTGTTATGTCAAAAATAATAATCTGAGGGGTAACCAATCAACTGGGGAAGGACTGAGTAATTTATGGTGAGTAAATGTAATAGAATAATATTATGTTGTAAAAAATGATGCAGGAAATGATTTCAGAAAAAATCCAAGAAGACTTGAATGAATTGATGCAAAGAGAAGTGAACAGAATCAGAAAAACATCAACACTAATGTAAAGACAAGAAAACTAAGAAAAATTTATGAATTCTGATCATCACAATGATAAATCATGATTCTAGAGCTGTTTCATCCAGGTAGAGTTGTGATGGACTAAGAGTGCAGATTGAGATAGAAATTTTTGGTGAAGATTGGTGTGGAAATTTGTTTTGCTAGACTATATAAATTTGTAACAGACATTATGTTTTTCTTTTCTTTTTTTAATTGGGTGAGGGACTGTGGGGGTAGAGAGAAGAATATTGCTGATAGAGAAAACAATTAATTAAAAAAAAGGAATATTCTATTTTGCTTTTAAAACCCAGTCTGTTCTTACCATTACAGTCTTTTTATACTTTTCTTCCCCTCAATATGCTCCACTATCCAGGGACACTAGTCTTTATTCTGTTCTTCACATAGGATATTGTGTCTCAACTCTGTTCAACCTTTTCATTGGTTGTCTTGAATACCTAGTATATTCTCTCTACCTCCTGGCTTCCCTAGTTTTCCAGATTCACTTCAAATTCCTTCTTCTACAAGTCTTCTCTAAGTTCTTTCACTACTGTCTTAGTGTCTTCTCTCTGACATTGCTTTGTATCTACACTATAAATATATGTCCTATGTACATAGTTGTTTGCAGGTTGTCTCCTTCATTAGAATGTAAGCTCCATAAGAGTAGAGATTGTATTTTGCCTTTCTTTGCATTACTAAATTTTAACAGTCAGACTTGCCATGGACAGGAAGAGAGCACCAGGAAGGTCATTCTATGATTTGCCTATATACACAAGACTAGTAAGAAAAACAAAAAATGAGTGGAGGGATATATGTATATTCAGGGCATTGTAAATAGACTACCTTGGCTGGAGAGGTGAATTCAGGTAAGGAAACAGTAAGAGATAAGACAGGGCAGATAGGGGATGTGAGACAAGATTGTTTGCTGATTCATTCATCCATCCATTCAACAAATATTTGAATGCCAAGATAACCTATAGTCATTGAGTCATTTCTAAAATATTAAGAGAAAAAAAATCCCTGATAACTTTTATTGACCTTTAATTACCGATGTGCTGAAAGATAAATATGGAAAAGAAGAAAGACTGACATGTACATTCCACCATCCCATGGCTGGGCACAGTAAGGAAATAATCACATTTAAAAATCCAAAAGCTATTTAGATTTTCTTCCTTGTGTTTGGATTCCCACAGTCTCATGCTCCTTTAACTGGGGGAAACAGGCCAGATCTGACAGTGATATTTATCTCTGTTACTCCCACACCTCAAGGGAAATATGGTTTATTAATGTGCCACTCTCCCTTGATAAATTACTAAATAGAAAGAAAAGCCTTGTACTCATTTCTCGCTGCTTCTTTCATGATTTATGTCCCCAGGGCTGACTCAGCCATTGGTCCCTATTAATTTGTGGAGGGAAACCATTCCTAATACTCAACAGCAGCCTAGGTTTTTCTGGAATAACCTCACAGTCCCTTTTCTCCTGGAAGCTCCTGAACTTCATAAACATATTGAATAAAGTGAATTTTATTAGCATTTCAGTTAAATTGTGGAGCCTCAGCTTATATTTATATCTTTTAAAGTTTTATCAAGTACTTTCCTCACATAACCCCTGTAGTGTATCCATGAAAACATAGATAGGGTTTGATGGAGTCAGAATTCTAACCCAGGCCTCTGAACTCCAAGCCTGTACTCTTTTAATTACAGCATCATTAAGTATTTAGAAAAAACAAATTGGGAAACTGGTTCCTGATCTCAATCCAGTCAATAATTAATTATTCCCCTAAACACCTGCTATGTACAATGAAGGTCCCAACTTGGTAGTTGAAGGTATACAAAGAAGAATAAGTCCTAGTTTCTGCCCAGGGGTGAGTCGGTGGTTGAGACAGAATGAAAAAATGAAAAGTTAGCTAATAATATGCCATAGTCTGTGCTGAAGGACTTAAGAGGGAAAAAGTCACTATAAACAGGCAAAATGGGCAGTGAAGCAAGGAGAAGATATTAAAGGTGGAGCACATGCAGGAACTCAATTCCTGCCCCCCCCCCCTTTGCTACATACAGCAAAACCAGAGGAAACCTCAAAAGGATCACTTAGCCCTCATACTGGCTGCCAGAGGGAAGGAAACATCCCTACAGTTCAGCTGGGATTATTTGTGAAATGATTAGTCTGGAGCTATGGCACTGTGTATATGATCAATGAGACCTTTCCAGTCTATGATTCTCACATTGTCCTTTATTTTGAAAATGATTCTCATGATTTAACTCTCTGAGTTTATGTCTGAATCACAATTACATTCTGCATTGCAGGGTCTTGTAATTATTTTCTGTTTATCCTGCATATAGCTTTTCAAAGATACTATAGTGATTTGCCAAGCATATGGGGTCTGGGCAAGTTACATCACTCTGTTTTGCTTCAGTTTCCTCATCTGGAACATGAACTAGAGAAGGATATAGCAAACTATTCCAGTATCTTTGTCAAGAAAATCCCAAGTAGGGTCATGAAAAGTCAGACACCATTGAAACAAATGAATCACAAAAAATATAAATATAAAATGTCCATATGAAGCCAGAATATCCCTTTAACATTCTGGGCTCCATTACCAGGTGTGTTTGTAGATATTCTGCCAAACTGGCACCTGAATTGCTGTTAAAAATATGTTACCCACTTACTTTCTTGACATTGTATTTCCCCCTCAAAAAGATGGTGACAGCTACAAAATACTGAGCATCTTGATTAGTTAGTTAAGCTCTGGCTGATCACAGCTACATAGATTCAGTCATTCAATTAATATTTATTTATTAGCCACTTTCTACTTTCTAGGGGTTGTGCTAAGTGTTGGGATATGAAAGCCAAAATCTGCCCCTGCATAAGGGAAGAACAATACGCAAATCTTTACATGCACATTATCCACAGAGTAAATGGAAGGTTATCTAATGATTGCCAGAAGTGTGGGAGGAACTTTAGATTCCCTCTAGTCTAACTCTGTCATTTCACCAATGAGGAAACACAACTAGTCAACTATAGCAATTTCATTCTAATGACCAGCTTGCTCTCCTCCTGCTAAGTATTTTCCCAGTCACATACTGCAGACTCACCCTAGGGATATAATCTGAAAAAAAAATCTGGAACTCTCACTATTTGAATTGAGCCTAATGCCACATTTAATATTCCAATGCAATGTTCTGTAAATACTCACTGTATTCTAGAGCTCTCTATTCCATGTACTGAGTTAATAAAACACAGTAGAGATGCTTAGCATGTTCCCCAGCATATTGGTTTGTGACCAAACTTAATACCAAGGGAATAGGAAAATAGTGAAACTTCTTTGTGAAGGAAGATATAGAATAATGAAGTTGGATTAAAAGGATGTGGGTTCAAATCCTACTCTCCTATTGACTACTTTATCTCAGGGCAGCTAGATGGTACAAATAGATAGAACACTGGCCTTGGAGTGAGGAGGAGGGGAATTCAAATCCAGCCTCAAACACTTGATACTCATTAGTTAGTGTAACCTTGGGCAAGTCACTTAACCCTGATTTGCCTCCCATCCAGGGTCATCTCCAGTTGACCTGATTCATACCTGGCCACAGGATCCAGATGGTTCTGGAGGAGAAAGTAGTAAGGCTGGTGACTTAGCACAGTACTCCCCTTACTCAAATCCGATTCATGTGCTTATCATGGCAATTATCTCCCTGATGTCATGGGTTTTTTTTGAGAATGAAGAACAAACATCACCATCTTTAGCTCAGTTTCTTCTATAAAATGAAGATACTCTAGATACTCTTCTTAAATGTTCCCCTGTAGCTCTAGATCTTAGGTCTAGGTCTTATTATATCCCAGATCTATAGCCTAATTTCCTTTATATCTGGCTTAGAATGATCAAATCATAGAAAAGCATATCAGGGAATAAACTTAGAATTCATCTAATCCACACTCCTCCTTTTACTAATGAAATGGAGGCTAAAGGAATTCAAGTGACTTGCCCTAGGTTTCAACAGTAGCCTAGTTTCTTTTCAGCCAAGACTGTAACTTGATTTACCTAGCTGAGATGGGATACATGGGTAGTCACTTTCTCTGGCTGTGCATTGCCTTTCCCTGCAGTGTGATCAATGTAATTGGTTTCTGAAAAATCCCCTGGAACAGCATGCCAAATAAAGAACGGTATTAGTATTGATGTGACATCCTGAGTCGAATTAGTGTCAATATGACAATGAAATATATGACTTGGAGAAAATATGGGGTGTAAACAGACAACATTTCAAACGGAAACATTTCAATCTTATGGATTGGAGGGGGTGGTGAAGTACTGCTGTGGTTGTTTAAAACACCAATGTTCAACAGCATAATATAAGGAAATTCCATTTTAGGGCCCCAATGACAAACTGCAAATACTCTGTTCTCTAGAGAACCACTCAGTGGAATTATCACCTTGGATTACCAGTCTGATTATCTATTACCTTTATAATGTAGCTTTACTCCATATTCTTCTTACCATAAATCATGACCTTTTACAAACTGGAGAACATTTTCCTTATCCTATCAAAAAACTAGAGGAACTAGTAGAAAGGTTAGTTTTTCAATGAACTTAATGCAAATAACTTTTATTATTACACAACAAAAATTATGGCACAACTATAATTCTGCTTTTCATACACTAAGGTTGACTTAGGATTTTACTGTAATTTAATGACAGACTTTTTTTTTACCTGATCTCCCCTCTATTCCTTGTTCCCCCCAACTGAGTCTTTCTCTATATAATATCTTTGCTTAAGAACCTGCAATGATTCTCTATTGTTCATCACAAAAAGACCAGAATTAAAGCCTTCCAAAACTGAGGTCCCATTTACACACCCAACACGATTTCTCACTAATAATCAATCAATAAGCATGTAATAAGTAAGCAGTTATTATGTGCTAGACCCTGGGAATATAAAGGCAGAAAATAAATACAACCTGCTCTCAAGGACCTTCTATTCTATCAGAGAGGCAACATTTACATATATAATATATTAATAATAAATGCAGAATAAATTTGAGATAGTTCAGGGAGGTGAACATTAGCAGTTGAGGGGATGAAGCATGGCTAATGACACAGTGTATTAAGATTTTGTAAAATGCTTCTCACAATGCTTTTGTAAGTCAAGCAGTTGTTCAGTCATTTTTAAATTGTGTTCAACTCTTCATGACCCCTTTTTTGGTTTTCTTTGCAGAGACACTGGAGTGGTTTGCTATTTCCTTCTCCAACTCCTTTTATAGATGAGGAAAATGCCCAGGGTCTCTGAGGGTAGACTTGAAGTTGAGAAAATGAGTCTTCTAGGTTGGGCACACTATCCACTGTACCATCCAGGTGCCCGTAAGGGGATAAACAGTAAAAGTATTATTATCTATTTTACAAATTAGAAGACTAAGGTTTCCTGAATTTAAATAACTTGCTCATAACCACAGATAAAGGAAGGATGTGATTCAAAATTCGAACTGAGATTTCATAGGATTTTATATTTAGCACTAAAAGGGCTATCAGCGACCATTTGTTCCAAAATTTTCATTTTACAAATGAGGAAACTGAGGTCCAAAGAATGACTTATTCAAGATCACATAAATTGTAAATGACAGATATAGGATTTGATGTTTGCTCCTCTAACTCCTTTTGTAACTGTCTTCCATTAAAACCAGGCTTCTCCAACATCCAGTGCTCTAACCCTCTTACTATCATCCTAATCTGCATGCTTTTCTATAGTGAAATATGACCAATAATTCCTGCCCAGCTTTCAAAACCATTTCAAGTCCTCCTTCTTTTATGTAACCTTCCATAACTACCCTAGATCACAATTTTCTTTCTTAGACATAATTTTAGCTCTTGCATATGGCATAGTGTAAATCACTGGACCCAGTTAAGAGGCCTGAATTTAAAAACTGGCTCTGAAAAGGTCCTAACTATAATCATAGGCAACTAATTTTTACCTCTATTATCTCAGTTTCTTCATCTGTAAAAGGAGAATTATAATTCTGGCACTACCTACCTCATAGGACAAATATGGATTAAATATTTATTATGCACAAAAATGAACTACCCTTAATAGTGTTCTTATAGGCTTCTTTAGCTTGGACATTATTTAATCCAGGAGTCCTTAACTTTCTCTGTCATGGACCCTTTAATGTTTTAAATACATAAAATAAAACATATAGGATCACAAAGGAAACCAATTTTATTGAAACATGGATATCAAAATAGTTTTAAAAGTCAAATTAATGGACCCCAGGTTAAGGGGCCATTTAGTTCAATCTCCTTAAGTTACAATTCAGGAAAATGTGGGTAAGAGATACTAAGTGATTTGTTCAATGTCACACAATCAGGAAGTATCAGATTTGGCATCCTATGTGTTGATCTTCCCTCCTATTAGCATCTTAAGCTTAGGAATCATGTCTTATGGTTCTTATAGTAAATAGTACAGGACTGGACATGTATTCGTTGTTTAAGAAAAATCTGCTGAATTTCACCAAACTTGGTTTCTCATTCTGAGAATGAGAAATTTATAGTTCTATGCTTTTCTTCATTCATGTTGCTCACCTAAATACTTTTCCATATCGTGTTCCTGTGACAGCTTATATTATTTGCACTTTGTAAGGTCGCAGGAAAAATTGACTCAATGGAAAAAAAAACAGTTCATTTTTTTTTCAAAAAAAAAGGAGTAAAATTTCCAAGGAAAGAACACCCACAGAGCAGTATAGTTGTGACCAGCAAATAGGACTGAGGAATATAGGATTGCAGAACACTAAGAGATGGATTCTGAATTCTCTAGATCTCCTCAGCTAAGTTCTTCAATTTAAAGATGAGGAAAATGAGCCCCAGAGATGTTGATGTTGGAAGGATTACCTTCTGAGAAAATCTGAAATAATTTTTATAATCCCATTGTACAAAAAAAAGATCCCAATTCATATTTAGAGGTTACAGGAATGGAGATGTAGATTTAAAATAAACAAGGATACTCCAGCAGTTACAAATGTTCAAACCAGAGATATATTGTATGTGAATGAGTTTCACATCAATAAAACTATCCAAGCAGAGTTGGCTAATTATATAAGGAAATCCTATACAGAGGATGACTTTGGGTTAGATTACCTCATGTTCTTTTTCCAAACTGAGGATTCCAGAACTAAGCCTCTGGTAAAATAATTTGTCTAACAATTAGAAGGCCACTTGAACTGGAATCCAAGTCTCTTGTTTCCCAGGCTGCTACTTTGTTTTCTTTTGCCTACATACATCAGCATCTTGGTTTGGTTTGGTTTTTCCCCCCTTGTACATCCTCATGAATAATATATGAATGTATAGATAAAACCAAAAAGAAAATGTCCTGATCATAATTATAATTTTAAAATTTTATGTTCTCATTAATACAAATGTTTTTGACTTATCTTTCTGACTTGCAACAAATAAGAAATAAAGGAAAAGATTTTGTTTATGAACTATGAAATGGTTAAAAAAATTGCAATGAAATGTTCAGGAAAAATAGTCAATTTCTAAATTTTTGCAAATATGTAATGGGTCAATACTGCAATTTAATGAGGTTTCATAGTAATTTGATGAGATGATCTAACAGCAGCATGGGAGGTAAGGAGTTAGAGGTTTGAGGTTAGATCAAACAAAAGGTCATTGAGAGGCAACATGGCAGAGTGGATAGAGAGCTGAACTTGAGGTTAGGAAAGCCCAAATTCTAGTTCCAGTTCTGACACATACTGTATGACTCTGGCAAATCACTCAGGGCTGTAGGCAGTTCTAAGGCTCTTAAGTTAAAAAGAAGGTACCATTCTGCATTGGCAGAGGGAATTTATCAGGGAGTTCCCTCTGCACCTAGAAAACACAGGCTTAGTCTTTAACCTTAATCCTTAACTGAGAGAGGAAGGCTGCCCCAATTGAGTAATAAGTTAGCTGGTACAATGGATAGAGCACCGTGGCCTGGAGTCAGGAAGACCTGAGTTCAAATCGAGCCTCAGATTCTTACTAGCTATGTGACACTAGGCAAGTCATTTCATCCTGCCTTAGTTTCTTCAGCTGTAAAATGGGAAGAAGAATAGCATTTGCCATGTAGGATTATTGTGAAGATTAAATGATATAATATTTGTAAATCTCTTCACAAAGTGGATGGCACATAGCAGGTTCTTTAATAATTAAAATATTTGTTTCCTTCCTCTCCCAAGGTTAGCACTCTGCTTCTCCCACTGCTCTCCATAGGTATGTATTTCTTATTTTCCCATAGACAACAAGCTCCATTAGGTGAAGAGTTGCCTCTCATGGTACTTTGTTTCCCCCCACAAGGAGTAGTAAAATAGGAATCCCAACACCTAACTCTGAGGGTTATTGTGAGAATCATTTCATTTTTTTAGGTTTTTGCAAGGTAATGAGTTAAGTGACTTGCCCAAGGTCACACAGCTAGGTAAATTAGTAAGTATCTAAGTCTGGATTTGAACTCGGGACCACCTGACTCCAGGGCCAGTGCTCTATTCACAGTGTCACCTAGCTGCCCCCTGTTGTGAGAATCCAATGAGATAATCATTGTGAAACACTCAACACAGTGACTAACAATGCTATGTGCCAATTTATTATTGCTGTTGTTGTTACTAACTCTGAGATCAGAACTACCTCCACTCATCCACTTTACTTCTTGCCTTCTGTGTAGTCAATAAACACAGCACAACCTATAGACTATATGATAATTGAGATATGCTGGCTCTGTGACCTGGGCCATATCATTTAATTCTCGATGCCCCAGTCAACTCTCCAGGCCATTAAGTTGCAGAGCAGGTGCTGACCTGCTTCTGTACAGACTCACATGAAGAGTTCCATACTAGACCAAAAAAAAAAAAAGAAAGAAAAAAGTGCTAAATTCAATAAAAGGATATATAATGCAACCTAGTATAAGATGTTTCCTGAGTTTCTTATCTGAAAATTTATTTGTTGATAGATTAGCCATAGAGGCTGACTCTTTGTCTATGTTTTTTGCAATGCAAAGGGGTTAAGTGAGTCGCTCAAGGTCACAAATTTAAGAACCAAGTGTTTGAGGTCACATTTGAACTCAGGTCCTCCTGACTCCAGGACCAGTGCTCTTTCTACTTTGCCACCTCCTGAGGATGATCTTTATTGGGTTATTGTTTTCAGAAGCTACTATTAGCTGGTTGCTGCTACTAAAGAGAGTGAAGTCCAGTCCTAATCTCAGCAGCTAAGCACTAGAGAATTTATTGAAGTTGGAGAAGGATAGTTATGGTTCACATATATCTGGCTCATAAACATACTGAAATTAATGGGAATGTTGGTGGGGGTAATGAAGAGAGATTTTAATCATCAAAAGAACTTCAAAAAGGAAGTTTAATATATAGTATTAATAATTTGAGCTCAACAAAAATGAAAATGAGTACTTCAGGAGGTAGTAGGTGACTAACTACCTGGATTCTTCTTGAGGCATAGGACAGCTGACCACTGGGATGCCTTTCAACTCTGAGAATCTTTTATTTTATCATCTAATTAAATATCAAAATGCAAGGTTTGACAAAAAAAAAGGTTTTAACTGAAGAAAGTGATTGGATATCAATATATGGCTTAGAGTCAGAAGACATTATTAGCTTTGTGGCCATGAGTAAGTTACTTATTCTTTCTGAGTTTAAATTTCCTCATGTGCAAAATGGGGATAATAGAATTTGTCTTTGGCCTACCTTCTTTCCACAGCTGATATTGGAAAAGTGCTCTGAAATCTTTTTGTATTTATTAATTAAAGTTTTGTGCTCAATGTCCTAAATTTTAAAAGCAGGGCATTTGAACATTTTATTTGTTTGATAGGGGACTACACTCACACCCCACATACCTATGGAATGAGAGAATGCTATGGTCCATGGAGTTATGACTGAATGACTAGTAACAATAGATATGTGTACATATATAAATACACATCTCAAATGACTTTTTTCTAGATCTAATTTTTCCCCAGAGTCAGCATATAAAAACTTTTCATTCCTTTTCTAAATCTTTAAAACAAATTTAATTAATTTTTTATATTTATGAAATAAAATAAGTATTTCCATAACAGTATAATGAAAAAGATCCTTGCACTTGAAACTGTAAATTTATTATGTATAACTTGCTATTCTTTTAAATATATATGTTATCATTCATCCTTTTCTAAATTTTTTTTTAGGTTTTTGCAAGACAAATGGGGTTAAGTGGCTTGCCCAAGGCCACACAGCTAGGTAATTATTAAGTGTCTGAGACCAGATTTGAACCCAGGTACTCCTGACTCCAGGGCCCGTGCTTTATCCACTGTGCCACCTAGCCACCTAGCTACCCCCCAAAGTCACACATCTTTTCTAAATCTTGACTCAAACTTTGGAATCTTGGATTGCTTGGGTCCTTCTGCAGGCACATCAATTCTTTGTCCACAAGAAGAAGGGCTCATTTACCTTCCTGGCCCCCTGACGAGTCCCATGAAGCTACAACCCTCAGTGTCAGAGTAGTTACAAAAACCAAATGGTAACCAAAAAAGGTTCTTTAATGAATTCTGGTATCACATAGAGCAACCAAAGGATTTGATTTCTCAGGAATTTGTGTAAGACTTGAGTACTAAGGAAAATGAATGCTTGATTGGGTCTGCCAACACCCAATCTCTCTCCTATGAGAGATTTGTATCACTGGTGGGATCAGAAACCAGAGCAACGTTGCTAATAAGTTTTCTTATTTTCTTTGGGGGGAATAAAGGAGTTTAATTCTTTAGCCTGAGATCAGAAACAATCTAGTTCAGCTGAAAACAAACCTGGGGGGAGCAATGAAGGAACTGCTTTATACAAATCTCTTTGGCTGATCAGTGAACAAATATATCCTCCAGGCAGGGAAAAAGCAGGCACTGCATGTGTGAAACCAATTAGGAAGGAAACTTTCAGTAGGTCCTTGTCCAAGCAACTAGAATTCTACTTGTTGATAACAGGATCATTTGTGGGGATTTATATTACAGCATCCTAAAGCTAAATGGCACCTGAAAGTCCCATTTGACCATATCTCTGCCTTTGAGTAGGAGGATTACATTTAAATTATCTCAGATTGAGTTCTCTGTATTTTATCCCAAGTGTCATCAACCTTTTCTAGTGGTCTTACTCTACTATTTGACTCCTGGGGATTTCTTATGGATGTCTAACCTGAACCATTTATCATTTTCCCATCATCCCAAACTACAGCATTAATCGACTATTTCTATGACCCTCTAGAGGGACAGGGAATTCCTAAAATTGGTCTATAACAGAATTATAGTCCCATATCTCCATTTTAGAGTTGTTAATGTTTTAGAAGATTGTCAATGGTCAATCAGTCAATAAACATTTACCAAGTACCTACGTGTAGACAGGAATGTGCTAAATGCTGGGGATCAAACCCCCTCCCCCCCAAAAAAACCTATAAAAGACAGTCCTTGCTCATATTCCTGTTGGGAGATGAGATAATATATTTTCTGATAATTGACTCCTTGAGATAAAATAAAAAAACAAGGTTAATCACCTTATTTTCTCATACACTGTGTTATGATCAATGATTATAAAGCTTCAGTTCAAATTTCATTCCTTCCTGGGGAACTCCTTACCCTAGGGAATCCATTCTCCAGGGCTCTCTCCCTTCTAGAAATCCCTTTGACATTTTTTTTTGTCTCTATACTTCTGAAGAAAGGCATAAATAAGTCTATGAAAGCAGTAATCAAGAAATATACATTCTCTACAGCTTAATTATTTCATCTCCTATTGCCATGCCTTTGCAGAAGTTGTCGGCTCCACCACCACCCCCACGTCTCATTATTTCTTATTAGAATCACTTCATTTCTTCTTATTAGAATTGTCAGAGTCCTTCAAAGCTCAGCTCAGATGTCACCTCCTACTTGAAGCCTTTCCTGATTTCCCCAATGGTTAGTGCTATCTCCTCCCTCCTGAATTAAACATTGACTTATCTTCCTAGATACCAAAATCCATCATTAAAAAGTGTAAGCTCCCTAGGGGCAGGAATGGATTTGTTTTTGTCTCTGTATCCCCAATACCTAATTCATAGAACTTAATTGTTTGTAGAACTGTTTTAGTGTCCAATTCTGGAAAGAACTCTAGAGACCATATAGTCTAAATTACTTATTTTATTGATGAAGGAAATGAGCTCCAGGGAGAAGAGATCTTTCTGAGGTCACATAATTATTCAAAAAGTATTTCTCAAATGCAGGGGGATACAAATTTAAAAAAAAACATATACAATCTCTGTTCTCAAGAAGCTTATACTTTATTTTTAATAGATAAAGCTAATAAGTAGGAGAGCTGGTATCAGAACTCCCGTTCTCACTCCTAGTCCATGGGTCTTTTCTCTACTCTGTACAACTCAGTGGGCTGCATTTTTACCTTAATGTTTTACATGAGTATATCATGAATTAATGAATTAAAGACAAAGTATTTATTAAGCCCTTAACTTTAATCCACTGGAGAAGGAAATGACAAACCACACCAGTACCTTTGCCAAAAAATAATGGAGTTAAACTTCATATAGAATCAAAAAAGAGTCAAACCTTCTAAAAAGTGAACAACAGCAAAAACTCTTACCATATACTACTAGCATGATATTGGGGCAGCTAGGTGGTACAGTGGATAGAGCACCACCCCTGGAGTCAGGAGGACCTGAGTTCAAATCTGAACTCAGACATTTAATATTGCCTAGCTTTGTGACCTTGGGCAAGTCAATTAAAAAAAAAGCATGAATATTATCAGCACTAATGATGATGATGTTGATGATGATGATGTTTTTCCTTCATCCTTGAAAGAAAATCGTAATATCAGAGAGGTGTTGCCATGCCAAGCATATGAACTGATTCTCCAGAGTCATCTGGGATATGAATCAGGATGTCATCTGGAATATGAATCAGGATGACTGGAGATGGCCTGGGATGCAAAGCAATTAGGATTAAGTGACTTGCTCAAAGTCACACAGCTAGTAAGTGTCAAGTGGAAGATAGATTTGAACTTGGTTCTTCCTGATTCAAGGGCTGATACTCCATCCATTGCAGTGCCAAGACAGTCTCTGCCCTCATTGAGCTTAGTCTAATGGGGAAAGCTAAACATACAAAAGGGAGCTCAAAGAGGTGGAAGAAGAGGAAATATGCAATAGTATGGTTTAGAAATGGCCAGAAGTATCACTGAGGCTTGGTTCTGAGGTGAAAGGTTGCTTCTCCTGTCCAGTGGCCCCAATTAGAAGGAACACTCTTAAGAGGAGTGTACTCTACCCTAAAGCATCCTTAAAATACTTAGCCTACTACTATGCATCTAAATGATTGATCAATTTACTAAGCTAAATAAATGAAGAAATTTCACTGATGTAGATGGTGGAACTTCCCAGTAAAACAGAAATTCTATCAGTCAATGAATTAAGAAAAATTCACAAATGTGACAGAGGAAAACATTCTACAGAGCTGTCAATCCATACTTCATCAACAGAGCAGCAACCAAATGCAAAGAGAGAAGGGAGGCCCAAGTCTTCTCCTCCTTTAGATATGACAGGAGTCTTGGATCACCATTTAAAAACACAATGCAGAATGTCTTCATAAGAGTTTATACAGCATTCCCAGCAATATGTTCCACAAATGAAGGATGGCAGAAAATATAGAAACAATTATGATCTTGACCTCTGTTTACAGTATAGTTGGGAGGGCAGTTCTTAAATTCCACCTTTTGCTAGAAGCTTTCCCCAATCATCCCATCTGTTACAGCCTTCTCTTTTAAATTTGCCTTTCCCTTCTCTGAATATATCTTAAATGTACCTATTTGTACATAATGTTGCCGCCCCCATTTGAAAGTAAGCTTCATGAAGGTAGGGGCTGCTTTTTTCTTTTTTTAGTAGCTTCAGCTCTTATCACAATGCCTGGCAAAGAGCTCTATCAGTGAGAGCCTGAAGGAGAAGGCATTCCAGGCTCATAGGACATGAGCAAAAGCATGGAGAGAAGAACAGAAAAGAGTAGGGTGTCAGTAATAGAGCAAACAGGCTACTGCAAAGGGATCATACTAGGCTTGACAGCCCATAAATCCCTTGGTTTGAATCTCCTGCTGTGGCCTCTGGCTCTTGACCTGGCCACTGCTCAGAAACAAGTGCATGGTCTGGAGGAAGCCAAGATTCCCTTGTGAGATTTGTTTCACTGCCAGTCCCAACATCTGCCCCCATTGTAATGCCAGGCAGGGGAACATGGGTAACCAGACTTCCTGGGACTGATGGCAAGTCAGGTCTAGTAGAGAAAAGTCAGTGCATTTGGCATTGATCTTGGTTTGTCCTGCTTCAGGATGACAGGATGTTTCCTCCCCTTGTTCTGCTTTAGTGGATAATTTTACTAATCTTACCACTAGAGTCTTTAGATATAGGGGAATGAAAAATTCCATTGCAAGGGTAGGAAGAAAGCAAAAGATTGTGTGTTTTAAACACCAGCTTCATTACTCATTGATGGATTGGTAGGGGGAGCAACATTTTTCATCTCAAAAGGATTCATTTTTATTTGAGTTTGGCATCACTGGACCACCAGAACTGACTGCTTCCTTCTGGAATGGCTAGCTCTCTGAGTTACTTCTGCTCATCTACCAGAAGCTGATGCCTCACCAAGTATAGAATCAGAAGTTTGCCACAACTACAGCAGCTCTGCAAACAAAGCCTTGCTTTTCCTCATCTGGAATGTTTATATGTGGGAAGTTAAACAAGGTTTTGTCCTCATAATTGAAAAAAGAAGAGGGGTATAGCCAAGAAAATGGATTTTTTTTTGGCAGCTAGGTGAAGTAGTGGATAGAGCACTGGCTATGAAAGTCAGGAATGCCTAAGTTCAAATCCAGCTTCAGACATTTATTAATTGTGTGATGCTGGGCAAATTCACTTAACTCTACTTCACTTTCCTCATCTAACCACTCCAGCATCTTTGTCGAGAGAACCCCAAATAGGATCACAAAGAGTCAGACAGATTGAAATAACTGGACAACAAAACTGTAGGGAGGTGGTGGCTGTGGTGATGATTTTCAATCAGAGGACTTGAGTTCAAGTCCGACCTTGGCACTTATTACTTGTGTGATATAGGATAAGTAGCTTCATCTCTTGAAGTCTCAGTTTTTTTTTCCATCTGTAAAATGGCCATGGTAATTCTTATATTATTCACCTCATGTAGTTGTGAGGTTTAAAATTTCATTTATAAGTGAAGCATCATGTGAAAGCTAGCTATAACTATTAGGTACCAAATGATGCAAGTTAACTCAGAGACTCTCCTACACAAATAAGAAATCAGAAGAATTTCTGATAATTTCCCCCTGTTTAGGGGTTACATATTTCTTACTGCTCTTGTTTCATGATTGATCCTCAGTGTACTCTTTTCATACCTTAAAAAAACCTCCACAAATTACAGGAACTGATGCTGATCAAAGAGAACAGAACCAAGAGAACATTGTACATGTTTACGATAACACTGTGAGTTGACCAACTTTGATAGATGCAACACCTCTCAGCAGTTCAGAGAGCTAGGACAACCCTGGAAGACTTGTTATTGACAATGCTATCCACCTCCAGATGAAGAAAAACAAAACATAACAAACTAACAAAAAACTTACAGAATCTTTTTTATGTTCACTTTTTAAAAATTTCTCTGATATTTTTCCTTCTAAACTCATGGTTTTCTTTTGTTTCCCCTTAATCCTAATTCCTCATACATAAAATGACTAATCTGCAAACACAAACACAAATGTAATGTACAATGGTCATCAGACTGTTTGCTGCTGAAGTGGGGGGATTGGAAGGTAGGGTAGAAGGAAATTATGTAACTTATGAATATGCATATGCATGTAGATAAATGTTGAAAAGCTTTCATAGCATGTAATTGGAAAAATAAAATATCAATTTAAAAAAACCACTTCACAATGACTGAGAAGTGATATCTCAAAGATCTGACTTGGACATCAGAAATGACAGGACTAGATCCTCTATTGTATGACCAAAAGAAGGACCTCATGTGGTCTTCTTATTTTCTTCATCTGTGAAATGGAAAGAATGTTTTGATTCCTTAGTTCCTGTGACAGAGTAATGAAAATGGAAGCATTGGATGTGGTCAGTAATTTCTGTTCTGCTCTGCACTCTGAGATCTAATTTGAGGTACTGAGATTAATCCAATTACTAGTCATTCAGTAGGAGTTGCCTTTTATGGCTTGTTTACAAGGGGCTTACACAATTTATTAATAGCCTTGATGTTTACATCTCCCCATTGGCTGATCTACTGGCTGAACTCTTAACAACAAGGGGGGAAAAATCCTTCTAAGGAAAACCATAGAGGGAACTAAAGGCACACAAAGTTGTTCTAGGGAATAATCAGTCAGAACCAGCCCAGATTCCCCTTCATGCAATTATGTTTGGAGGCAGAAAAACAACACAAAAAAAACTAAAATATCATTTCTAGGTGAAAATGTGAGCAAGTCACTTAAAACTCTTTGGGCTTCTGTTTCACTTACTTATAAATCACCTAATCCAACCTCCATATATTATAGATGAGAACAATGAAGTGAGAGATGAGAAGTGACTGGCCCAAGGTTCCTTTGCTATTTTAGGGGTAGAGTGGCTATTAAATAATTCTTAAAGGCATTTCCATCTATAATATCCAATAACTCAGTGGGTTCACAGATGTCAACTCTGAATCAGCACAAAATATTCATGATAAAGGAAATCTGATAACTCCAAACTCTCCTAAGGCTCATTCTCCAGTTGATGGACATGGTGCAACAATGTTGGGAAGGTAACCACTTTAACTAATCAAGTACTCAACAACTGAAGTTCTTTAGACCTATAGCCATGGTCTACCTTAGATCAATAACTCTTTTCCTGGATGGTTTGGATATTACCCTACCTGGAATTAGGAGGTTGAACTGGATGATTTCCAGGGGTACTGTCCAACTTTAGTATTCTGTGACTTGAATCCAATAAGACCCTCATGTGGCTCTTTTAATCAGCAAATGGGGTTCCCAGTGCTAAACTGAACTATTCATTAACATCTGTAGAAGGGTCCCTAAAGACTACCCTCTCTGAGTTGAACTGGGCAAATGGGGTCAAACTTAGCCAAACATCATAAACACTGGAACTAGTTTCCTAGCACAGAGAATTCTCTGCATCTTTTGTTTTTTTTTCTTGAAAATGGGCATAAGCAGGCTCCACCTTCATATGGATACCCTGGGTAACCAACCAAGTTTCTCTCAAAACCATCTAAAAATTTTAGTTTACAAAAACAGATGAGGTTTTATTTTTTAAAATCAATAAAATAGGATCTTAACACTTGAATCAACAATGATAATCAAGCTTTAGTTCTTTTTTTTGGCATAATCAATAAAGGAAGACATCCTTCCCACCTTCCCCACATCCAGGATATTGTCCTGTCAGTACTTACCATCCACTGGGTTGAGGTAGTCATGGAGGTGGGGGGCACCTGTAGCTCCTCCGCCTTGCATCAAGAGGTCCCCATAAGGGCCTGGGTGGCTCGCCATAAGTGTCATCTGATGGTAATAATCAGAAGGGTTTGTCCCTGGAGGAGGAAGGCCAAAGAGGCCTCTCTCTTTAAGGTGCTCGTGGGCCACTAAGGGAAGGGAGAAGGCAGGGGAGAAAAAGAATTAATCAAAATCTTACACCAATCTTATTTTTTCCTCTTTAATAAGGAAAAAAAATGTCCACAGGGACATAGTAGTCTCTATTCAATTCCCTTCTCTTCATCTTCTGCCTCCCCTTGAACTTCCCCAGCAGCTTCCTCCACTTCAAGCATCCAATTCAGTGCTCTGCTGACGTTCCATAAGGGGTGTGTTTCTGTCAATAAGAGACCAGGCCTAGGCCTCCACATTCCTCCATTTCCTCAAATTCATAAACAGTTTCTCATTTGCTCCCTGTTCTCCCCACCCTCAACAAACTGGGACTCCTGTAGAAACTGGGAGCTACAGGGCTGTCAGCATCAACATCCCAGCTGATCTGGTTTTTAAAGAAAAAGAAAAGGAAAAAGAAGGCGCCGTGGAAGCCAGACATTTGTAGCCTGGTCAACGATAGCTATGTCTGAAAATTCAAGTAGAGACCCAATGCCGAGTGCTCGTTAAGTTCCTTGGCTAGATAAAACCTGCCGCCTGCCAAAACTCATTATGGCCTCTTTCTCCACAGCTGAAGTTTTTCAATCCTGCTTTCCCTAGATCTTACAGTCCCTGGCTGACTAGGGATTAGAAGAAAAGGGCAAAGCCCCACTTATCAAGGCAGAATGATGGAATTCATGTAAAAAATATGGAACCAATAAGCAAGGGCTCAACTTACCATTCTAACCTTTTCTTCTTCTACTCTCCTAACTAAGCCTCTAAGTCAACCAAGCTTTTCTCCTTACTATCCCCAGTGCACGTCTTACCCTAGATTTAACATCTTCCTCCTCCTCTTCCTCATTATTGACATCATCATCAAAAAACTTACATTCTTTTAAAAATCTTTTTCATTTATTTTATATTATTACAATAATCTTGTACTGAGAGTATTCATAAACCCCCCCTCCTCAAAAGGATGATAAACCTCAAGAATAGTAAGAGAAAGGGGGGGGAAGTGTACTTCATTCTGTGTTCAGATTCCAATGGCTCTGTCTGGGATGAGTTGCTTTCCTCATCATAGTCACCAGAGAAGTTGCTTCAATATTTTTCCCATAGTTCCTATCACTAACTGTACTTCCCTCCACCCTATTCCTCCCCACTCTCATCTATTCCATTTTCTCTCTCCTTTCATCAGGTCCCTATCCAGAAGTGTGTTGTATCCAAGTACCCTCTCCCTTGATCTTTCCTCTCTTCTATCACCTACTACCCCTTCCCTCCCCCATCCCCCCTTATCCCATGCCTTTCCTCTCATTTTTTTTCCTAGGGTAAAATAGATTTCCTCACCCTATTAAGTGTGTATGTTATTTCCTCTCTGAGCCATTTCAAATGAGAATGAAGGCTCATTCATCTCCCCCTACACCTTCCCCCATTCCACTCCACTGTAAAAGCTTTTTCTTGACTCTTATGTGAAATATCTTAGCTCCTTCTTCCTCTTCTTTCCTCTTCCTCCAAGTATTTTCCTTTATCACCTTTTATCACCATTGACTCCAGTTTTTACTATATTATATCATTATATTCAGCTCCTTCCTGTGCCTTGTCAATACATGCTCCTTCTAACTGTGCTTATGAATGAGAAAGTTCATATGCGTTATCAGTATCTTCTTCCCATGCAGTAATTCAAACAGTTCAACATTATTAAGTTCCTTATAGTTAGTCCTTC
The DNA here is from genome assembly GCF_037893015.1 of Macrotis lagotis. Lineage (NCBI taxonomy): Eukaryota > Metazoa > Chordata > Mammalia > Peramelemorphia > Peramelidae > Macrotis > Macrotis lagotis. The sequence goes on from NC_133658.1 coordinate 609,078,237, forward strand.
TCATCCATTCTCTCTATGGTTCCCCTGAGTCCTGTACTTGGAGATCAAACTTTCTGTTCAGTTCTGGTTGTTTCAATAGGAAAGTTTGAAAGTCTCCTGTTTCATTCAAAGTCTATCTTTTCCCCTGAAAGAGGATGTTCAATTTTTCTGGGTAGTTTGATTCTCAGTTGTAAACCAAGATCTTTTGCCTTCCAGAATATCATATTCCAAGCCCCATTAGCCATCAATGTAGATACTGCCAGATCCTGTGTAATCCTGACTATAGAGCCATGGTACCTGAATTGCTTGTTTATGGCAGCTTTTAGTATTTTCTCTTTGACTTGGGAGTTCTGGAGTTTGGCTATAACATCCATGGAAGTTTTTCTTTTGGGATCTCTTTCAGGAGGTGTTCAGTGAATTCTCTCAATTTCTATTTTACCCTCTACTTCTAGGATCTCAGGGAAATTTTGCAGTATTATTTCTTGAAAAATGAAGTCTAGACTTATTTCCTGGTCATGACTTCTAGGTAGCCCAATAATTTTCAAATTATCTCTCCTGGATCTGTTTTCAACGTCAGTTGTTTTTCTAATGAGATAATTAACATTTTCTTCTAATTTTTAGTTTTTTGGGTACAGTTTTATTTCTTCCTGAGTTCTTGCAAAGTCATCAGCTTCCTTTAATTCCTTTTTGTATTTGAAGAAGTTATTTTTTTCAGAGAACTTTTTATCTCCTTTTCCAGCTGGCCAAGTTTGCTTTTTAAGGCATCTTTCTCCTCATTTGCCTTTTTTTTGTTGCTTTTTCCATTTGGCCTAAACTGGCCTACCTTCTTTCTTCAGTATTTTTTATATTTCTTTTACCAAGATGCTCATTTGGCTTTCATGATTTATCTGCATCGCTCTCATTTTTCCTCCCATTTTTTCCTCTACCTCCCTTGATTGCTTTTCAATTGCCCATTTACAATTTCTCTTGGAGGTTTTGGATACAGAAGCTTTGATTTTGTCATCATCTGAGTATGTATTTTGATCCTCCATGGGACTAATTTTCTATGGTCAGGTTCTTTTTTTTTTTTTTGTTGTTTGCTCATTTCCAAAGCCTATGACTGATTTATCACATTTCCAAGGCTTTGGGGAGGGGGTGGTTGGGGACAACCCACGGGGTCCTTAATTCCTCCAAGGTCTTATGAGAGGCTCTGACTGCTCTCTTGCTTGTGTTCAGGCCCTCCCCTCTGCCCTGGAGCTGTGATGATGGTCTCTGCTCAACTATGGTAGAATGGAAACCCAAACTGCAACCTGGATTTGGGTGTGGGCAAACAGATGAATTCTGCCCCAGGGAGAGCAGAGCAACCTCTGTAGTGTCCCCTGACCCCCTTATCATCTATGGACTGAGAACTCTGGAGGTGCTGGGTGGATCTGCCAACTCCCACTGCAGGTTCTCACTGCAGGCTGCTCTGAGGCTGGATCTCCACTCTGCACTCACTCTAGTGCAGCAGAGTTCTCTCACCACCCCTTCCAACTGTTCTCGATGATTAAAATGTCCCCTCTACCATGGACTCAGGTTCCTGGCCTGGCTGTGCTGCACTGTGGCTTTCTCCAACCCCTAGTCCAGTGGATCAGACCTGTCCCGGAGGACTTCTAAGTTATCTTGGACTGGGAAATTGTATCACTCAGTCTTTCTGTGGGTTCTGTCCCTCTAGATTTTGGCTAGAGTCATAATTTGATGGCTTTCAGAGTTTTAGGGGGGCATGAGTTTCCTGGAATTCCTGCCTTCATGCTGCCATCTTGGCTCCACCCCTCCAAAAAAAAGTTTATATTCTAATTAAGGAGAACAGCATACAAATGACTGTAAAAGCAATGAAGGCTTCCTGTAGAAGGTAGGATTTGAGTTGCCATGAAAAAATTTGGAGAACCAGGAGATGTAAGTAAAAAAGAAAGAGAATTCCATCACTGGGAGACAGACAGTGGGAATGCTTGAAGTCATATGATCATCTAAGGAAAAGCAAGGGAGCCAGTGTCAGAAGTTGTAAGATATAAGAGGATTTAACATAATATTAGAAGGTAAATGCAAAGACATTGAGGTGGGGTGAAATTAAGAGCTGTGTAGGGATGGGGGACTAGGAAAGATCTAGTGTAGAAAGGGGAAGTTGAGCTAAATATTAAAGGAAGATATGGACTCTATGAGATGGAGGTGAGAAGGGAACAACATTCCACAGAAATTAGAGATGGCATGTTGTATGTAGGAAACAGATGTAGGTCACTTTAACCTACAAAGAAGGGAAGTAGTGTGTAATAGACCTAGAAAGGTAGGATAGACTTAGATTTTGAGACTTTAAATATCAAACAGAGGAGTTTATGTTTCCTCCTAGAGACAAAAGGAAGCTACTACAGCTTCTTAAGTAGGAGAGTGATATGATCAGATATGTGCTTTAAGAATATCAATTTGGCACCTGTGTAAAAGATAGATTGGAAAGGGAAGGTGGAACTAAGAAAACCAAATAGGAGGTTATCATAAGAGTCTGGATGAGGGACAAGGAAAGCATTAAGAGAGTGGAATAAAAAGAAAGGGATGTTTTAGGGACAGAATTGAAAGATTTGACTCATGACTGCATATAAGCAATGAATATCTAGCTTGGTCTAGATAGTGATAAAGAAAGGGAGAGGAACTTGTGCTTTTAATGATTCAGGGTATTCTCAGATTAGCACACTTCTTCCATAACTAATAATCTAGCTAGTCTAGAAAGTATCTAAAAGAGAATAAAGAAGGGGACCCAGGGGAGAGCCTTGGGATACAACATCTCACAGAAAATATATGGATGAATGTCTGTTAAAGGAGATAGAGGAGGAGGTAGGTAGGTAGGAGGAGACCAGGAGAGAGCAATGTTATCAAATCCCAGGGAAAAGAGAATATACAGGAAAAGGGGCTTGTTAACAATGTCAAATGCTGTAGAGGTCAGAAAAATAAAGACTGAGGATGGGGAAAAGCCATAAGGTTTAAGAATAAAGAGATCAGTAGTGAGAGTAGATTAGTTAAATGGTGAGAAGAAAAAGAGAACAAGAAGGCTGAGGTAACAATTATAGAAAATTTTTCTAGGAGTCTGGCAGGGAAAGAAATGGCAGACTATTGGAATAGACAATAATATGTCCTAGAAAATACACTAGATTTTAGAGCCAGAGGACCTTGGATGAAATCCAAATGAATCAATTAATCAACCAATAAGAATTTGTTAAATGCCTACTACATGCTAATCCTTATGCTACTTATGTGACCTTGGGCAAACCAATTAATATCTCAAGACTTCAATTTCTATAGCTGTAAAACAAAGTTGTAAAACTGGAGAATCTCTAAGACTCTTTCAATCTACAAATCCATTTTATTTAAAATACCCTTTCTTCATGACCAAAAGAAAAGATGGTCTAGGTCCCTACTATGTCCAAACTGACTATGAATTGTGACTTAGGAAACAAATTGTTCATTATTGTTTAGAAGGAAAAAGAAAGTGCTTCAGTTACTAATATTCTGTTACAGGTAATCAGTATGATTCTATGTTTGTAGCAACCATCCCAAATCCCCCACAATTTAGCCCACTACTCACCCTCAGCTGGGCTGAGGCCTCGTGCTGCTGAAATCATAGAGAGGGTAGGACTGCTATGCATGGAGCGGAGGTAGTGTTCCATGTGAGGGTTCATGTATGGATGAGGGGGGTTGAAGGGTGACTCTCCAGGACCTGCAGGGTGTGGTGAAAGCCGGATGAGGGAGATATCAGAAATAACAGGGCTGCCACTCAGAGTAGGAGGCCTGTGGGAAGAGAAAAGGAAATGTAAGAAAGCACCAAATCAATGTACTGTGGGAAGGGGGTTGAAGAAGAAAGGTAGGGACTCCTCACTGTGAGAAGACACACCCTCACCAGGGAGAACTGAATGTCCCAAAACTTGTAAGTGAAAGGTCAATTATTTTCAGTGCAAAGGGATCATAGGATCATAGATTTAGAACTGAAAGGGACCTTCAAAATCACTGAAGACTTACATAAACGGATGCAAAATGAAATGAGCAGAACCAGATGAACATTGTACATAGTAACAGCAATATTATACAAGGATCAACTGTAAATGACAGCTAATCTCAGCATAGGAAGCTAGGTGGTAAACTGGCCTCATAAGTCACTTAATTTTGCCTCAGTTTCCTCATTTGTAAAATGAACTGGAGAAAGCAATAGCAAATCACTACAGTATCCTTGCCAAGAAAATTGCAAATGGGGTCATGGAGACATGATTGAAACAACTCAACAACAACAATTCTCAGTTATACAATAATCCAAGGCAATCCAAAAGATTTATGATGAAAAATGCAATCCATATCTAGAGAAAAAACTGATGGAGTCTGAATGCATATTGAATCACACTTTTTTTTACTTTATTATTCCTGAGGTTCTTGGTCCACATTGTCTTTTGCAACATGGCTAATATGGAAATGCTTTGCAGGATTGCACATGTACATCACCTTCTCAAGAAAGCAAGGAAGAAAGGGAGAGAATTTGGAACACAAAATTTTTAAAGAATGTCTTTAAAATCTGTTTACATATATAAAAATTAAATGTAATAGTAAAAAAAAATCATTGCTATCAACCACCTCATTTTATAAATGAAGTAACTGAGGCCCAGAGACATTACATAACTCACAAGGGTCACATAATTAGTAAGTATAGGAAACAAAATCCCAATCTTGATCTTCCTTACTTCAAATCCAGCACCCTGTCCTTGGTTCAGTTTTCTTCTTGATTTTAAATATGAAAAGTGAGCAAACATAGTAGCCACTAACACAATTGTAAAAGAATTTTGCTAAAGGGTTCCAATAAATAATAATTATGCTTTCCTTCAACTTTGTGCACTATTATAGACCAGAACCAGTGAGTTGCTTTTCCATTCAAGAGGATAAGCTTCCACATTTACTTGCTATTTCCACTTTGAAGCAACCAGCAGGATAAGACGTTCTAGTCTCTCCCCATTAAGATTTTGAAGTCTCAGCCATGGAATCTTTTGTATCAAGTGCTAATAACTCTGACTCCCCTTAGTGCTTTGAAGTGTTAGTTTTCATAAAAACTTCTCAAAAAGCTAGATATTCTCCATAAGATGGAGAAGTTTCAAGCTTAATGTGCTAGATGTCCTTGTCTACTGAAGTTCAATCTGAAACTATAATGTGAAGATAATGGGAAAATTTCTTTTTGATTTTTAAAATTTCAGCATACATATATATATTTTCAGGAATACTTCTCCTGTGAGGAAGGTAACCCTAAGTAGTCTACATAACTAAATTAATAATGAGGCTGATTCTAATCATAATGGCAGTTAGCATTTATCCTCATAAAGCCAAGGCATTATTATGTTCTATTTTATAAATGAGAATTTGAAGCAAATAAAAGTTTAATGACTTGTCCTGGATCCCACAATCAAGTAAATGCGGTCATATTTGAACTCAGGTCTTTCTGACTAGGTACTATCTTGCTGCCTCTAATTCATAGCCTATTACACACACACACACACACACACACACACACACACACACACACACACACACACACACAGAGTCACAGACAATAAGAACATTAGTAAAAAGAGTAATGATTTCAAGTCAGAAGAGACTTGAGTTTGAATTCCTGCGTTTGACATTACTAGCAGTGAACTCTTTTAAGTCTCAAGGATGATAACAGATGGAATATCTGTTCTCAGGACTATTAGGAAGAAATTGCTCAAACTTCAAGGTGATCTATGTAAATATGAGTTATCACTATGACTTTATAGACCTTATGTGTCATAACAATTCATCAGAAGTTTTCTCCTTAAATTATAGCATCATATATAGGCTGAATAGTTTAGGTATGAAACCTACTATGGTGAGGGGGAAGGAAAGAGAGCCTGATAACTGGTTTATCATAACCTTAAGTAGTTATCATCTAAATTCAATACTGAACTAGGCTTGTCATTCACTGAAAAATCAATGCCCCAGGGGAAATGTTGATGTTTGTCTTTCATTATTGAAGAAGACCATGACATTAAGGAGGTGATACTGTGACAAGCACATAATTTGAATTTGAGTGAAGGGTGCTGGTCACAAGTTTCACTTTGCTCCAGAGCCATCTAGGATCATGGCCAGATATGAATTAGGATGACTGGAGATGATCCTGGATATAAGTTAATCAGGTTTAAGTCACTTGCCCAAGATCACATAGCTGGTAAGTGGCAAGTGTCTGAGGCCAGATTCAAAGTCCTGTCCTTCTGACTCTAAGTCTGGTTCTCCATTCACTGTGCCACCTACTGCCCCCTGCCCTGGTAAAATATGCAGGTGTGACGTCCCTTGATTTATATAAAATTCTTATCCCTGAATGCTATAATATATGAATGTTCTCAGAGGTTAGACTATACAGATGAGTTCTTTCACAGTATATATAAAGATGTTGCCCTTGCAAGTAAGTATAATGAGGCATGACAGGAAGGAGTTGATACACCCAAAATCTTGTTTGTAACTTATCAAGCTGTCTGATATTTAACCATTGGACATTCATTCCTTTGGATTACTCCCCTACACCTTTTCTCATTACCCCCTGAAAGTGGAGTCAACATTTTCTTTATGCCACTTCCAAACGTATTCTACCCTATCACTAAACAATTCTCCTTTATCACCCTCTCCTGATTCTTATCCATGTTGTTTGCAAACCTCCTCAACACTCTCCCAATTCTTTCCTTGATTTCTTTTTGCATTGGATTTAATATTTTATGTGACAATCTTGATCCTACAATTACCCTCAGATTTGTCAATATCCACCTAGATCGGGGAGGAGAAGCTATTTTCTGCCAAAGGCCATTTAGATATTATAACATCATTCCTCATTCATGGGCTATACAAAATTATTAACTTAAAAATTAGCCTGCTCTATTTGGTCAAACATTTAATTGATTAATCACTAAAAACTCCTAAATTTATTGAATTTTAAGTCCTGCCTATGGTGGTCCTGACAGTGCTAGATCAAATGATTTTGCCTTACACATGGGTCTTATACAGTCCATGGACCAGGCATTCCTGGCCCCAACTTAGATGATGCTTTTAATATCATATCACCTTATTGTCTTGAATTCTATACCTCCACTCAGCTTTTAGCTGCTGACCAGGAAGGTCCCACCCTAGATCTTAAAACTTTTAAAACTTTTCTTCCTCTAAAATCCCAAATTCCAAATTCCCTCCTCCCCAGAGTTTTAGTTCATATTTCCAACTACCTGATTAATATTTCTAGCTAGCTAGAAATTCATAAACTAATAAAATGCAGTACATCTGAAACTAAATTCATCATCCTAACCACTAAACTCAACCCTTCTATTCATATTTCTCCTTGGTTAATTGTACCACTATGCTCCCCATTTCCCAGCTTATAACCTTGGAGTGTTGTTTAACTGGGTTTCTGATGAAGAAAAGGAAAGTGATAACAAGGGAAATGGGAACTGCTAAAGACAATACTATATCTATCTATCTTTCTTTACTGACAGTGGCACATGCTTTCTATAATTTGCTGCAAGGGATGATATTGACCCCAATCAGCAAAGACATTTATTTAGAGAAGATTAGAAGGGGCATAATGGTGACTTTCAAACTTGTGAAAATCTTTCATGGATGGAAAAGTAATCTGTGGGGCTTCCAAAGGCCGAACTACAATGAAATGAAGTTAGATCAATGAACTGAGATTGTTTACAGCTCAATATAACAAGGGATAAAGATAAGTCCAGGATTTGGACATATGGAACAGGGAATTCCTGAGTAAGAAAATTCTCTCTACTAATGTATATTGGCACCTTAGCTTTAATTTAGTGTCTTAGGAAGTTACCTAAAGCAGAAGTATCATACAAAGGAGCATCTAAGTGTAGCCAGAATCAGATAAAAATGTAATTTCTATCTGATTTTAATGTGTTAATGTATTAATAAAAATATATGAACATAAGTGGTTTTCTAAGTCTATATGTGACCTGCAGGGATCCTTAAGTATAGTTTAGTCTCCTTTCCCCCCCTTTTTAAATTTGAGTTTGATACCACTGATCTAGATCATTGAGAGCCTAAGAGATTTGCCTAGAGCCACACAAGCAGTGTCAGAAGTGGGACCTGAACTCAGGTCTTGTTGGCTTAAAGGTCTCTACATACCACACTCCCTCTCTTAATATAACAGATTAGGATCTATTGGGATAAAAACTCTCTCCAATAAAAATTGTTGGGGAAAATTGGAAGTTAGTATGGCAGAAACCTGGAAACCTCACACACTATACCAAGATAAGATCAAAATGGAAACAGGATTTAGACATAAAAAAATATTATAAGCAAACTAGAAGATCAAGGAGTAGTTTACCTGTCAGTTCTATGGAAAGGGAAGCAGTTTATGACTAAGGAAGAGATGGAGAACATCATTAAAAACAAATTAGATGATTTTGATTACATTAAAATAAAAAGCTTTTGCACAGACAAAACCACTGTAACCAAGATGAAAAGAAATGTAGTAAATTGGGAAACAGTTTTTGGGACTAGTATTTCTGACAAAGGACTCATTTCTAAAATATACAGAGAACTGAGTCAAATTCTTTTTAAAAAGGCAAGTCATTCCCAATTGACAAATGGTCAAAGGATATACAAAGGCAATTTACAGATGAGGAAATCAAAGCAATCCATAGTCATATGAAAAATTGCTCTAAATCATTAATTATCAGAGAAATTAAAATTTAAACATCTTTGAGGTACCACCTCACACCTCTCAGACTGGCCAACATGACCAGAATGGAAAATGCTAAATGTTGGAAGGTATGTGAGAAATCTGGGACACTAATACATTATTGGTGGAGCTGTGAACTCATCCAACCTTTCTGGAGAGCAATTTGAAATTATGCACAAAAGGCATAAAAAATGAGCATACCCTTTGACCCAGCAATACCACTACTGGGTCTATACCCTGAAGAGATTATGAAAAAGTGTAAAAACATCACCTGTACAAAAATATTCATAGCATCTCTGTTTGTGGTGGCAAAGAATTGGAAATTGAATGAATGTCCATCAACTGGGGAATGGCTTAATAAATTGTGGTATATGTATATGATGGAACACTATTGTTCTATTAGAAACCAGGAGGGATGGGAATTCAGGGAAGCCTGAAAGGATTTTCATGAACTGATGCTGAGCAAGATGAGTAGAACCAGAAGAACATTGTACACCCTAACAGCAACATGGGAGTGATGATCAACCTTAATGGAGTTGCTCATACCAGCAGGGCAACAATCAGGCACAAATCTGGGATATTTGCAACAGAGAATGCCATCTGTATCCTGAGAAAGAATTGTGGAGTTTGAACAAAGACCAAAGACTATTACCTTTAATTTAAAAAAAAAAGTTATCTTATTATATAATTCTGTTATATCTCATACTTTATCTTTCTTCCCTAAGGATATGATTTCTCTCTAATCACATTCAAATTAGATTAATGCAAGCCATGGAAACAATGTAAGGATTAACAAATTGCCTTCTGGGGGGGGTGGGAGGAGGTAAGCAAGATTAGGGGGGAAAATTGTAAAATTCAAAATAAATAAAATCTTTCCAAAAAAAAAATATGAGACTGTGCTGCCTCATGAGATAAGAGCAATTTCCCATCACTAGAAGTATTCAAGAAAGATTAAGTGGTCAACTACCAGAAGTGTTTGTTGTAAAGGAGATTGTTGAAGGAGATCAGAGTTTGAAGTAGATAACCTTCAATGAGTACTTCCTCCAGTAATGGGGGAGGGTTTATACTGATCAATTCTCAATCCCCCAGCTTCCCTTGTGACTGTGGCTCTGTGAGAGTTGGCTGAGATCTGGGGTGCAATCTGTGGCTATGGAACAGAGCAGAACTAAGTGGCCCACACAAGAATCAAACCTATGAATCTTGGCTTCCTTAGCCCAGGGCTCTAACCAATAGCTCTCAACAACCACAGAAGAGTTTTCGAATGACAAGCTGATGATTACATGGTGATTTAAAGCCACCTAACCTCAGTCTGTGTTACTCTAAAGCTCTGGAATTTCATAGATGACTCAGGTCCTTCCCAGATGACCCATTTTTAAATGGGGTGGCCTGGAGTGGAGGGAGTTCATGGCACCACCCTGGCTGGACTTGGGATCCCAGGGATGGGGCCTGCCACTGACAGCAGAACTAGAGACCAGACTTCCTGAGGCTGTTTGCCTCTGGGCATCTGACAAGGCTGTAGGAAAAGCCATCAATTCATGAGGCTAAAGGGCAAGGCAGGGAGGAGGGTAGAAAGAGGAGCCAGAGTCTAGATTATAGCTTGGTTGGGGATTTTATTTCTGCATCAACACAACTCCATGTGGAAAAAATGAAGTTGGCCCTCTTCTCTTCCTCTTGCTGTCTCTCCAATGTAGTCATTAAGAAAACAGTTAGCTAATTTTTCTTCTAATGAAGACTTTGTAGAAATGCTTTTCTTTCATGGAACTCCTTAGTCTCAATACTGCTTGGCCTAAGAAGTCTGTTGTCAGATCTGGCCTTGTGCCCAGGATCGCAAAATCACAGAATCTCAGAAGTGAGGTCATCTGGTCCAACCCCCGACCCAAAACATAGATGTGTCATAATCCAGGGAAGGTGGGGCTGGGAAACCAGAAAACTTTCAGAGTCCCATTTCAGCCATTTCCTTGCTTTAGGACCCTGAGCAAGCCATTTAAATTCTTTAACACTCAGTTTCCTTTTCTGCAAAATAGAGATAAAGACAGCACCTATCTTGTTATAAGGATCAAATGACATCAAGTCCCTTTCAAAGCTCTTTTTTTGCAGCATCCCCCGTAAGTAATTGGAACAGCTAGGTGGCAGGTGGGCCCAGAGTCAGGAAGAACCATCTCGTTTTACAGATGAGGAAACTGAGGCAAACAGGGTTAGGAGGCTTACCCAGAATCATGCAGCTAGCCAAATTTAAGCTCAGACCTGGTTACCCTGCACTATGGAGCCCCCTAGCTACCTTTATTATGGGCTAAGCACTGTGCTGGACACTGGGAATACAAATATAATCAAAAAGTCAAACCTTGCCCTCAGAGGACATCTATCTACCCAAGAGAAAATGATAACACACATTGAAAAAGGTTGAGGAAGGTGAGAACTGTGGGTCATAAGAGAGAAAGACTGGAGAGTCAGGAGTATAGCAAATCTGTGGGACTCTTGGCAAGTCACTTAACCCTTTTGCTAAAGAGACAGAGAGACAGACAGACAGGCAGAGAGACACAGAGAGAGAGAGATAGACAAAGACAGAGACAGAGTTAGAGACACAGAGAGACACAAAGAGATAGACAGAAAAAGAGAGAGACAGAGACAGTCAGAGACAGAGATAGATGCAAAGAGATAGACAGACAGAAACAGAGACAGAGACAGATTCAGAGACACACAGAAAGATAGAAAGCTAGAGAGACAGATGAGAGAGAGAGAGGCAAAGAGATAGACACAGAGATAGACAGTCAGAGACAGAGAGATCAGAGTCAGAGCCAGACATAGAGAGACAGAGATAGAGAGTGAAGAAAGGGAGAGGAGGGTGCTGAAATTATAGATAAGTAATGGGTGGGTAGAAGGCCACTTTCTCCTTGTGTGACCCTGGGTAAATCATTTAAATTTTCCAGCCTTAATTTCTTCACCTGTAGAATGAGAGGGATTGGGTACCCTCTTTACCCTAGAGATTTTTTAAGCTCTTAATCTATATTTCTATGAAGTGTTAAAATTAAAATATGTGGTCAAACTGTATATGTCATGGATGGTGTGGGAGGAAAGGTATTACTAATGAGTGGTGTTTCAAAGGCAATTTCTTGGAGATAATAGGACTTGAAGATGGGCAGAATGTTGGCAGGCAAAGAAAAGGGGAAGAACATGAACTCTTATAACGAGTCAGGAATAATTAAAGCTTTATATGTGTGGGGTGTGTGTGTGTGTGTGTGTGTGTGTGTGTGTGTGTGTGTGTGTTATGGGAGGGGAAGATAGAAAAGACAACTAGGAAAGGAGTCTGATTATAGTTCAAATACATGTAGGTTTAGTTCTCTTCTTGCTTTCTGATGAAGAAGGCAACATCAAGTGAAATGTCCAAAATGGTGGAATGGAAAGGTAGAGAGCAGGTAAAGAAATAAAAAGGCTATTTAACTCCCAATTTGGGTAAATGATTATAGAATAAGCAAGCATTGGCTTGTTTGTGACTAGATTTAAAAAGAAGTTGCTTTATACCATGAGGAGGACTTTGGGATGGCATTAAGTTGTTATACTAAGAGTTCTTTTGTCTAAGATACCACAGTGATTTCATGACAATACTGGAATGAGATCTCAAGTCTAGAGAATTCCAACCCAGTGTTTCTCCTCCTAAGCCACTGGATTGTTTTCCCTCCTGAACTCCTAAAGCTCTTATTGACTATAATACTCACTAGCACAGATTAACTCTTTTGTATTTTTTAGGTCATTTTCTTCTTTTTTTTTTTAAATGTGGATATCATCTTCTCATTTAGACTATAAGTTTCTCATGAGCTTGAAATCTTCAATATATCCCACATTGCACCCATCAGGATTCTTTTGTTAACTGAATTCTTGATCTTTGGTATCTAAGAAGGTCAGATAGCTATGATGGGATGCTTGAGTAGAAAACAGTCAAGAATCAGGAAATATATGTCCAGGGTTCCCATTGGAATTAATGCTAAGATTTAATATAAGAATTTCATAAGATGCTTACTTCCCTTTAATTAAGAACCACCAAAGACTTCCTCATATGTAAGGTAGAGTTGTCCAAATGAGCTCTAAACATGGCAGCTTTGTTAATTATTAATCAATCAATCAATCCATAGACTAGAGTAATCAAGGGCATGGAATTAAACACTCATGGTTAGAATGAGGCAGAAAAGCCTAAGCAAAGACAAGCCTGATGTGCTTGGGTCAGTGAGAATATCAGCTAAGCTTGAATGGAATTAAGTTATTCATTGTTTCATAGAATTTTAAAGTTGGAAGGGTCCATGGGTCATGGACTATGACCTGTAACTGGCTTTTATGCTTATAGTGTGTTCACTTAGAGGAAACTGAGATTCAGGGAGAATTTTTTTAGGACACAGACAAGAGGAAGGAAAAAATGTCAATGGTAGTCTAGTAGTTGCATACTGGAATTGTCTGGTCTTCTATTCTACTTCCTAGTGGAAAAACAATAATGTATTAGAGTTGACTTGCTTCTCAACAGATTCCAGGAGACTCTAGAAAAATATATGATGAATGGGATATCCATATATTTGGCAATTCACACATTTCAGGAAAAATAATGGAGTGATTTTCTCATTTTCTTTTTTGTGAACTCCTTTGGAATCAGTTGATATTTCTGAGATCCCATTTCTTTTACAAATGATCTCTGAGCCAACATGATTCCCTTGGTCCACGCTTCATATGTAGCTTTAATGAGGAAACTATCATTAATCTGAAGTCACTTCCAAAACTTGAGAACCTAGTGAAAGAAGCAAAACAAACCTCAAAGGAGCTCAGTGGCATCAACAACTCTTTGTCAAATATCCTTTCCTCTTAAGGGTAATATTAAATTGCAGCACAAAATGGTGCACTGGAAAACCTGGTTTCCAGTTAGTTCTGGCTAAGCCTCTGATGACCTTGGGAAAGATACATCCTTTACTAAATCTTAATTTCCTCATCTGGAAAATAAAAGAGGTGGATAATATAATATTTCAAGTCTATTTTAGCTCTATTATTCTGTCACCAATCCTTTAATCTGGAGAATGGAATTTAGGTTTTATCACAGAAATTAGGAAGTGTCCAAAGACTGATGACTGAATCCCAGCAAAGGTGATTTCAGTGGAAATTTGTAGGTTATGCAAGAGAAGTGGGGTGGGAGAAAGAGAATAACAACACTTTTCTTAGAAAATCCAGACTTTTTTCCTCTGAATCTTTCTGTTCTGAACTGACTCTTATAATATCTCTCAAATTTGTCTATTCTCCTGCCATTGCTCTAGATTACAAACCCTCAAACCAACTTCCATGTTTCTGACAAGATAGCTCTAGTTTCAGCTTTCTAGGGCCTCCTTTTATATAATCTTCCATGTTGGAAACATTTTTGTTATATGTTATTCCTTTAACTCCTTCTAGAACACACCATTATTACCACTTTCCTTGTCTATTACGATTGCTTCCTAACTCTATTGTCTCTCCCCAGACCCCTTTCTTTCTCTATCCTTTATACTATTGCCAAACTTATCATTTCTATGCATGAATCTCCTATATCTCCTTTTTCTTGAAAAAAGTTTCTGTGGATTCTTCTTAAATATGAGTAATATTCAAACTTCTCAATGCTTTGCCAAGTTTGGTGTGGCCCTAGTTTTTCAAACTTATTTTAGCCCCCTTCCCTTCATTCACTCTAGCCAAAATGCATTATTCAATGTCTCCTGATCACAACCTGGGCTCTTCTACTTCCATGTCTTTGCTTGCACAGTGTCTTCCTCCCTTTTTCATGACAGACAACACCCTTTGAAGGTCTAATAGGTGCTATTTCTTTTTCTTAGTGTTCCCTGATATCTTAAGAGTCATTACTTTCTCCCCCAAATCTCTCATAGCACCTTGTTACATAACTCTCTAATCCACTTATTTAGTATATTTATTATGGTTGTCTATGAGAATTTTATCCCCTCATATGACTGAAAAGCTCCAAACCTTATAGGTACTATATGTCTCACCTAAACTTTGTATACCTCTAAATTCCTGCCAAAGTTTACTGAATATAGTGAGTGTTTATCACAAGATTTTGGAACTAAACAGTATTGACAGTTACTTTTGCAACCTGATTTGGAAAATTAGGGAAGAAGGGGAAAGAAAGTAAGTATTTATCAAGAAATTACTATGTGTCAGATTACATGGGGAGGATAGGTGATTCAGTGGATACAGCATTGGACCTGGAGTCAGGAAGATCTAACCTGAAGCACCTGCCACCTGTGTGACACTGAGCAAGTCACTTAATGCCTAGTTGCCTCGGTTTCTCATCTGTAAAAAAAAGGGGATATATTGGAGAAGGAAATAGCAAACCACTCCAGGATCATTGCCAAGAAATCACCATGGACCCTACAGATGGGGTCCAAACAGGAGATATGGGTCGGACAGGGTATCATTTTGATTAATTTAAATCTCAAACTTTAGCTATCCTGCTCCTATAAAGACAGTGATGTGTCTAGCTAGCAAGATTATGCTCTGAGTGTATGTGTATATGTATGCGTGTGTTTAATAGACTGGTAGCAACAACATTGGGAAGAAGCCTAAATTTTCCTAAGAGTTGTTTATGTTATGAACTAGGAGCTTGGACATCAGAGTCTATAGTTTGTTCTGTCTGGCTTGTAAAGACCTCAGCTCCCTTTGTAAGGGGACCAGGAAGGGGGCAGTGGGAGTTGGTGTCAGGAAAGTGGTCTCAGTTCAGGGAACCCAGCAACCTCTATTTCTTCCCCTTGCTTCCTTTCAATTGCCTCTGAAGACAACAGTTCATCAACCCAACCCAAATGTTCACAGGTACTGTGGAAGATGAGACCCTAGCTTAGCAGACCCCTCTGAGGTTGAGAGAAGAATCTGAAATGCATCTGAGAATGAACAGTTGTTTCCCATTTCTCACATGGAGATTCAGATACTATTAAATACTGTTTAACAGGAACTATGTCCTGTTCATCTTTTGATCTCTCCCCACCCCCTAGCCCTCTTTCCCAATGCAGCCATTTAATATTTGCTGAATGAATGATCATTAGTAGAAACGATTATAAAGCACTGAACTAAATTCTGTACTATGTCATGTTCTCTTGAAAGAAGATTTACCTTAACATAATCCGTGCTTTTTAGAAGTTTTAACTTAAAAGTAGAGTCACTGGTAAAGATGATCAATTAAAAAATGTGTGTATAGTAAAATAAAACTATATAAAATAAAAACAAGCACTTTAACACAATTAGTAAAGTGAATTCATCATATAAATAATTCATCAGATATATACACATATATACATACATTTACATACATATATATGCATGTATGTTTATTTGCCAGGCTTTTATACAATGCATTTACAATTATCTCATTTGCTTTTTACAACAACCCTGATAGGTGGTATTATCTCAATTTTATAAATCAAGAAACTATTGAAGCAAACTGGTTAAATAACTCGTCCTGGGTCACACAGCTAGTAAATGTTTGAAGCAATATTTGATCTATAGGCATCCTGACTCTAGATCCAGGTGCCTGCTTCAACAGAGACATGTAGTGTGTTATAGTGTAAAGATCTTTGGGCTAAGACTCTGGCAACTTAGGTTCAATAATTCAATTAGCCATATGACTTTGAATCACTTTTCTTCTTTGTGCCTCAGTTTCCTCCTATGTAAAATGATCTCCATGGCCCTTTGTAGCTTTAATATTCTATGATATTAAGCAGGTTTTGAGATTTGGTAGGACATACCTAAGGATAAGGGAATAATTTTGAGATGAGGTTGGGAAGAGACTTTGTGAGTTCCACATTCAGATAACATGTGATGGAGAATTTGTCAAAATTATGGAAAATATACAACTTTTTTGAAAAAAGCTGGATCAGTGTTTCTTATCATGGGGAGGCATACCAGGCATATGGAACAGAGAAGATGGGATGTTGAAGACTGTAGGGGATAGGGAGATGTGTTTACTATACAATTCTGACCCTAGAAGTAGGTAAAGGATAGAGAGAAAAGAGACAGAAAGCTCAACTCATATGTAGAGTTTTCATGTTAAAATTTCCCCTCCAATTGTTAAACGATGAGATAGAAAAGGTTAAGTGACTAGCAAACAGAAGCCAGCAGGACCTCATTCAGGTAAAATCTAGACCAGAGAAAGTGTATTCCCTTTTCCTGGGGCTGGGTAAACTGGATAAACTGGGCCTCTGTTCCAACTGCTTCTTCTGTTGATTTATGTCATTCTTCTAAAAGCTAGGGATGAAGAATGATTGCCAGAAAAGATAATCAGCATGCATGAAAACTAGAATCAAGTCAACATAATTTGATCTAAGACATTAAGTTTTTTGTTGTGTCATATAAAGAGCACTGAACTTGGAGTCGGGAGACTTGGGTCATAATCCTGCCACTATTTTGTTGAAGGAACAAGTCATTTCACTTTTCTGCACTTGAAACAATGAAAATAGATTTTAAAAAATAGGAATTGCATGCCACGTGTGGGTCACACTGTTTCTCTGGATCTTTTTTCTTCTTTTATATAATGAGAGTATCACACCATAGCATCTCTGAAGTCCCTCCCAGTTTGAACAACACAAATTGTTCCAGAGACCAGTACACAGAGAATCTGTGACTTGAATTTAGGGAATTTCTTTTCACCTTCATTAAAGATTAAATTTTAGACAATGCCTAAAACATTCAGTGTTTAAGTGACTTGCCTTGCCACATAGCTAGTAAGCTTCAAATATGACTAAGAACTGCAAGATTTCTCATGACAAACCTAGCACTCTATCTACTATACCACATTACCCCTAAGAGAGCAATGCAAGTCAGTAAATGATAAAGTGAAAGCCTTTGTGGGACACATATAAATGATATGACTATTCAAAGGAAGGAAAAGATTACAAGGAGCTCAATTGGCCAGGGAAGGTTTTATGGAGGAAGTTGGGGCTTTGATTCACTTAACCTCTTGAGGCCTCAGTTTACTCATCTGTAAAATGAAAAGGGGGAGCTCTGATGGCCTCTGAAAGCCCTTCCAGCTGTAAATTCACAGACCTATGATCCTATAAACTAAAATTGAGTCTTGAAATAAATATAAGATAAGGATTTGTGAAAAAGTGAAGGGGAACCAATTCAATTCAGTTCAAGGGATGAGCATAAGCAGAGGAATGAAAAGAACATTTGGGGATAATAGGATCACTTTCAACTTATTGAAACAAAGGATAAATTTTAATGAAAATGTGTGAGGTCCAAGGGAAAATTTTTTTTTTTCGGATGGGTGAAAATATTTGTAGATCTGAAGACTTTTTGAGATTTTTATCATCACTACTAGAAAAATAATACAAAGCACATGCCCTATTGAAGATGGGTCTTGGCAAATGACCAGATTACATAAATGATGGTAAGGTTTTGTTGGGGATTTCTTTGGTGGAGGCAAAGGGTATAGTAAATCCTCATTGAGTCTGAAAAGAAGAGTATAGAAGGAGGGTTTCTTATACCTAAGGGAATTTGGTTTAAGTGTTTAATGACTCTAGGGCAGGGGGAAGGGGATGAGCATATGACATGCTTTTAATTTTAATCTACATTAACATTTTCCCCCATACTTTCTTAATTCTAGATAATCAACAAAACAGTAAATCAAGTCATGATTTGTAGCATTTGTTAATTTCTAAAGTGCACATTCTCATGCACTCAATGCACTGCATTTTTAATCATTAGATTTCCTGAGTCAGTCTAAGATAGCTCCCAGCATATTCCTGCTTATACCCATTTTATAGATGAAATTTAGCAGAGGTTAAAAAAAAGTTCCCTAGCCAAGAATATATGTGACAAGAAGTAAAAGGGCAAGAAAAAAGCATTGAGTGACCATTTTGCACTAGATTCTGTGAGGCAGACTTCCTGGGAACCAAATCATGTTCTTTCCAGAGCTATCCCACAGTAAGGATTACAAAGCATTTTTCCTTAACAACCCTGGGAGGTAGGCAGTGTAATTATTTTGTAATTTATAATTATATATATTATATTTATATATTCATTATGTTATATATTATATATAAAATATATATTATAATTATTTCACTTTACAAATCAGAAAATAAACCTATCTAGATCCATACAGCTAGTATTAAACTTGGGATTTGAAAACACTTTCTCCTACTACACAATGATATACTAAAGCCCAGTCCAGTTCTTATCATCATCATTACTGTTATTATTTCTCCTTTCTAGCACATTGTTTCTCTTAAATAGGGGGCAGCTAAAAAAATACTTTTGACTTCAGAAAAGTTAGTTAGTTAGTGCAGGGCAAAACTCAGGATGAAATACAAGAGCCTAAAAAAGTTTGTCTTTTACCTACTTGTACATTAATAAAGATGCTTTTGAAGCAGAAATGGTAACTCTAAAAATGATATTTCCTTACATCCTTCAGAGAAAAATGGGGAGGATTCAATTAAGAGAAGATGTTTAGATTAGATAATTAAGAATTATTTTTGAGGTTGCCACATCACGCTGTTGACTCTGTGGTCTTCTCTAGATGTCTACCAGATGTGCATTTTGACTTTGGGATACAGATAATATTCTCTCTCCAGTTGTTTTTCCAGAGAGTAGACAACTGTCAATTTGGGATGGGATCCCACTAGATCCAAGGAAAGGAAAGATGAAATGATTCCTAACAGTGCACTAGTACCTAATGGTTTTCTGGTAAATATTTAACAACTGGCTTTCCTCTAAAAGGAAGGTAGTTAGATGACTCAATGGATAGAGTACCAGACCTGGAGTCAGGAAAACCTGAGTTCAAATCTAGACTCAGACATTTTCTAGCTGAGTAACCCTGGGCAAGTCATTTAATCTCTGACTGCCTTTCACTGGAGAAGGATATGGTAAACCACTTTAGTATCTTTGACAAGAAAACCCCATGGATAGTATGATCCATAGGGTCATGAAGAGTCAGATATATAATAATTCCCCCTTAAAAATGTTAATTTTAATCTGTATTATTAATGTTTTCTTCAACACTTTCTCAAGTTGGGACAAACAACAAAGCAAGAAGGCTTAATTTGTAGCATTTGAAGATTTCTATGGTGTAAATGTTCACTCTGAAAATTTAACAATCAGCTCTTGGGAGTAGTTTAAAGAGTTCCAGTACATCTCCGCTTCTACCCCTAGATTTCTCTCTCTTAGTACCCTCCAAGAGTAGGACTTTGTAATTTATGTCTTTAATATGCCATAAAGGATGAACATTTTAAGCTTGAGTTTGAAAATATTAGAGGTCAATATTTTTTAGATAGGTTCAGAGAGGTTAATTTTGTTCAACATTCTCATTTTACAGATGAGGAAATTGAATTCTAGAGAAGTGAAGCTTCTTGCCCAAAGTCACTTGAACACTTCAAAATATGCGTATTTTGTTCATTCTGAGTGCCTGCTTCCATAGATAGAGGTTACAACTCCTTTATTTCTTATTAACCTTCTTAAGTCTCTATGATTAAAAAAAATCAAGATGAAGTAACAGATGTTGCCAGGGCTCATATACAAAGTTTCACCAGTTTGTAGGAATTGTCCCAATGTGCTCTACAGACATGGCTTCTTAGAACCCATGGACACTATGACTCAATGATGAAGCATCAGAGAAGACTTTCAGTGTAGAGCTCAGGCCTGGAGCAAATCAATAACAGAAATTGAATTTGAATCCAGGTTTCCTGGCTTCCAATTTAGTGTCCTTTAGGCTATTCAAATGAAAGTGATATTCAAACTTTAAAGTGCTATATAATATTAACTATATTATAAGGCTACATGGTATAGTGAGCCAGGAAGAACTGAGTTCAAATCTTAACCTCTGATATATAATAGTTGCATGACCCTAGATAAGTCACTAAATGCTCCATTCTAGGGAACTCCCTAAGATTATAATTTGCAGAGAAGAGGCAGTCTTGTATCACCAGAGGGAGTTTCTTTACTTGGAAATGAAATTAGAAGTCCAGTTCTTATCATCATCATTACTGTTATTATTTCTCCTCTCTAGCACATTGTCTCTCTCTTAAATAGGGGGCAACTAAAAAAAATACTTTTGACTCAGGACTCTGCCTTTCTTCCCATTTGGTGACAATCCTTTCTAAAGTCACTTTTCAATCACTCCAATACCACACAGATACAGAGATCCTCTGATATCAGGAAAATCTATATCATTCCCCTCAGAGGCAATGTTTATTCTCATCTC
Organism: Macrotis lagotis; assembly: GCF_037893015.1. NCBI lineage: Eukaryota > Metazoa > Chordata > Mammalia > Peramelemorphia > Peramelidae > Macrotis > Macrotis lagotis. The sequence continues at coordinate 609,099,155 of NC_133658.1, forward strand.
TGACTTGTTCCCTTTTTTCCAAAATGCTCTATATATCATGACATATAGAAAATAGGAAATTTAGGAAGTTCTAGACTAAATTCAGTATCTAAATAGCTAAGAGATTAAAGATGTCATTTTTGAATCTCAAGTTTCCTGCCTCTAAATGAAAGGATCAAAGGATAATAAGCCTAGATCTGGAAGACATCATAAAGACTATATAGTTCAACTCCCTCATTTTATAGATGAGGAAACCAAGCCTCAATAAGATTAAATGACTTGCCCAGAGTCTTACAGTTAAGCATCAGATTAAACTCTATGGTATCTAAGATTCCTTCCATATTTCAGAATTTGAATCATTGAATGAACTCTTAAATCATTTATGCTACAAATCCATACAATCTATTATTTTATCATATACATTTGTCTTGTGTTATTTGTTATTTAATCTGTTCTAATTACCCCAGTTAGATAATTTCCCCAATTAGATTTTAAACTCCTTGAAGGCAGGCATCTTTTTACTGTCTGGCATGCCAAAGGACAGCTACCATAGTGCCTTGACCATGGGAAGAGCTCCCTAAATATGAACTGGTCAGTTGATTGGTCATGGTATAAATTGTTCATACTATAAATAAAGAGTTATAAGGTATGGGGGAGGGCCTCTTAACCAAGTTCTCTAAATGGTCTGATCTATCCAGTTAAGCAAAATGTCCGTGGTAACAGGGAAAAATGTTTGTTGATCCTTTCTCATATACTAGCTTTCACACACGCACATGTACTTGCCCACCCATTCTTGGATTACATGGTCATTGACTTTACATAGAATTGAAACCATGCTATGGATGATAGCACTGACTTAAAAAATTTCTCCCATTCCAGTGCCAGGAGATTACTTACTGAGGGTGTGTTTTTTCTACCTTCAAGCAAAATGCCTGCCTCCCACAAGGATCACAGGACCTGGGGAATTTTGACTGTGGCAAGTCGTGGGATGGGATATGAGGAGTCTGCTGGCATAAACCCAAGTGGAAATTACTTCATCCATCTGAAAATGTGTTGCCACTGAAGGTTTTACTATCATTGCTGCGGAATAGTTGTGATAGGGCAAAAAAAAGTACACTAGAATAGTAACCTAGGTTCTAGTCCTAACTCTGTTCAAACTAATTATGATTTTAATCAAACTATTTAATATTTCTGGACCTCAGTTTCTCAGTCTGTATCAAGGAGCACATAAGAATATCTATGTACACATTTTATAGAATTGTTGGGAGATTCAAAGTTGGTAAACCAAAGTCACTATTCTCCCAAGTCTTCCACTTGAGACATGTAGTTAGTGAAAAGTGCTCTGTGACCTAGTTCTGAAATTTATTTCTTTCACTTCTAATTGTGTGATTATGGGCAAGTCACTCACATTTTTGAGGCTCAGTTTTCTTTTATATATAATGAGGATATCTAAAGTAGAGGGGTACTTATAGAAAACACACACACACACACACACACACACACACACAAAGACCCCTATGGTATATGCCAGGAGACTACCAATTATAGGGTACCTACCTAAAAGGGGGTAGGGATCAAGTAGCTATTGTCCTGTCTTTCAGTGCTTTGCACATAGTAAGTGCTTAATAAATATTTGTCAAATTATTATTATTATTACTATATAGGAAACTATAGTTTCCTAAGTTTTATCACCACTGCCAAATTGATAATCCTAGAATTCAGACTGAAGACATGTTATTCCCCTGCTTGAAATTCTTTAATGAATTTAGTGAATTTCAGTAAATGAAATCCCAATTCTTCAGTCTGGCATTCACAACATATGACTCTAGCTTCTGTTTCCAGAGACCAGAAGATTTAAACTTCCACTCTGAATCTCCCACTGCAATATTAGTAAAATTGGATGGCTCAGTGTTTACTGAACAAGCCCAGTTTCCCTCTTTTTTGCATCTCTCCTAATGCTATTTCTGTTTCCTAAGGTCTTGAAAATGATCTCAATATCTTCTAAGGAAAACTAGTCTAACCTCCCCTCATAACAAATTAGACTAGTTTTCCTTAGAAGATATTGAGATCATTTTTGATTGACTTGTTTCTATCATGATAGTCAAATAAACACTGAACTCATAATCTCCCTCTCTTAAAGTTCCTTATTTTCATCAATGGTGAAATAAACCATTTTCCTGTTCATCTAGTCTACAACTCTTAGAATTATCCTGACCCTCTTCCTTAATTTACTAAAACCATCCAGTCACCAAGTCTTCTTAATTCTTTCTTTGGAAGAATCTTTTATATCTGTGCATTACTCACCACTTAGTTATGGCAAGATTTTGAAAAAGTGACCTGGTCAAACTTCCAGGTTTTAAATTAGAAGTCAATCTGGAGATATATAATTTCCAGGACAAATAATCTAGAATCATTAATTATGTAGAATATGTTCCAGTAAAAAGGATACAATCAGGAATGAATATAGGCAGGTTCTTAGTGGAGTTCTCAAGGGCAAAACTTTTGACTTAGTGTTTTGCCTAGAGTCATCTACATACCTGTCCACTTCACTTCTTAAAGTACTTTGTTGCCTATTGTGGTAGCTGAATGCATATGAATCATTCTCATTGCCATCACTAATACAGGTCCTAGTCACCAAAAAACTAAATTTCTAAAATAAAATAAAATAAAAACTACTACTCATAAAGGTGAACCTTCTATATCTAAACTTTTCCTGTTCTCTCAAATTATATAGATCTTTGTCCATATTGGTCTCCCAACTGAATTGTATTTTTCCCCTCTTCTCTAATCATGATCATAATTCAGGATGTAGTTTAATGGCCATTTCTTTTACAAGGAAGGAAGTCCACACATCCTCCCCCAACTATTCCAGCCTCTAGTAATCACTCATTTTCTAACAATGACTTTGGCACTTCATCATAGAATGCAATCATTATTAAATCTATAAAAACAAGGGAAATGATACTCACGCTACTTATTTCTTAAGAAATCACAAGATGATAGATTAAGAACTAGAAGGTACCTTTGTGGCCATCAAGAACAAATAAAGAAACTGAGTTCCAAAGGAAGGGAACTGTTCATAGAGGGAGTAAGGAAAGGAAACAAGAAATCCCCTCTGTCTAGGCACTGTGCTATGTGCTTTACAAATATTAGTTAAGTCTTAACAACAACCTTGGGAGGCATTAACTGTTATTATCCTCCATTCTCCATTTCTCAAGTCCACAATTCTCTTCTATAAAATGAGAAAATTCAGGCAAATAGAGGTTAAGTGACTTCCCCAGGGTCACACATCTAGTAAATAGCTAGTCCATCATGCAAATCTACTAAGCCATCTAGTCCTGTTTTGAGGAGAATACTTTTCAACTGTAAAATGTAATGAGAACATGAAATTACTGTTGTAATCATTTCTCAATTATATGAATATCTCATCTCACAAATCAGATTCCAGTTTTTTTTCTTTTTGGAACAGGGATTGTATCTTTTTTTATATAAATTCTCACAGAATGCATTGAAGATCACTTCTTTGCCTTGTTTATGTATGTAAAAATAGGCTATGATTTCAGATCATGACCCAATCTGCTTGTCTTTTAGCCACATAGATACAAGAGGCTTCCAAAACCAGTCAAGAATTTGAGAGTAATAGCCAAATAGCTATTATGAGATAGGATGTCTGTTTCTCTGACTCACCAACCCATAACCTGTACATCAAAATCTTGCAGACCTTTAAATGTCAAAATACTCCCAAAAATTCACACAGGGATTCTGATTTAAATAAAATCAGTGTATGCAAAGATAAAATGATGGGAAGCATTTCTCATTATGTAAGAGTTTTCATCATGAGGTTCCTTTAAATAGATGACTCCTTAACTGTAATTACATATTGAAATTTTTTTGTACATGGATAACTAATTTCTTGAAAACCAAAAACAAATAAACCTCAGCAACAACAAAACCTTTTCACACAAAGCACCCACTCTGAAAACTAGACTGCTTAGCAGACCTAATTCAAGGAATTTGTAAATACTGGGCAAATTTAAAAATCTGTACTTTCTGTATATTACTGACTAGGGAAAATCTTTGAAATTTTACTAATAGATATAGATATAGCTACATAGATGTACAAATGACTTTTCACAAAATAAATACCCAAGTATGAAATTTTGGGGCATTAAGAATAGATATTTAAAAGAAAAAACTGAAAAGGTCTCTCATTTCAGTATTACCTGGACCCCCATTATGCTATACACTAGACAGGTGTCTATCTTTACTCCTTTTTTATTCTTATTTAAGGCAGTGGGTTAAGTGACTTGCCAAAGGTCACACAGCAAAGTAATTATTATTAAGTAGCTGAGACCGATTTGAACTCAGGTCCTCCTCACTTCAGGACTGGTGCTCTTTCCACTGTGCCACCTAACTTCCCTTGTCTTAATTACTCCTGCTGTCTGCTCTGATTGATGATTATTTAAGATATAGAGGGGAGAGTTAGCAAATTAAGAGTAGGGGTGTAGTAAAATAGAGGGATACATCTGAGAAAGTGGGAAGTGGGTGAAATACAATCACTAAATTTGAGGGTAGCTGAGTATTTAAATGAAATCATAAATGGTTAACAAAATGATTATGAAAGATGCTAATATATTGTTGATGTTGGAAAAGATGATAAATGTTCTGTGGATTCACAAATTTCTTCTTATACTTACAGAGAATGGTCAATATGCTAGCCTTACTGGTCTTAGATGGATAAGAAAGCTTCCAGTCCATTATTTGCCTGCTCACCTCACATTTCTAACCCCCTGCTAGTCAAACAGCTCTGGAGTCCTCTTCCCTTATCTAATGTGCCTATTCCTTATGCAGACACATTTCTGTATACAAATCCAATTATACTTGACCCCTAGTTCACCCTGTTTCCATTACAACCCTGTAGATTCAACCAGACTTGCTGTCATTCCCTGTTCAGTGCAGTAATAAAGAAATCACTGTTTTTGGCTGACAAAGAACAGATTTCTTACTAAGTAAACACTGATGTTTTGGTAGGAAAATTAAGTTATAAAATTGTGCCTACAAAGGAGGTCATACAGATGGACTTTGTTAAACTTCTGCAATATAGTCAACAGTGGTTAATTCAATTGCCTACTACTTATTAGGGGCACAGAGAGAGAGAGGAAAGGAAAGAAAAGATTTGTAAAGTTTTTTGTAAATGTGAAACAAAAGGGGTTGCAGAAATCAAGGTGTCTCTTGATATCAAAGTGATGTCTTTTGTGGGGGACATGGGAAGTCTGGATTTTAAGAATGGATTTTGATCAATTTCTCCTGACATGCCTGGAATTTAGACAGTCGGATGACAAGGAGTCTTAGTGGAATGTTGGGAAAGGCTGAACCTTGTTCCTGATTTTGCTTTTCCGGTGTGACCCTAGTTTAGTTAGTTGACCTTGTCTAGCCTCAGAGACCCCACCCCACCTGTAAAGGCTGAATCACCAGCGTCATGATACTCAGCTCTTTGCTAAGTATCATTGAACATAGTCTTCCTAAAGATCCTGGAGATTTATAGTAAAAAAAAAAAAAGCAATACACACACAAAGAAAAGTATAGTAGGCATTGTCAAGAACAGGACAGGTTTCTGGATAAATAAACTATGTTATCTTTGGAAAAAAAAACAAAAGAACAGGACAATGGGGTTAGGAAGAAAAATTAAGGGTGCCATCACCTTGGGAGATGGGAGAAGCCTGAAAGGAGACAAAGTGAAGCAGGATATTTTTAACCTTGGAGAAAAATGAATTGCTTTTCTCAGTGTTGAATGAACACTTAAAAGGAATAAGTAGTGGACAAGGATTGCAAGCGGAAGGTGTGTTAGATACAAGGAAAACATCTCAACATTAAGGATTGTCAGATACTTAATAGGAATTGCCAAAGCAGTTTAAGGAAACTTTCTTTCCTAAAAGTCTCTGAGAATCAAGATGTATGTGGAGTAGTTTAGAAACAATTTTGGGCAGCTAGGTGGCATAGTGGATAGAGCACCAGCCCTGGAGTCAGGAGCACCTGAGTTCAAATGTGACCTCAGACACTTAATAATTACCTAGCTGTGTGGCCTTGGGCAAGCCACTTAACCTCATTGCCTTGCAAAAAAACAAAGCATAATTTCCTTTCCTTTAGGTCTGATTTTTTGGGGGTTTTAAAGGGTGGGATCAATGCGGGGAGGGAAGGGAATCAAGGTGGCATTCTTGATTTTTCTTCCTTCTTCTCTCCCTCTCCCCCCATTAAAAAAATCACATGAGGAATGGAGACCTCTTACTTGGGATTTAAGAGAATTCCAAAATGTTATGGAGACCAGAACCACAGAACATCCAAGACCTACTTGTCAGGGGCAAATCTCTACTTTCTCTGCCTTCCTATTGTTCCATACAATATGTTCCATCCAGGAGCAGCTAGGTGGCACAGTGGATAGAGCACTGGCCCTGAAGTCAGGAGTACCTGAGTTCAAATATGACCTCAGACACTTAATAATTACATAGCTGTGTGGCCTTGGGCAAGCCACTTCACTCCATTTGCCTTACAAAAATCATATATATATATATATATATATATATATATATATATATATATATATATAATCCATCCCACCTTTTAAGATTTCTTGTGATTATGAATTATTTTTTTTAACATATCCTTAACCTCAGAGAACTCAGAAACCCTGGAGTAGAACTACCATACATTTCCATCAAGTGTCTCTTTTGTCACCATTTATCACACATTGGCACTTTATCTGGCTTTGCTGGAGCATCAAGGTGCCTCACTGATGTGGGAGGAAAAAAATCATACTTAAGGGCCAAAGACCCCCGAAGCATCACCAAAAGTTCTATTTCCTATCAAATCAGGCCATAGGATGAAATGATCCTGGTAAGTGCAAATGAGAAGGATATCTTTGCACATTCCCCTCACTATAATGAACATCAGTGTGCAAGCCATGTGATAATGTAGTTGATGACATGGTCTTTGATTACAAAGGATGAACATCATCATCAAGTGTCTTACCCTCAATTTCTGAAGCCAACTACTGGGTTGGCTAGATCATAGATATTAATTCCTGAAGCATTTTTGATACTCTTAACTGAAAGAATGATGATTTATTAGCATTTATTTAAAATAGCTGACTTTATAGGGAGCTTCATGTGAGATAGGGCTGGGTGGTACAGTGGATTGAGGACTTGGCATGAAGTTGGGAAGTCCACAGTTCAAATGTGTCCTCAGATACTGACTAACCCTGGGCAAGTGGCTTAACCTCTGCCTCAGTTTTCTTATCTTTAAGATGTTGTGAAGATCAAATGAGATCATATTTATAAAAGTGCTTTGTAAAAAAGCTATTATATGATCCCTTTTAGAACCTTGTGAGGTATTTACGTATAAGAAAGCATAATCTCAGAGAGATTAAGTTACTATCCTTTCTTTTAGCCCAGGCATAACATATTCTTAACTACATAGTCTCTGTATTCAATCTCTCCTGTCTGCTCCATTCTGCATAGCACATGGACTGGTTGGTTAATTCTTTCTGAATGCACACAATGACCTTGGCCCTCCTTTGCTTTAATAAAAAATCAGTGGTTCTCCTTGGTCTGCTCAATAAAACTACACACTCCTGATTTTGGCATTTCAAAGTCCTCCTCAATTTAGCTTCAATCTATCATTCTAGAATGATCACCCACCACTTTGTGTCTCATATTCTATAGGATGTTAGATTAGATTATTCTCAATTCCCTGTTCTTGTCCTTGTTCTCCAATCCTCTATACTGATGTCACCTCCAATTCCTAGACAGTTTCATGTTTCCTTCAAGTCTCTAAATACGACTTGCTCCATTATTCATTTTTGAAATAGAGTTCTTCCTAGCTTTTCATCCTGAAGCCCACTCTGGTCTTGGAATTCACACAGGGGAAGTACTCTCTACCCCTGTATCTTCTCTCTCTGATCAGATGGCCCCCTCCTAGAATGTCCATTAAAGAAATTCATCCACTTCTTCTCCACCCTACACTCTGCACTTCTTCTATGCCTTGTGTTGTGTACCTTTGTCCCATTCCCCACCCCTGCCCCCCAATCTTTAATCAACTTTTATTAGATTGTATGCTTCTAGAGGGGAGGCACTGTCTTTCTATTATGCATATTGCTGGTACTTAGCATAGTGTCTGACTCATATAAAGAGCTTAACAAATTTTTGTTATCATTCCTAGGGGTACAAAAGATGACTTTCTCCTCAAAATTCTCTCCCCCCCCAAGGCAATTGGGTTAGGTGACTTGCCCAAGGTCACACAGCTAGAGAATTATTAAGTGTCTGAGGTAGCATTTGAACTCAGGTCTTCTTGACTCCAGGGCTAGTGCTCTATTCACTGCATCAACTAGCTGCCCCATCAAAATTCTCAAAAGACTTTACCAGGATTTCCCTTTGCTACTTCATTCTACCTTAAAGAAGTAAATTACTTACCTTTCCCTTTCCTGTTAGACTATACATTCACTACGAGTAATGTCTCTGCAATGTCTCTTCCTTCCCCTTGTGTACCCTTGCATTGGGATTATTGATAGTAATTAGAACTGTGATTTCACCAGAATGGGGAGCTTCCAAGTAAGGGAACATTCTGTGCCAATGTAGGTCAATATCTTCTCTTAAACTTATATGGTTTTAGAGCACTGGATAAAGTGACTTTTCTAGCGTCACACAGATCCTATATGTCAGAGGAAGGAAGGAAGGAAGGAGGGAAGGAAGGAAGGAAGAGAGGGAGGGAGGAAGGATTAGTGCATGATTTTTCATTCATCCATTCATCCATCTATCCACCCATTCATTATACATTCAATGTTCAATTACATCACACTTAAATGTAGAGAAAATTTGCACAGATTTTTCAGAAGACACTAAACTTCAACATTAGGTTTTCTCAGTGATTTTTCAGCAGTTATATTTGCTAATATATTTGTTTTTAAGCAGTTATAATAGAAGTTATATTTTGCTAATAACTCACTATTTGGCCCTGTGTTGTACATTTTTTTTGGTTAGTTCTGTTCCTTTAACCCTACAAGGTCAATAGTAATTTTTGCTGTACTTCCTTCATAGGACAAAGGTCAAAAACAAATTAAACAATAAATACAAACATGAAATGCAAAGCTTTAAATCCTAAATGAAGATCAGTTATTTTTGTTATTATTATTATTGAGGTTTTCATATTTTGGACTTCCATATTTTTTAATATTTTATTTATATCCATTTATATTTAGTATCTCAGTAATTCCATTAAAGTCCTACTGTATGGTTTTATGTGCTATGGTTTCTCAAAAGGTTGGTCATTAGAATAGTGCCCTGGAAGTTGTTATCAGTCAAGAAAAGCTCCATGTATGGACCCAGGGACAGACCTTATGTGCCTGTTGCTTGTACCAACTTCATTCAATTCAAAGAATCTTACTATTAGATTTTTTTTTCCTTTGCTTGTTTGTTTAATATAAAATCTGGTTCCCAGATGATAAAATTTTTGGCTGTGGTAGTAACTTATGAAGCATTGAGGATTGATGATCTGTATTCAAGTTGAAAATATCAATACAAATGAAACATATAAAGAGAGAGCATGGAGTTTAGGATCATAAGAACTAACCAAGTTTAAGTCTTGGCTTAGCTGAGTGACTTTAGAGAAGTCATTTAACCACACTCAGCATCAGATTCATTTTTAAAATAAGGAATTGGACCATATCTTATTTTCAATTCTAACATGCTATGTTCCTTACATAGTATAAAATTATTTATTAAATATGTTTATAATAATTTATACATATCAAAAATAATATATAATTAAAGGGAATATCTTGGGCTTATATTATTATCCTCTAACTATAGTCCTCTTTGAAAATACAGATCATGGGGTGGCTAGGTGGCGCAGTGCATAGAGCACCAGCCCTGGAGTCAGGAGTATCTGAGTTCAAATCTGGCCTCAGACACTTAATAATTACCTAGCTGTGTGGCCTTGGGCAAGTCACTTAACCCCATTGCCTTGCAAAAACTAAAAAAAAAAAATACATATCATCCTGAAAAAGAATAAAATCAAATATCCCTAATACTTTTAGGCTGAAATTCAGCACAGCCTAGTTAATAGAATAGTATCCCTAGAGTCTGGAAGATCTGGGTTCAAATCCTGCCTCTGACATACAGAGATTGTAAGAATTGGACAAGTCATTTAATGTCTCAATATCCCAGCAATTCTTTAAGAATATAAATTACAGATGAGTTGCAGATATTCATGGAAGGAACGTTTTTAAAAGGGTAATGGAAGTTTTTACAGTGGACATTCAAAATACCAATCATAGGTCAAGACCAAAAAAGAAACAAATCAAAAACTCTCTCTCTCTGTCTCTCTCTCCCCTTGCCCTTAACCCTTTCTTTTTGGATAGATGAGTGGTAGTAAGGTAAAGAATATTAGATTTAGAAGATTTTAGTTTGATCCTTTCAATTCTGCCTTTTCTGTTTAGTCTCTAAAATGTTCATGGGCAGATCATTTCCCTTCTTTGGGCTTCAGTTTCTCTAGATGTTAGATGAAAGGGTCAGGTTCATTGGTCACTCAGATCCCTTCCAATTATAAATCCTATGATTCACAACTTTATGTAATGAATTAAGTCAGTTTTGCTCTTCTCCCAATCTATTCCCATTCCTCTTTATGAAAGCATCCAGACAAATTTCTTTTATTTGTTGTTTCATTCTTTCTATTTTCCTTTGGATTCCTTTCTGGTAAAGGGCTGAGTATAATGCCCTTCTGCTGTTTACACAAAGGAACATTTAGGAAGAGCTAAGACAGCTTGGGAAGATCAAAGACTAGATTGTCTTATCAAACATATCCCAAATTAAACTTTCAAAGGTCCAATTCCATTATAAATGGCACTCAGTCCTACTGTAGATAAATGGGCTCCCCATACAAGGAGGCAGCTGCCCCTTGGCCATTAACGGGGCATGTACTATATAATCATAGGATCACAGGATTTAGAGCTGAAAAGGACCTTAGTCATCTAAGGTAGCATGAAAGTCAAAGGCAAAGGTTTATTTGCTATATGATAAAATTTGCAAAGGCAGCTGGGTGGCAAGGTACATTAGATTACAGTCAAGAAGATCTGAGTTTCAATCAATGTGACCCTGGGTGAGTTGTTGTTTCATCTCTGTCTCAGTTTCTTCAACTGTAAAATAGGGAAATAACTGTACCCACCTTGCAGGATTATTGTAAAGATCAAATGAGTTCATATTTGTAAAATATTTAGTACTGTGCCTAACATGTAATGAATATTATAGAAAGGCTTATTTCATTCCATTTTTTCCTTTCTCTCAGTTTTAAAATTAGAGTAACCTCCTCAACCCACATCCATTCTACCACCTCAAAAATGTGAACATACTATTAGAAAGGATAATCATAAATGGTTAGCTATAAAACATAAGAAAGTCAATTCCTACAGAGGTAATATGACTTGCCCAAGGACCTACAACAAATTAGCAGTAGAGTTATTTGGCTCAGTTTAGTGTTCTTTGGGCCAGGCCTTTGGAGCCCAGAAGACACATTTTTTTGAGGTAGTGGGTTGGAGCTGAGGCTGGGGAGGATACTCTGTAGTTCTGAAACATGAGGGAAATGGTGTCCAAACCCTTCACCTTTACCTAATCATTATTAAACTCTAGCCATTTGGGCTCTGTGGCTCAGACTATACCTCTAGGCACAACTGGCTTCACTCAAGTCTCTTTTCCCATGAGCATTCAATGTGGCTGTTAATTAGAGCAGGATTTTACAGATCTCAGTACAAAACTGAACACCTAGGCTGCAGGCCATGGGAGGTAACCCAAAGTTAAAACTATTTTCCTTTTGATTTCCTCATAATGTCATCTTGGCACCCACTCTTCCCTCAAAAAGCCAAAGTTATTCAATAAAGCAGTCTGAAGCTTCCAGAGTCAATGTTCCAAATGAATCTTCAGATTTAATTGGGAAATAAATAAACAAGATTCAAGTCTGTGTGGTATTTTTGCCCCAACCAGATTGTAAAGTTTCTTGAGATTAGAGGCTATGCCATTTCATGGCTGTCTTCAACCCCCTTGATCACTTTGCAGTTTGGGACACTGTGGAGCATCTCTTCCTCTCATATTTCTCCTCCTCTTATTCTCCCTTGACTTCTATGAGACTGCTCACTTCTGGTTCACCAACTTATCTGACCCCTCCTTGGTCTCTTTTGCTAGATCATCATATATATCTCCTAGCCTTCCATGAATAGTACAAAAACATTTCTTAAGTCTTTTCTATGGGCCAAGTCCTGGCAATGCAAATAGAAAAACAAGATAGTACTTGCTCTCTAGAAGTTTATTTTCTAATTGTGAGAGATAGCACATATTAAAAAAACTCTATTATAGGACAAATGGAAAAGTCCACAAGCTCTAAGGATAAATAGCATCAGTGTCTGAAGGGCAGAATATCAGGGTAAATGGTAAAGCATTATCAACCCCAGGATGCAGTGGCAGCCAAGATGGTAAGGCTCAATAGACCTCCATCTTGCTGGAAGGATTAGTCAGTATTTACTCATGCACATAAGGGCAGCTAGGTGGTACAGTGGATTAGAGTACTGACCCTGGAGTCAATCAAGAGGACCTGAGTTCAAATTTGGCCTCAGACACTTAACACTTAGTATCTGTGTGATCCTAACCCTGATTACCTTGTGTCCAGGATCATCTCCAGTCATCTTAATTCATAACTGGCCACTGGACCCAGATTAGCCCAGAGAAGAAAGTGAGGCACTGATGACTCAGCACAGTCTCCCCTCACTCAAATCCAATTCACTTGCTTGTCACAGCAGCACCTCCCTGATGTCAGGGTCTTCTTTGAGAATGAAGCACCAACAACAACAACTCATGCAAGTAGTATGAACCGTGTCTCATGAACCAGGTTGGAGGGGCCCAGCCTATAGTCACCAGAAAGGGTTTAATGGTTAAGGGCCCAAGTGGAGCAGGAATTTTAAGTTCTTTTCCTTAGAGATGGGGATGGAAGGGCTCAATGCCAAGACAAGAGAGGAAAAAAAAGAGAGTTTAGCAAGAAGTTTGAAGGAGAAGTCCACCCTATTCTTCTTGCTCCACACAGCCCCCTGATTCCCTAATTAGGTCTGGGTGAGAGAAAAAATATAGTTTCCTTTCTCCCTTCCAGGCATTGTTTTTAATAGTTTATTAGATGGGGGGGGGGGGGCTAGGTGGCACAGTGGATAAAGCACCAGCCCTGGAGTCAGGAGTACCTGGGTTCAAATCTGGACTCAAACACTTAATAATTACCTAGCTGTGTGGCCTTGGGCAAGCCACTTAACCCCATTTGCCTTGCAAAAAATCCTAAAAAAAAAAAGTTTATTAGATGGTCTATTCTTCTATTCGCTATTCATTCTTTCTCTTGGAAGTCTCACCTGCTAGCATGAGTTTAGATGGTGTCATTTCCCCTGAAAGTCCTGCTGGTATAGCTACTTCAACATGTACAAGATGGACCTCTTTATTTCACTACCCCCAACCCCCAAATCCAAGCTCCTCCAAACTCTCTTGCTTCTATTACGGATAGTTATCATAAGATAATAAGATCCTAGTCAAACAATTTGGGGACCATAAAACTTCAAATCCTTGACTGCATCCTTAACTCTTCCCTCTCTCTTTCAATCTCCACATTCAATGAGTTGCCAATCTTGTTGATGCACTGTCTATGTTCCATAATATCTCTTCAGTGAGTCCCTTTTCCTCTATTCCCACAGCTATCATCCTAGTGCATTCCCTCACCACCTTATATTTCAACTACTGTAAGAGTCTTCTAAGGATCTCCTTGCTTTCATTCTCACAGGGTCCCCTCATAGAAGCAACAGAGATTGAAAGCTTCAAAAGGCCTCAAAAGTCATCTAGTCTGGTCCCATCAGGTTACAATGAGGAGACTAAGGTTCAGAGGGTTAAGGGATTGGTCTCAAGTCACACAAATATTAAGTGCCAAAGCTAAGGTTGGAAGTCAGGTCCTCTGATTCCAAATCCTGTCTTCCTTTCACTTTGACACATGCTTCCTCCATGCCTCCAAGATTAAAGACAAACTCCACAGCCTAATACTTAAAATCCTGTATTTATCTGGTCCTAGTCTACCCTTCCAAATTTATTTCCTGTTATTTCTATTTTATTAATTCTACATATCCATCAAAATAGACTATTCACTCACCGTTCCTTGGTCTCAAGGTGCCTCTGCACCTTCACAGAGTTCACCCCTCCTGCTCCACCTAGAATGCTCCACCTTCACATCTCAGGAGTCATCTTCTTTGAGTATTCAACTCAGTTGTCACTTCCTATGGGAAGTCTTCTCCCTCTCCCCATCCCCCACCCCAGCTACTGCATCATTAGTAATATTGCCCACCTTAAATTTATTTTATATATACATATGTATAAATATATGCTAAGTATATATACTTATTCCTCCATTGTATCTCCTGATAGAATTAAGCTCCTTGGAGGCAGGAACTGTTTTGTCTCATCATTATATCTCTTGTGCCTAGCACAGTGTTTCAAGTAGAGATAAATGTCTATTAAAATGGGGGGAAACAGTGGTCTGTTAGATAATTATTGATTGATTTTTTGATTCTTAAGTTCTGGGTTTTCTGCCTTAAAAGTCTCCATAGATCTAGAGGGGGAAACCCGTCCTGTTTTGGACCTCAAGGCCTTGGATGATAATTATATAGATTGTGTTTCAAGGATAAATAAAATACAATAAATGGGAGGAAATTTTGAAGTTCTTTAGAAGAAAAGGATTAGACAAGGTCCTTTCCCTAGATAACAGGAAAAGAAAGGGCATTCCAGGGAAACTGACAGTCTTACCCTAAGGATGGAGCCTGACTATAGAGTAACCTACCACCTTTAGGAAGTATGAAGACTGGTGTGTGGGGGTGGCTAGGTGGTGCAGTGGATAGAGCACCAGCCCTGGAGTCAGGAGGACCTGAGTTCAAATCCAGCCTCAGACACTTAATAATTACCTAGCTGTGTGACCTTGAGCAAGGCACTTAATTCCATTGCCTTGCAAAAAAACTTAAAAAAAACTTGTGTGACATTGAGCCTCAGTTTCTTCATCTAAAAATGGGCATAATAATCCCTGCAGTATTACACTGAAGAGATATTTGCAAAGGTCAAATAAGATACCATAAAATTCTTAACAAACCTTAAATCCATAAATAAATGTCATTTAGAATCATAATAATTTTTAGAAGAAGCCTTGGAGATTGATTGCAGAATATTGATGAGCAGTTATTGGCAGAGTAGTCACTATAAATGCATGTTGATTGATTCACATCAAGATGCTTGCAGAGTCAGAAGGGTTCAAATGAGCCTTTTCCATCTGTAAATGAGTGGGTTGTATGAGATATTCTCTGTGCTCCAGTTTGAAATCCCATGACTCCTCCTTCTTTCTGAGGCTGAGGCATGGATGCTCTAACTTCATGGGATCAGGTCATGGATTCCACTTCTTTATAAAATGCGTGTATGCCAAAGGAGGGGGGGAAAGGCTTCAAAAACTTTTTTTTTAAAACAAAAACCAAACAAAACCAATCCCTTAAGAGTCCTGACCCTCTGTGTCAGTGCCAGTAACAAAACAAACAAAAAAAGAAAGAAAGAAAGAGAGGAAGAAAGAGAAAAGAAAACATCCTAAGTTCTTTCTGCTCCACATGATGATTGGCTCTGGGGCAGGGTTGTTAGGAGTATTGAGAACAATGCTCGTGAATCATGGGCTGAGAATCTTAATATGTTTATTAATCTCACGACTTACTGCTAGTCTTTATGGTACACTGACCTTGAAATGAGCTTCTTTCAAATCCCCTCAGACTAAAAAGTTTATGCGCTTAGCCCAGAGATCTCAGAGAAACTACCTCCTTGAGGTAAGGGACACAAATGTTTGGAGTAAACTAGCTCCATTAATATGCAGTCGTTAAGGCAAGGCAGGAAATCTGGACGTTATTAATAGCTCTCTAAAGGGGAATCGGGGGTAATTTGCACACCCTGACAAGGTGCAGTGTACGTGCTGATGGTCTTCTAGGTGAGGAGTCCCTTATGTCCACCAGCTGGAGTGCTGACAGCTCTCTTTAAACTGCCTGGGCTACTTTTCCATAGATTACATTTATAGCTTAGACCCACAACCATCTGTCCTTCATAGGAATCCCTTCCCCCAAGTTCTCTTTGTCATAGTAGGATTGTGGGTGGTAAAGGACAGGTAGAAATAGAGAAAGGATCCAGGAAGTTGACAGGAGGAAGGAAGGAAAAATTTAGCTTCAAATTTACTTAGTTAACTAAGTGGTACAGTGGATAGAGCACCAGATCTGGAGTCAGGAAGATTCATCTAGTCTCAGACACTTAATAGCTATGTGACCCTGGGTTAGTCACTTAACCCTCTCAATGTCAGTTTCCTCAACTGTAAAATGAACTAGAGAAAGAATGGTCAACCATCCTAATATCTTTACCAAGAAAACCCCATATGGGATCATTAAGAGTCAGTTCACAATTGAATTTATTTATATAGCATAAAAAATATCTGCTCCCCCATAGACCTGTCCCCAGCCCCTCTGAAGATGGGAATGGGAATATTTAAATAACTTATTAATTTAATTTATGTTTATATAAAATGATTCTATTGTTATTCCTATTTTACAGGTACTGAAATTGAGGCAGAGATTAAGTGGTTTGCCTAAGGTCATACAACTGGTAAGCACCTGAACCTGAAATTGAAATTGTCTTCCTGACTCCAGGTCTCTCTCTACTATGCTACCCACCTCTCTAAATGAGAGCATGACCTCTAATGTTCCTTTCAAAAATAAATGCAATGATTCTTGAATTAAGTGAAACCAGTAAGTTTGGTGAATAATAGCACCATTCTTTGAAGATAATGTCAGACAGAACAAAAAAAAATTCTGTCACTGATTCACTTTGCAATCTTGGGTAAGTCAATTTACTTTATGGGCCTCAGTTTACTCCTCTGAAGATGATTAGAACAGATAAAAGCCAAATTCTATGAGATACAGATAAGGAAGAGACAGGAATACAAGAGAGAGAGAAAGAATCACCATTGGGAGTCATCAGATATCAGAGTCCCAGAAAGTGATTAAGAAATGAACTTGTGGCTAAGTCAGAAACATATGATATACTTCATACCAAGACAGTTTGGTGGCCCTTGTTAGCTACTATTCCCCTTGTAGATATGGGGAGGACAAAACTAGATTCAGAAACTCATGGACTTATCAGGATTCATCATTATGCTTCAATCAATCAATTGTATGAATATCAGGATCTACAATGTGTTCAGTATTGTGCTAGGTAGCTTTCCCTACATCTTCATTATTAGCAATAAATTAATACTGTCTGAATCAGATATGGTCCCAAACTATTATTGAAGGACTAAGTCAAAAGGAAAGGGAAATTGTGAGGTCCAACCTGGTTGGAAGAAGGAGTAATGGAACAGCAGAACATGCAACTGAGCCTGAATTTGAAATCAAGTCTTCCTAATCACAAGTTTAGCTTTCTCTCTACTTTGCTTAACATTTGTGATATCTGTGTCCAGTACTTTGAACGGTCCTGACCAGTCCACTTTAGGGAAGGGACAAACTCAAGGTCACTACTCATCTTCTTCCTTCAAAATAACTTTTTTAGGAATATGAGTGTTGGTTGATTCCATTTGTGGGGAAGTTCTCTCTTCCCTTCTTAGATCATTAGTATGTCAGGACAGGGCAACACATTTATTTTGAATAAGACAAGGGAAAAAAGCCAAGGCTTGGGGAAATGACAACTCCAGGTGGCCACACAGATATTTCACCATCAACCTATACACACACACACACACACACACACACACACACACACACACACAGGTACGGGGGGAAGAGATCGAGAAAGGAAGGGAAGGAGGAAAAGGGGGAGGGAGAGGAAGAGAAAAAAGGGGGAGAGAGGAGAGTAAAATGCTTTTAAAAGTTCCTGGGGAGACAAGTCTAATCCCCCAGATCCACTTAGCCTTTAGAACTTCTGAAGACTTATATAAGTAGTTCACTCACATTGTGGGATTGAGGGATATGAACCCTCAGCTCTAAAAGAGGACTTGACACTTTGAAGAGATAAAACTCAGGTTATTTCAAGGTTTAGGGCTGAACAACAAAGCCATATTTTGTTGGAAACCTTCCCATGTCCTTCTCCAAACCTGGAAGCAATTCGCTTTCAACGTCTCCAGATGTGTAGGAAGGAAATCTGCAAGTCCCATTATGAGACACAGAATGGAGATATATATGAGGGTGGGCCAAACAGTCAGCCTGGAGCTCCTTGTTCACTATTATCTCTCTTTTAGGTGTGGAGGAAAAATTAGGTTTAGAAGCCCATGAATTTATCAGGGTTCTTTATTATCCATCAGTTGATCAATTGACAGGTATGTGTTTTAAAGTCTGCTGTGTTCAGTACTATACTAGGAGATATCCCTGCTTCATCATTACTGGTAATAAAATAACAAACTTGATTTAGATATGATGTGAAACTGTTTGTGTTAGACCAGAGGCTCTGTACTCCTTGGATCTTAAAAGCCAGGGAAGTACAAAGATGAAAAGGAGAAGTAGTAGAAACACCTAGGACTAGAAGTCCTTTGTCTTGTCTGTATGAGAAATCCCAGTGGCAGCTAGATGTCTCTCATTGAATAAAGTGTTGGACCTGATGTCAGGAAGACTCATCTTAATATTTGTGTGACCCTGGGCAAGTCACTTATCTTTGTTTGTCTCCATTTCCTAATTTGTAAAATCAGTTGTAGAAAACCATTGCAGTATCCTTGCCAAGAAAACCCCAAATGGAGTCACAAAGAGTCAGATACAAATGAATGATTAAACAACCAGAAGAAAAGAAAATTTTCCTATAAAAAAGAGATTGAACCATAAACCTTCTTCTTGATGAGGAACAGGAAAATAAGTAGTGGTGACACCTATGGGAAAGGTATCTTTTTAGTATGGTGATAATAATTTCAAAACTGAAAATATCCCCAACAATATAGGGAAGCTTCATCTATTGTGGTCACAATAGGTCCCTGCAATGCCAGGAAAAGGAGTTTATATATATATATATATATATGTATATATATATATATATACATATATATATATATACATATATATATATATGTATATGCTGATCTTTTCATTGCAAAAAAAATTCTCTCTCAGCTTCATCTTAGACTGAAATCTCTATGAGGGAAGGGGCTGGATTGCCTATATTCTGTGCCATCTTAGTTCTCTTATTAAGGAGCAATGAGCCCAGTCATGAAATCAATCAGTTCCTGAAACCACACTTAGAAACTGATTGGCAAAGATGAAAAAGGATAGTTACTGAGCATCAAATTGTATATAGATTAACTGTTCTATCTCACCTTCTATGGGGACTGCAGATAAAGATCCCAAGCATAAATCATTAACACATCATAGCTCATGCATCACTCAGCACTCAGTCATTTATTTTATTCATCCATTCATACCAAAAAGAAAAAAGTTCATTAAATCCCTTCTATACATAGACACTGGGGGACACACAAAAGTATAAGACATAGATCCTATCCTTAAAAAGTCTGGGGGCAGCTAGGTGGCGTAGTGGATAAAGCACCGGCCTTGGAGTCAGGAGTCCCTGGGTTCAAATCCGGTCTCAGACACTTAATAATTACCTAGCTGTGTGGCCTTGGGCAAGCCACTTAACCCCATTTGCCTTGCAAAAAAAAAGTCTGTAAGCCAGAAATAAGGTAAACAAAATAGATTGTGATGAAATTTCTCATCTGTCAAATATAAGGAATCTATAGATAGAGACTGAGACCACCAATGGTCGCTGAGATTTCTTCCAGTCAACTCTAAATCTATGATCCTAGGATCAGGAACTATATCTCCTGCATCTTCTGTACAGAATAAATAAATGCTCATAAAAGATAAGTAACCAAAAAAAATCTACCTATTATTTAAGACCCAATTCAAGCTCTATTTACTTCATGAACCCTTCCCTCCTTGGCCATCCTGATCTCCTGGAATATTTGCATCACTAATCACACATAATCTTCTGCATACTATTCATGTATGTATGTAACTATTTTGCATTGTTCTTTACTTGTTTCATGTTTGTTTAGTACATCACTCCCTCTCCCCTCAATACGAATTCCTTAATTTGAAGGACTTTGACTAGTGTACGAGGAGTACAATGCAATGGATAGGGGACTTAAGATTCAGGAAGAGCAGAGTATAAATGTGATAGCAAATATTTACTAACAATGTGATTTTGGGCAAATCACTTAACCTCACTCAGTCTCAGTTTCCTTATATGCAAAAATGGGAATAATAATAACATCTAGCTCCCAGGATTGTTCCTTAAAGTGTTCACAAAACTGTCTGGACTTCTGCCTTATACTATATCACTTTCTTTATCTATTAGTTCTCTTTCTTCCCAACACCATCCCCATAGGTTGTAAAGAGGCTTGAGAGTAGGGTCTGAATCATGCCTGTTCCAGCTGAAGCTTTGCTTGGTCTGAACTGTCAGATGCTCTTCCCAGGTTAAGCTGATAGCCAAAAGTCTCTTCATCATGATCTTTTCAACTCAGTCTCTGATTAGAGGACTAGTGGGCGCAATACTAAATGCATCCCTTCCTTATATTAGGCAGAATCTCACCTTTGTAGATTCTTCTACTTTCCATTTGTAACTCTGACTAATCTGACCTCAACAAAAGATGCCCCCTAGCCACACCCCCCATTTCTTCCTTCTATGTACTGTTCTCCTCCATTAGATTTTAAGCAACTTGAGGGATTTCTGAATTCTCAGTTCTTAGCCCAGACATGGTAGGCATTTAATATATGTGTATTGTTTGATTTATTTATTGAGCCATTCCCAATTGGCAACAAATCTGCATTAATCCTCATTTATTCAATCTTAGCATATTTTTCAAAAGCATGGAAGTTGGGGAATCATGGAAGTAAGGCAGGAGGAAAACAAGTCTGGATAAAAGCTTCCAACTGCCTTTCACCAGGAGTATTGCAATGGAAAAGCAAAATTTAGAAACATATATACTTAACTTCCTTTTCCATTGCCTATTTGTTTTGCCTCTGGACAAGGATATTCCATCTCTGAAGCAAAGTAGTACAGAGCCATCAATCAGAAACTGCCACCCCCCAAAAAAAATCCTTTAGAAAAGCAAGTAAAGACACACACAAGCACACACACGAACATGCATACACTCATTTAACATGTTGGTTTGGAGACAGTGCTGACTTAATGTCTTCTCTACTTTCAAAACATTTCTAGAGCTAGATAATTCTTTTTTTTCTATTTAACCACTCTCAGATATGTGATATATATATGTATATATATATACATATATATATATATATACTTTTGTTGTACCATCATGAAAACTAGTAAATGCAAGAGTTTTTCAAATGTGTCTGTTCCTGCTTCTTCTCAGACCATCCCCTCACTATCTCTCCCTCCAACTTCTATGCCTTCCATTCCACTCTTCTTATCTATCACCATCTCACTCAAGTCTCTGAAGCTTTCTCAGACTTCCTTGGGCCTTCAATGATAGAACTTCCTTCTCTAACTCCAAGAGCTTTTATTAGTTGTATTATTTTTTATGCTGAACTTATTTTGGGATCTCTAGAGAGAAATTTAGTGTTTAGTACAATACTCAACTGAATTTTTCCTCAAAAACTGAGGAAAATAAGGCCTAGAAAAGAAAATGTAGACCCAGGATTTGACCTGAAGTCTTCTCATTTCAATGTGGTTCTATTCTGCATTTTCTATACATACATGCATACATATATACAGATGAGAGGGTCGATGTGGAAAAGTGAATGGAGAGTTGGTCTTGGAGCCAGGACATGACCTGGGTTTGAGTTCTGCTTCCTATATCTCAGCCCTTTGTTCATATTGGCCACTTAAATGAATTTTTCCCCCCCTTTAATTAGAAATATTCATAATTCAGAATGTAGATTAATGGTCATTTCTTCCACTAGAGAAAATATGCATAGAAAAAAGTATTGATAGAGGGAAAAAAAGAATATACATACAATAGTAACTAATGATTTATTTATTGATTGATCCATCCATCAATGAGACCTAAATTCAACTTCAGTCTCAGATGCTAAATATAGCCCAGGGCAAATTGCTTGACCTTGTTTGCCTCAATTTCCTCATCTGTAAAATGAACTGGAGAAGGAAATGGAAAACCACTCAAGTATCTCTGCCAAGAAAACTTCAACTGGACTCACAAAGAGTTGACATGACTGAAATGACAACATCAAAAAATAGATACAAAATGTGTGATATTCTAACAAAAGTTGTTAGTAATGACAAGAGAAGAACTGAAGGTAATGACTAACAAAAGTTGAACACATGTGCTTGGCATGGGGGAAGAGGGGAGTCCTGCATTAGTGACTCTTTGGGTAGGGAATTCCTAGTAAGGAAATTCCGACCAATGCAGTCTTAGAGAACATACTCTGATTCTGAAGGATCCCAAGCATTTGAGAATTCTTTCAACTAAAACATATTACAACTCATGGACACTGCTTGTCCTTTATAATTCCTATCTGTTTTCTCATAAATTCACCTTAGGGCACCTGCTCACTATCCTGGAACCCCATCCTTGATTCCTCCTGATATCATAAGGTTATCAGTTACCTGTTAAGATCCTGGTCCTCATAAAACCAAGAGAACACATTAATAAATAAAAATTCTGAAATCTATCAAAATTGCTCATGGAGCTGAGTATCAAAGTATGTTAAACTCACAGGAGGAAGTCAAGTGGTCCTGTGAAAAGAAGACTAGATTTAAAGTCAGGCCACTTCGGTTTAAATTTTGACTCTGACCTGTGTGCCCTTCAGCAAATCATGATCCTTCTGAACATCAGTTTTCTGATCTACAAAAAGAGAGAGCAGGCCTTGATGTTTTCTGAGGCCTCTAGTTCTAAATCTTTGGTCTACAAGTATAAAACCTTAAAATTTAGATGCACGAATTTGGATAATACAGCAGATACAATTTAAAGTGCCGTCCTCCCATTTATTAATCAATTCTAAATAGCTTCTTAGGGAATTGTCCTTAGAATTTATTTCCTTATCTGAGCTCCCAGGCAGATTATAATGAAACTAGATTGAAGGGGAAGGAAGGGACAGATATCTATCATTATTAATTTTTGGAAAATGTATCTATTGTCTTTGAAAACTATAAGTGAAAAGGTAACCAACTAGATTTGAGCTCTAGGAGGAATCTAGTTAGATGCCCAGGAACAAGAGTGTAATTCCAAAAATCACATTTGAAGCAATATCAGTCCCAAATGGAGTAATCTTAAGATGCAGAAACTCAATTCTGTGAAATATTCTGGGCAGTTGTCTCCAACTCTAACATTCCAAAAGTTTTGCTTCATTCACAAGAACATTCTAGATCAGTAGGCATGGAATTTATCCTGATTTAATTCTCCCATCAGACTTCTCACTTAAATACCTCCTTCTTTTCCATTCTACTTACTATAAGGGCACTGATGGAGTTTAAAGGCAAGGAGAGGAGATGTCAAAGCAAAAAATGAGAAAGAGGAGGAGGGGGAAGTTTAAGCTCTTAAAACGTTCACTTTCTGGGGACAGGTTCTCTTTGAGAACAGAGATAACAGGGCTGAGGGAAAGCAAGGAGGAAAGCAAGTAACAACCTGTCCCTGCCACATCTCTGGAGGTGACTCAGGGTCAACAGAACAAACCACCTCAAAGCCTAGCTTCAGGCTGGAAGCATTTAGGCTGGGACTGGAGTCAGCCTGGGAAGGGCTACTAGACACCTCAATATTAAAGGGAGGGAAGCAAAGGTAGAAAATGAAGAACACAACAGTTTTTCTTTTGTTTTCCTGTCCAGGGGGAGAGAAATAAGAACTGTGGCCATCTCAGCATGAAATGGGGGCTAAAAACCTGCTTAATTGTCAATTAACCAAGAGCCAAAGGCAGCTCTTCTCAGAGGGGTTTGAGTTAGGAGCCTCGGATTTACAAACTAGGCCATGGGAGAGCAACTTTGCTAGTTCCCTCCTGTTGCTACAGGAGGGAAGAGGCAAGCACCTCACTCTATGACCCCAACAACATTCAAGAGGGACGTGCTGGCCTGTCGCTCAGAGCAATCAGAAAACCAACCTTTGACATGAAACAACAGGCAGATAATAAGACCCAGGCTGACGACAAATGAGATGCCATTTAATTTGCTGTGCAATGTTCATGTAATTAGATACATTTGGTACAGACAAGAAAGAAGATAGCTAAAATATGGGCTTGATAAATTGGGGCTCCATCAAGCTCTGATCACATTAATCATAAAGGCAAAGCTCACTAACTCCATTTTTTTCCCTGAGAATTTCCATTTTTTTAGGAGTGTGTGTGTGTGTGTGGGGGGGGTACATTTTCTTTTACCTAAAGCAGGTACTGTCAGGTATCATCAAACACTTGTGTCTCCATTCTTTTAAAGTGGAGAGGTTCATTTCTTTGGTGTGGTAAACCAATGTGGTGACTCCTTGTTCCAATACAGGTTATCTATAGCACATAGTTTTAGAGAACTGTCTAAAGTACTAAGAGGTTCATGGGGTCCTAGATTTAAAGACAAAAGGGGTCTTAAAGATCATTTAGTTCAACCCCTCATTTTGCAGTGGAGAAAACTGAATCCTAAACAAATTAAACTTGTTAAAAGTCACTCAGGAAATAACTGGCAGGGCCAGGATTTGAACTATGGATGAATTATGATAAAAATAACCAAAATCAACATTAATATTTTGCATATCTGTAGCTGCTATGTGTAAAAAAAAAGGTATTTTCCACATTGCTTTAAAATCAGTTTTCTAGTGGAGACCTATAAACTTTCCTCATTTAAGAAAAATGAGACCAAGAAAGGCTAAGCAGATAGGTGATAGCAACAATTCATTAAAAAGGCATGCACTGTAATTAGGGCCCTAAAGATTCTATAAGGCAACATTTTCCAGCATGTCATTCTTCTGCAAAATTAAAGTTTCAGGGGGCAGTTAGGTGGCACAGTGGATAGCCCTGGAATCCAGAAGACCTGAGTTCAAATCTGGTCTCAGACACTTAATAATTGTCTAGTTTGTGTAACCTTGGGCAAGTCACTTAACCCCATTGCCTTAAATAAATAATTTTTTTTAAGAAATCAAAGTTTCATAACAAAATGGCTTCCCTTTTGCATCTTGGAGCCTAAATAAGATGGTCTGCCACAAGTAGTTTTGAGATTGGTGCTGCATTTTGAAGAAAGCAAGGCACATAATATATTTCAATCCAACAAGTATTATTTGAATAATAACTTTTTGTAGGTGCTGGTCTAGGCAGTGTAGAATATAAAGATGAAAAAATAAATAATATAAAGCTTACCATCAAGTAGGCTTACAATTAACAGGGAGGTTAAAATATATATACACAAAATTACTAATATATAAGGCAAAATGCCAGCATGCATTAGATTCAGAAAGAATGTTGTAAGAAATCCGAGCAGAGAGGTAATTTCCAGTGTACATTAGGGTAAGTTTCATAGAGAAAATAGAACTGGAGATGGGCCTTGGAGGAGTAGAGCAATTCCAATAGACCAAAAGTCTAGAATCCCAGAATATTGGAGCTAGACAGCACTTTTCAAATCATTTAGTTAGGCTCTTATATGTGACTGAAGTAGATAGAGAGGAAGTGATTTTTCCAAGGTCACTGACCTGGATAAGCTCAATCTTTTAAGTAGAGTTCACTTTCTATCCCACCATGATGTTTGGTTCCCACCATGATGTTTGGTCCTTCTTTCTCAAAGAAGACCAAGATATCAAGGGAGGTTATGACATGACAAGCACATGAACTGGATTTGAGTGAGGGGGTGCTATGCTACGTCACCAGTTTCACTTTTTCCTCCAGAGCCATCTGGGTTCAGTGACCAGATAAGCAATAGGATGACTGGAGATGGCCTTGGTAAGGATAAGGTTCAGGACACAAGTGAGAAATAGCAAGAGCATGAACTAAGGCAGGGGTGGAGAACCTTTGTACTGCCAAGGGCCATTTGGATATTTATAATATCATTCATAGCGATATTTGGTCAAACATTTAATTAATTCACCCCTAAAAAGCTCCTAGATTTATTGAATTTTAAGTCCTATCTGCAATTGCCTTGGCAATAGCAGACCAATTATGACAAGTGGGGCAGAGTTTCCCCACCCTGGGGCTAGGGTATCAGCCATGGAAATAGAAAGTGAAGGATATATAAGGTAGGATCATCAGATCAGAAGGTATTTCTGAGATGATTTGTGAGAATAGTATTTCTAGAGGGCTCAGGTGCCTGAAATATCAACACTAAGTTGATTCTTGGATCTGATTGAACAGTTATCTCTTTACTAAGTCAATCACTGTTGGAAATTTCATTAAGCCAATATCTTGTTAGATGAGTCCTTGTTTATAACCTTCTGGGAAATCATCTCTGGAATTTCCCTTCACATTTCCCCAAACTGTGATGCCAGTATTATAAATTATTCCGTTTCATAGACACTGTGGTTAGTCAAACCTGTCTTATATATTATTCATCAATGCCATTCCATTTCCCAACTCCATACCTTTGCATTGGCTATTCCCCCTCCCTATAACTCATTCCCTTCTCCCCAATGCCTCTTGAGAATTCAAGTTTTGTTCAAGATTCAGTTCAGCCACCACTTCCTACATAAAGCCTTTCCTGATCCCCTCTGTTACATCACAACTTGCTTGTACCTTTCCCTCAAAATTGAATTCAATTTTGCATTTCCCTGAACTAGACTGTAAGTTCCTTGAAAGCAGGAATTGTTTTGTTATCTTTAGATCCCTATCCCCTAGCACTGTGCCCAATCACAAAATGCTAAGGCATTTAGAGGGCGGTACATTGTTGGACTTAAAATGAGGAAGACATGTTCAAATACAGCCTCAGACCTGCATAACTCTGGGAAAATCACTTATGCAAAGTCCTTCATCTTCAATTTTCTCATCTGTAAAAAGGGAATAATAATATCACTTACTAGCCATGGTTGTTGTAAGGAGAAAATGAGAAATCATCTGTAAAAGTGCTTTGCAAATCATAAAGCCCTATAGAAATGCTAGCTATTCTTATTATTGCTAGAAGATTGCTATGAATAGGATAGTGTCCCTAAACAATAACTAATGGTGTATTAAAGAGGTCTTGTCCTTAGTTTTTGTTGTTATAGGTCTGGGGGAAAATAACAGGGGTTTCTAGACTGTGACTCCATGAAACTGAGTGGAACAGAAGGAGGTGACTCTTAGCTGGTGCTAAAAAAAAGACCTAAGATCCATATAAAATCAGTCCATAAACCTCCCCATTATACCCAAGGTCCTCTCCTGCTTTCCACATACCCTTAAGCCTGAATGTTGCCCTGTTCTGACTTCTTTTCCTCTTCAAGTATTCCCCTGATACTCATTTTCATAAGGTTTCACCAGCTTAAGGTTGATTGGTGGTAGCCACCAAGTGCTTAGCACTCAGAGAATTTGCAATTCACTCACATTGAAAGACTTAGTTCATCTCCTTCCATGTCTTAGGCGATCAGAGCAGTTAGGCTAACCACACTCTTGTACTGAAGACCCCTCTACATTTGGTTCAGAACTCAACCTTTCCTATTAGGCAAAGGTCAGGCTTAAAGTGATTCAAATAATACGCCTTTATGCTTCCACAGTAGGATTTCCAAAAATAACTTTTCATTATCTTGTTTGATCTTAACAACACCCTTGGGTTCACCCTTGTGAATTTGGCACTAGTATGCTCCTCTCATAGACACTAGATGGTGCAGTGCATAGAGCACCAGACCTGGAGTCAGGAAAACCTGAGTTCAAATCCGGCTTAGATACTTACTAGCTGTATGAGCACGAACAAGTCACTTAACCCTGTTTGCCTCAGTTTTCTCATCTATTAAAAGAGCTAGAGGAGATGACAAACTATTCCAGTCTTTACCAAGGAAACTCCAAATGAGATCCAGTCAGAAATGATTCAACAAGTCTTTCTCATGAAAATAATGACACTTGAATGCAGAAAGGTTAAGTGTTTTGCCTAGGAACTCACAGTTTGTTGTAGTATGAACTGAGTTTTCCAGATTCTCAGACTTATGCTCATTCCCCTAGACAATGCCATTATGAATAACACATATGTTTAAAGTTAAGATTCACTAATAGTTTGTTGAATCTATGACAAAGTCTATGTTTTTACTCTAATGATTTATTTAATTGGGACTCATTAAAGATGCTTAGCATATCAAAATGGTGGCCAAAGTAATACTCATTCAGGATTTTGGTCTTTTGTTTTCAAAATTCATTGTTCAGTTTTGAAATATACTCATGAATTGCCCAGGTTGCCCCCATATTCAGGTCTAGTGATGGCCGTTTGCCAATTGCTGAACTTTAAGTGTAACTCACAACCCACAAAGATTTCTCTCTTCTCATAACTCTTAGAGCATAAATATTATTTCTTTCTTCTTAAGCTCTGGGACAGCAAGTTCTATGTTGTCAATTGTCCACTAAACTAGAAAAATATTGTGTCTATATGTTGGAGTTCTACAAAGCCAAACTTAAGGGACATATCTAAAATCAGCACCACAGGTATAGTCAGCAAAGGATTTCTCTAAAGCAAAACCAAACCAAACCAAACACCTCCCTCTACACCCAGATGAGGGCCTCCTGTTACAGCTCTCAGGCTAGAATCCCCAATAAATGCAATCTTGCAGAATCCTGCTTAGTTGGCATGCCAAATCTGCAGAGATGATCACTTAATTACCATGTCCTTGCAGCTGATAAACCCCAACTGAGCTTTTCAAAACCGTGGGAGCTAAGAAGGGTTTAATAGACTGACTCAAAGGTCCACCCTGAAACAAAATGAATTGAGCTCACTTAACAGCCTGAGATTTTCCAGTCTTCCTGAATTAACAACTCTTGGCTAGTACTACTTTTCCTAACCATGAAAATCCTTTAGCTTCCCAGGCAGAGTGAAATGAGACCTTCAGCTAGAAAGTATCAGTAGATGGAGCATTGGGCTAGGAGTCAAGAAGATCTGAGTTCAAGTCCAGTCTCAGACACAAACTGTACGGATAAGCTGCTGAACCTGTTTGTTACAGTTTCTACAACTGAAAAATGGGTGTTACCCCTACACCTGTCTTTCAGGATTGGGTTGTTGTGGGATAAAATTAAATATTTTTTAAATGCTTAGCACAATGCCTAATAGGCCACATATGTGTGTGTGTGTATATGTATGTATGTATGTATGTATGTATAGCTAATGACTTGTTCCACTATGGCATTGAACTCCATCCCCAACTGAAGACAAGATTGGTCTTCATATGTTCACCTTTCCTTGGGAGGTAAATCCAGACAGATATATATATATACATTTATGTATATATGGGCTAGCTTCTCTACAGGCATTTTATGTTTTCTAGCAAAACCTTCATAAAGTAAAGAGAGACATTTAGGTTAACCTGCTTTGAAAAGGAATGAGTATTTCCACTGCAACTTTTTGTGAGTAGTAGTCCAACACAGTGACAGGAAGGGTCAGAATCTCTGAGTAAAGGAGGAGATAATAGAAATAGGATTTGAAAACTTTAAGCAAGTAGGGCAGATAGCCAAGGTTAGAGAATTTGCCTAGAACAATTATATCCCTTTTCACCTATGGTTATAAAAGTAGACTAGAGTAATAACATTGCCATTATATAAAACTTCACATGGTTCTGGTTAGAGAAATCTCACACCTAAAGCATTCCCATTTTACAGATGGGGAGTAATAGCACTGAACTTTCTAGTGCCTAGGATAAAAAACATAAGGAAGTTAAGAGACATTACAAGTTGTTGATTCATAAGAAGGCTGTTTGCTTCTCAAAAATTCAGAATACTACAAACACATACACCCACACATATTTATAATACCATTTCCAAAAGGCCAACAGCAGATAGAGACAAATACTTGTTTAAAATTGTTAACTCTATTTTCTCTCAAAGATAACAGGGAGGGAAGTTGCCAAAGTCTGCCAACTCTGTCTCAATTCAGGAAACTTTAATGACAGTATAAAGAGAGAGATGGAGAGAACACACTGAAAATACAGGGTGGGGAGGTTGGGGCAGGGGGAGGGGGGGAGACAAGTCACCCATAGGAAAGATGCAAGACTTACCCATGAATAGCATGGATAGAGTGAGGTTCGTAATGATATCTTCCTTCCTGATGTCGCATGTCAATCGGTAAGGGAGCGTGGAACGCTGGAAGTAGGTGTTGTGGCACTGTGGAAGGGGAGGGGGGAAAGAGGAAAAGAAAAAAAAAAGGAACTTCAAAAACTCTTTTTTTCCCCCTTCCCTTTTAAAGCAATTTTCAAAGGGACTTAAAACTCCTTGAATTTCAGAGCAAGTGCAATATAGGACAAGGGGGCTTCAGGATCCCGGTGCTATCATATACCAGAGAAGTGGAATAAATAAATAATCAAAGACATCCCGAGAAATCCTACATCTTCAACATAAAAGATCTCCAACCATGTTTCTGACAAAGACAAGCAGCTAAGCGCTCTTTGAACTTGGAGAGATTATAGGAAGTACCATGGAACACTAGACTGCCAACGCAAATCAGAGCTGACAGATTCCCATTTCTGGGGACCTCCAACCCAAGCTGGCCTTGGCTGGAAGCAGCTTCAGCAGCACCCTTCTCCAGCATCCGTACACAGTAGAACGATTAGGCTGGAAATATTTACCTAAGACCATCTGTAATATCAAGCCGCTCACACATAAATGGCATACCCATTAGCAGCCGCCAAAAAAACGTCTGTGGCTTGGCTTCTGAGAAAGACTCCTAAATTGCTCCTGCTTGTCAGCATTCGCAGCTCTATTTCTTATTCATCTGAGGAGCTCTCTTCATCTTTGATGGAGAGATAAAGTGGTCTCCAAAGGCCCAGGACACCTACGTTGACTTATGAATTCTGTGAGTTTTAATATTTATTACTGACCCAACATGAGGTGCTGGGAACCTGTTGGAGGAAAATGCTAACAGGCTAAGGTGATATTCCAAAGGTTATTCTCTCGAGTGCTTATCTTTGCCCTCACCTTTCCTTCTAATCATCAGGATTATTTGAGAATACCCTTTGCTAAAAAGAAAGATGCCCCCTTTTGTGTCTTTTAATATGAGAAAGGCATTTGAAAAATAGTGAGAAATTTTGTTGTTTTGTTATTTTAAACAGATGGGAGACTACATCTATAGTCAAAATAAAACCTCACTAAATCTGTGGAAAGAACATTGGATTAGCAGACTGTAGTAATCTAATTTTTTCAATCTTTAGCCAATGAAGTCCTCAGTTTCCTCATTAGTAAAAAATGATAGGGTTGAAATAGGTCAGGAATCCTTAACCTTGGGTTCAGTGGAGATCTGCAAATGTCATCTTTATTTTCACTAAACTCTAAATGAAAGTTAGATTTCTTTTAATTGTGAATTTAAACAAAAACATTATTCTGGGAAGGGATCCACAGTTTTTAACAGACAAGCAAAGAGGCCCAGCATAGACATAGACACAGACCTACACAACACACAAATGCTAAAAACTCTGGACTAGAGAGTTTCTAAAGTCTCATCCTGTGCTTATGATTTACTGGAGTAGTTTGTCATTTCCTTCTCCAGCTCATTTTATAGATGAGGAACTGAGGTGCCAAGATTAAGTGATTTACTCAGGGTCGTACTGTTAGTAAGTGTCTGAGGCTCTATCCACTGCATCTACTGGTATCAATAAGTAACTGGCACCCAAATCAGAGGGCAGAAATAAGGGGCAGGGGGCAACTAGCTGATGCAGTGGAGAGAGCACCAGCCCTGGAGTCAGGAGTACCTGAGTTCAAATCTGACCACAGACACTTAATAATTACCTAGCTGTGTGGCCTTGGGCAAGCCACTTAACCCCATCCCCTTGCAAAAACCAAGAGAGAAAGAAAGAAAGAAAGAAAGAAAGAAAGAAAGAAAGAAAGAAAGAAAGAAAGAAAGAAAGAAAGAAAGAAAGAAAGAAAGAAAGAAAGAAAGGGGAAGAGCCTAGATTAAAAAACAAAACACAAAGTTGGCCAAACCTGAAGCCCACAAATCTCAAATGCAAACAACCAGTACATAGAGTACAACAAAAGGAAGCTGAAGGATGTTATATATCATTTCACTTTTTTCATCCTCAGGAAGATTAAACAATCTCAAAGATATCTATTCCAGTTCTAACAATCCTGTGGTCATTGTTCTTCCTCTCAAGACCCTCCAACCAAGGCGTTAGTATCAATGGTGTTGGCATCCACTGGTCTGTCCTAAATTGTCCACAGGACATTTGCAACCAGTTTGAAAGGACATTGTTACCTCTGGAGGAGGCAGGAGGGACAGGGTTTGGTAAGTCATAGCTTTCTTTGAGAGGGTTTATTCCTTAGGTCCTGTTTTAGGCTGCAACCCTAATCCTTTATCCCTCCTTCACAAGATCATTAAAATCCAAACAAAACAAAGTCAATGAGAGAGTTTGGAGGTATGTTTCCTATTCCTTCCCTAAAAGGTGAGTCAGTTTTTCCACAAATCATCTTTTCACCCAGGGTTTGTCAGCAGCTCTTGTTGACATAACACACACATCCCCCCCCCCTTTTTTTCCGTTGCATTTTACTATAATTGGAGATTTAGAAAAGCTGCGTTTTCAGTTGCAGGAACATCTTTAGTCCTTTGCTAAGACTTGTTCTTAACCACCTGTCCACATTCCACTGGTTGGCAGGCAGGCATCCCAAACAGAAACTACAATCCTTTCAGCCTTTTGCCATCTGAACAACAACAACAAAAAAATCTGTTTTTGCTGTCCGCCTTTTGGAGGGACTCTGAAGCTTAGGCCATTTCCCGTGGGCAATCTAGGCTTCTTGAATTCAGCAGAGAGAGCAAATCTGGACTGGGACTTTTGGCAGTCCTGGCAAGAAAATGCAAAAGAGACTAAAACTCAGCATAGTTCCTTGGCTTTACAGCTCAAGAGGCAGGCTTTTGGTGAGGCTGAAAGCCTTCTAGGTTCCATAGCAGACTGGATCTGAGCTGGCCCTCTTTTGTCCCTGATGCAATGGAAGAATTTCCCTGCCTAACGAATAATAGGACACAGTGGTGAAACTGTTCAATCCCTAAGAGGAAAGACTTAATAAATAATGGAATATCATTAACACATATCCTTTAGGGTGTTTTTTCCCCCTTTCTAATGAGAAATTTGTGATTCCTATTAAAACAAACAAAATTGTCAGCCATTACTGCTAAAACATGAGATCTTCTGGGTCCCCAGGAAAACAGAATGGAATTTACTTACATAATGACCATGTTTTGAAAAGTTTTTTTTTAACTTCAAAACTTTATAGATGAATAGGAAAAAGCATGTGGAAAAACACATTCATATATGTTTTCTCTGTTAATACTTAACATCTTCTTTATGAAAGGTGTACAGCCTGTAGATGTTCATAGACAACATGTGATCTGAAGGGCTTCCCAAGTCTTGTCTTCCTAAAAATCTCACTGCCCTCCTCCTTCCCTCTACTGACCTAATAATACTACTGAGATATTGTCTTTTTTATTCCTCAAAATATAATACATTTTAAGCTACATCAAATCATTTGCATGGATTAGTATCCCTAAATATCCTAATGTCACATATCATAGTCCCAAGGCTATCGAACATTTTGATGGCAAGAAGGGAAAATATTGGCTAAGATTTAAAAAAGGGGCAATGATCAAAATTGGAGAGGTTGTAGGAGGATTGGGACATTAAGGTATCATTGGGAGAGTTGTGAACTGATCCAACCATTCTGGAGAGCAATATGGGACTATGCCCAAAGAGCAATAAAACTGATCATACCATTTGACGTAGCAATTCCAATACTAGGTCTATATACAGAAGAAATCATAAAAAAAAAAATGGGAAAATTCCACATGTTCCAAAATATTAATAGCAGCTCTTTTTGCAGTGGCAAAGAATTGGAAATTGAGGGAATGCCCATCAATTGAGGAATGACTGAACAAGTTATGGTATGTATGGTATGGTATATGAATGTTACTGAATACTATTGTTCCAGAAGAAAACATAAATGGTTGGACTCTAGAGAAGTATGGAATGACTTATAGGATCTGATGCTGAGTGAAGGGAGCAGAACCAAGAAAACATTCTCCACATTAACAGCATTGTGAGTTTATCAATCTTGATGAACACTGTTCCTCTCAGCAGTTCAGAGAGCTAGGACAACCCTATTGGACCAGTTATGCACAATACTATCCCCATCCAGAGGAATGAAAGTAAAACAAAACAAAAAAAAAGGGAAAATAAAAATTTAGAGAAGGGATTCTTTACCTGTTTTGTGTCATGAACCCCATTATCACTCCAGTAAAGTCTATGGGCCCTATGTCAGAGTAATGTTTTTAAATATATAAAGTAAAATGCATAAGATTGCAAAGAAAACCAATAATATTGAAATACAGTATCAAAATAATTTTTTAAAAAGTTCACCGTTATTAGGTTAAGACTTTCTGGTCTGCAGCACAGGGTTCTCTCTGGGAGGGGAGATTTGGAAGAGGCACCACAGCAGAGACCTTGATGGCTGAGGGATCCAATCAAGGAAAACTCAGAAACGAAAGGAAACACCAACTTAGCCTACACTTCATGGCTGTCTCCCAGGTCAGTGCTTGGAGCAGCAAATGTTAGTCAACAAAGCAGCATCCATCTGAACAAAGCAGGAGATCAAAGAAATAAGCTATATGGCCTGACATTGAAGAGCACATAACTGAGCAGTGGAAACACAAAAGATGCTCACAAAGCACCACACAATTCAGTCCACGCAGGAATAAAACCTAGATATCTTAAAGACCTATTGCTTGGGGTGGCTAGGTGGCACAGTGGATAAAGCACTGGCCCTGGAGTCAGGAGTACCTGGGTTCAAATCTGGTCTCAGACACTTAGTAATTACCTAGCTGTGTGGCCTTGGGCAAGCTATTTAACCCCATGTGCCTTGCAAAAACCTAAAAACAAAACCAAACCAAACCCTATTGCTTAAGGTGTTTTAGTCTTTCCTGAGTCTTCAGAGCCCACCTCCTTCTATATTCACAACCCTCATTGTCAGCATTGTTCCTTTGTCACATTTACTCTTCAGTTTGTTCACTAGTTCCCATACAACATGCATGTGGCTTGCTTTATTTTTTTCCAATTCGATTGTAAGCTCCTTGAGGGCAGAGATCATGACTCATATCTCTTTACATCTCTCCATCACACTAGAATAATAATATATATAGTAAGAATTAAAATAATAAATCTTTATTTTATGACTTATGAGACTGTTCCTCTATTCAGCAAGGATTCTTAAACTTTTTTGTGTCAAGGACCCACTGGCCAATTTGGTGAAGCTTATGGACCCTTCCTCAAATAAAGCCTTTTTTAATAATGGAAGGAAATCTAAATTTCATATAGAAGTTATTGCAAATATATATATATATATATATATATATATATATATATATATATATACATTTTTTCCCCAATTTGAGCTCATGGACCCCACAAAATCTACCCATAGAACCAGGTGAAGAATCCCTGTTGATAGAAAACCTGCCTCTGTATGGATGAAGAACTCAAACAATGAAGGTAAGACAAGAGCTCCAAAACCCACTGCAGGAAAAAATCTATCCTTTAAAATTGCCATCTTCATTTATCAAATTCAATGGGTTATTTTTCAAATCTCTACACAGTCTGAGAAGGCTCAGTAAAAAAAAAAACAGCAAAAAATGAAAAAGATAGAGGTCAGGCCTGGGTCAAAAGAGCTCAGACTACTAAAAAAAATAATTTCTTGCACAATACTAAATTCCTAGGAGAAAATTAATAATAATTATTATAATGGCCCTTTGCATCTGCATAACACACTTCTGAGAATGGTTAGAAGTGCCCTGCAGATATTATGTTATTAACTCTTGCTCTAAACCTGGGAGGGATAGAAGAGGGTACATATTATTCTGCCCATTTCATAGATGAAAAAACAGACTTAGAGACAGGAGGTGAATTGCCTTATGAGACCATGTGAGTCAGCACCACAGTCAGCATTCAAAACTTGTTTTCTTTGAATCTGCATGATTGGGATACCAGTCTGAACTTCAGTTAATGATAATAATAATAATAATTTAGTAATTGGTTTTTCAAGAGATAGCATGGCCTAGAGGATTGAGTGACAGTCTTGAATTCAGAAAAATTGTATTTGCTTGATTATGGGCAAATAATCTCCTAATGTACTTCAGGCAACTTTCTAGAATCCAAATGAAGTGACCCACTGAAGGAGAGGGAGTTTACCCACAGGGGTTCCCCACAGCAATAAAATCACAAGTCTGAACAATAAAAAGTGAATTGCTTTAGAGTTAAAAAGCCTTTTCCTATATATTATCCAAATATGATCTTAATAATTCTTTCAGGTAGGTGATATAAGTCACTAAGCATTCAGTAAGTGCCTATTATATGCCAAGCACTTTTCTAAGGGTTAGGGAATAAAAGGCAAAAGATTGATTCTGATTTCAAGGTGCTCATAGGCTACCAGTATTAATACTTAAGTTTTACAAATGAAAAAATGGAGTGTTGAAAAAATCGAGTTACTGAGGATTACTTGTCTGATAGGTGACTGAGCCTTGATTCAAACTCAGGTCTCTTTGATGTCTAGCTCAGAGCAATTGTTTCATTTTTTTGTTTTTGTATCTTCAGAACCCAGCACAAAATAGGAGATTAATGAATGGGTTTGCTGATTGAAAAAATCTTTCCACTAACTCTTTTATTTTGGATTTGAAATATTCTTTGTTCTCTATTGTCACATTCAACTATCTCCCCTTGACCATTATTACTTAGCAACCTCTTCCCTTAGGGGTTTGCTTCATCCATCTATATCACTAAATCAAAATTCTTCTTATTGCAATACACTAATCCCCCCACATCACTGTCCTTTTCTTCTCAAAAGGCATTTGGTACCTGGAAAAAAGACTTCTCCAACCCCACTCTCATTCATATACTTGGGAATTTCAATAAGTGCTGTTGTCCCCTCAAACAACCTCTCCTCCCAGGTTCATTGACTTCCTAATTTCCAAGATTTACAATTTGAATCTATTTAAGCTATCAATCATTCCTCTCTTCTTCCACCCCAACCCCTATCCCACCCCAGTCCTCTATAATCCTTTCTCCTGTGCTTTCTCTGTTCAGTGGTTCAGTGCTAGACCTGAAGATTAACCTTCTTAAATTCAAATCAGGCCTTACTAAGATGTAAATTCCTGAGAAAGTCATTTAACAGTGTTTGCCTCAGTTTCTTCATCTGTAAAATGAGCTGAAGAAAGAAATGGCAAACTGCAAAGAAACCCCAAATGGGATCCTGGAAAGTTAGATACAATTGAAAAATGACTGAATAGGAACAAAAATTCCTCTCTCTGAGTAAGTGACTTTTTTTGTTGCCAAGGCCAAATATTCTACCTTTGCTCTCAACTACTTGTGACTGTAGTTGCTAATTTAACCCCTTAGATCCTCAGTTTCCTCTCATGAAAAATATATATTGACAAGGTCAACTCTTTTCCCTTTGCTCCTAGTCCCATCTCTAGCCATCTCCAGAAACTTGCCCCATTGATCATTCCCTTTCTTTCATCTTTAATCTTCCCTATCTACTAGCTCTTTTGCTGGTGTCTGTCAACTCTTAATCTTTCAAAAACCTTCACTCTATCTCTTCAGATTATCATTGTATTCTTCTCTTTCTTTTCACTGACAAAAACCTTTAAAAGAATCATCCTTACTTGCTTCCTCACTACTTATTTAACTTTTCAAGTCCATACAATCTGGCTTATTTCCCTCATCCTCACCCCCACAACCCTACTGACATAAAACATCTTTCTCCAGGGTTACCAATGAGCTCAATTACTAAATTCTTGTGCCTAATAATTCTTTCCTCTCCCCTCTTACCCCTGCTGCTGTATTCAGTTTACTGCAAAGTCTTGTTCTCCCCAGAATTTGCCACATGTAGTAACTCTTCTCTCCACATGTAAGCTACTGTCCAAAAGTTAGCCTTCATCTTTGGGACCCACCACAATCACTTCCTAGCTCTCTGATATGTGTCACTTCCCCTTCCAAGTCATGATTCATACAATCCAAACAAAATACTATTCCTAAAACAGGGACATAAAGCACCAAGTTCTCAGCCTGGTATCTAAAACCCTTCATAATCTGGACCCCAGGGTTCAGGGTCTTCCATGTTTGACTTGAGAATGGGTTTTTACACTGTGGTGCACTATCCCATGGATCAGTATATGCATCTGAGAGGATACATTCCCAAAGCTATGAAATAAGTAAGCACAGTTTACTTTTGGGGGGGCCTTACACATAGTATAGTGTATCTTGATTGCTCTTAATTCAGAGGTCCTGGGTTCAAATCCAGATTCTAACAGCACCTCTGTAATTTCAGTCAGGTCATAGCACCTCTCAGAATGTTCATTCTCTTTTCAGGTCTAAATTTATGATCCTATAATTCTTTCCTAACATTTCTTTTATTATTCCCATTTCTGATGAACCTATCCATGCATACTGCCAGCCTTATGACCCATTCCCCCAGCGAATGGCTGGAAACCAGAAGTTCTTATTTGAAAGGATTTGATGATCCTTATTCAGGTGTTAGCAGACTAAGTATCATTTTTCCTAGGAGTACCTACAGAGGAATTTATGACATAAAGACAGGAAATCCTTTGTGACACAAAGAACTGGATCTATACCAATAATGTCTTGGACACAAATGGGTAAGGAAGATATTGAGGGACAGGCTTCAATTTATGATTAACTAAGGACAACTACTCAGTCAGGTCTGACTTCCTATAAAATTTTATCTTTCCCCCAATAGAAAGAGAATTTTAGATTCTTTGTGTGGATGTGCACACTCGGTCACTTAAAGTCTCTCCTAAGCCTTCACATTCCTATGATTCTCTGAAATTAAGTGAAAAATGAAGGTGCTGAACAGGTAGGTGGTGCAGTGGATAGAGTACCAGCTTTTGAGTCAAGAGAACCTGAGTTCAAATCCAGGGCCAGACACTTAATAACTGTGTGACCCTGGACAAGTCACCTAACCCCAGCTACCTCAAAAAAACCACCCAGCAACAAAGGGTCACAAAATAAAAAGTAGTATAAGAATGGAGGATAGGTTGGTATAGGAGATAGAGAGCTGGCCCAGGAGTCCCAAAAAAGTAGAATCCTGTCTCTATATGACCCTGAATAAATTGTATATCCTCACAGTATCCAAGAGAGTAAGGTGCAGAGGTCCTATGAGTCACTGGTAGAGAAAGTTTCTCTCCAGGATTTATCTTCCTAGACCAAGAAAATCACAGATCCAGTTAAAAAAAATTATTATAATTACAAAGTGCTTTGTTTTCAAAAGTATTTTCACATCCAATACAGTAACA
This sequence comes from Macrotis lagotis, assembly GCF_037893015.1. Classification (NCBI taxonomy): domain Eukaryota; kingdom Metazoa; phylum Chordata; class Mammalia; order Peramelemorphia; family Peramelidae; genus Macrotis; species Macrotis lagotis. Next base: position 609,138,616 of record NC_133658.1, read on the forward strand.
ATTCACTTTTATGTAGTCATCTCACAATTTTATGAAATATTATACATGTTCTTATTCCCATTTTATAGGTAAGGGAACTGAGGCCAAAGAGGTTAAGTGATTTACCAGACTGACCTCTGATTCTATAGCGCCTGTTCAACATCAAGTTGATTCTCTCATATTCTCCCTTCTCCTCTCTTAAAGGCAGTTCAGGACCTTAATGCCCACCAGAGAAAGCTGAGGTCAGTGGTTGCTTAGACATCCTTTCTCTACAGGGAAGCCACAGCTATGTTCTCTGAGCATCCAGGAAGAATTTTGGGTTGCAAGGATCATGCGGAAGCCTTTTAATTTTTCCTTTCTCCATTAAAGTGGTAAGCTGATTTCCCCTATGAGTGTAACTCCTTTTTCTCACCTTATTTTCCCCTATCCCAAGTACAGTCAGATTGGAAATTTCTTCCCCTAGAATTTTCTAAAAGAGGGAGTTTAAAGTCTATATCCTTGAGGGAATGAGACCTAAACTTAGTACTTCGGAGTAGGGTCCAGATACACACTTAGATACTGGATCTCTGACTTAGACTTAGTTTCAGATTTGTAATTTAAATACCTGTAAGACTTTGAATAAGCTTTAATCTTGGAAATCTCACTTTCCTCTTCTATAAAATGAGAATGATATTATTCCTCCCCATCTTATAGACCTATAGGGTAAAATGAGTCACTGATATGAATGTATTTTGAAATCTGTCAAGTGTTATACAATGCTAAGGTGTTATGCTAGAGTTCTAGGCTCTCTCCAAGCCTTAAAGTTGCAGAGGGAGTAATGAATTACATTGTCAAGGGAATATCCTCTTCCAGACCTTCCTTAGACCAAGGAAATAAGAGATCCAATGCCTTTCTCTGTGATAGTGGTGAGCCACTCTTATAACCAGTGCTACCTGAAAATTTCATATCGATAGATATAAATGACTTCCCAATTTGCCACATTTTGCCACACTTAACTTTTGGGGTTTTCTTTCTCATTTAGGCTATAGGCCATACTAATATATCTGATGTATTGGTCCTGGAAGACTGTAATAAATGGGAACACAGTTTGGCAGTGTTCCAAAAAGAGGCAGGGTATTCCCTTTAATGTCTTCTGCTCCTTTCCTATTGGACTCTCAGTTGCTGTCATCATGTCCTCTGACAACAGAAAAATATGCAAACAATTCTATTTGCCTTTTCTCTTTCAGTTAAATCCCTGTGGGAAGTTTCTAAACACATGTTAGTGATTACTTTGTGGTCCAAATGATTCCTCCTCTCCAGCCCTGGCCCCCCTGGTTTATAAGTAGGTATTGTCACAAAGTTTATAGCACCCTGTCACCCCACTGAGACATATAGCTTGAGAAGTATAAGCTAAGAATATCTACATTCTCAATTATATATTCAGGGATCCACGCATTCTATACTGAATCACAGAATTCTAGAGATGAAATGATCCTCAGTGACCATCTAGTCTAACCCCTACTCAAATGGAACCTCTTTCTACCACACACACCTAATATTGGTTATCCATCTTTGCCTTCAAGACTTCCAATGAGCAAAGATCCACTACCTTTTAGGGTCAGTTCTATTTGTGGGCAGTTCTAATTATTTATAAGGGTTTTTTTTTAACCTAAACCAAAATCTGCCTCTTCAACTTCCACTCACTGTACTTGGTTCTAGCCCCTAAGATAAAACAAAGCCAGTTTATCTCTTCTTACAAGTCTATCTCCAAATATTTAAAGGCACTTATCAGGTCTCTTGCATCATCTGTTCTCCAAGTAAAACATCCTCAATTTCCTTCAAACAATCCTCACATTCATTCCATAAACTCAAGGCCCTTCATCATACTGGTCATCTTTCTCTAGACAATCCTGGGTACTGTGCCACAATGAAAGGAACATAAGTCTCTAAGATGTGAACTGATCTAGGAAGCATACTAGAAGATGATCGCTTTATTTGTCTTGAAAGATCTTCTGGAATAAAGAGATATTCCCACTGTACTCTGACTCATTCAGACTATAACTGAAATATATTTTAGTAGGTTCTTCAGAATTGCATCAGTCATTGGAAATAGCATGATCTCTGTGCTTATAGGATCTGGAGAATTAGTCAACTTAGACTAGATCTAAAAATCAATCAAGAAGTCCATGACTCCAACTTTTAGCCTGAATTATAGAAGATATAGAACATAGATTTAGATCTGGAAAAAAACATTAGAGGCCCAAAAGTCCAAAGTTTTAATTTTACAGATGAGGAAACTGAGGTCTTGCCCAAGGTGGTATGACATGATAAGTACCAAACTAAGAGAGTTCTACCATTAAGTTAGTCTGTCTTGCTCTCTTGAGCAAGTCACTTCTTTGAGTCCTCAAGTGACTCATCTCTAAATGAGAAATGAAAAGGTCAACAAAATTAACTTAAAACTTTTCACAAAGTGAAAACATAATTTATAGTAAGAGGAAGTAGGATGATATCTATACTGTCTTTTAGCCCCAAATACCCACAATCACTGAATGAATAGGAAGTGTCTTGTTTAATTTCTTTAAAATTCAATAAAAATTGAGATTACCTATTCCTAAAACTTAAAAAAATTCACAGAAGAATCACTGGAACCAGTTGATGATAATAGCAATAGATCTTTTTATCTGACATTGAATCTTAGGATCATAAATTTGAAACTGGAAGGTGTCTGACAAATTGTGAAGTCTAAGTTCATTAATTTGAAAATGAATAAACTGAGGTGTGTTCAAGTCATTTAATTAATAGGCATCTGAGATGGGATCTGAAACCAGGTCTTCCTCAGTTCAAGTCTCTAAATACTATGCTCTATTGCCTCTCTAGGTGATTTAAATTTAAGCACCAAAAGCATGAAGAGCTTTAGTAAGGTATATAATCAGAATATTTAGGGGAAAGGATATATAAAGGGGCTAATAAGGCTACCTGAGGGTCAAGGAACAACAGAATCTGGTGGAGACCTTCAGTGTTAGGATAGATGGAAAGAGCAAGAGTTTGACCCTAGGACTTAATGCATTATTACGGTAAGTTCTTGCCACTTTTAGCATTACATCATATATCAGTGTAGCTCAGGAATGCTGAAGTGAGAAAGGTGACTGCAACTACTGCAGATACTGCAGATTTGCAGTATCTCACTGATTAGTTCTAAGGTCACAGGTAAAGAGAAGCCAATTGGGAGAGTAGAATGAGAGACAAGAGTTTCAGGTAGAAACTAGAAACAGAAGGGGATATCAACCCAGAGAAGCAAAATGGATAAGAGAAATGGACAAGTGGAGAGAGAGATTTTTTTTTTCAACAACTAGAGTGCACCATAAGAGTGTAGGTTGGTAACAGTCTAGCCATTTTTTTAGAACAAAAAATCTCTTGACTTCCCTAGGACTCAGTTTACTCATTAATAAAATGAGAGAGTTGAACTAGATGACCTTTTAAGGTCTCCTTAATATTTAAATCCCATGTTCTTATCATACATCTCACTACAGATTATACCGAATTCAAATTACATTGAATATATACAGTTCATCTGAAATCAAGCATATCTTTAACAAACAAGTATGTCTATGGTAAGTATATTCAATTTATTCTGAAACTTTCTTATTTCAGTTATGTACTCAGAACAATCTAGTTAATCAAAGGCAGAGAAAGGTAAACAAAGCACCTGGAACCCCAAAAAGGAAAGACTTTGGATACCAAATCCTTAGTAAGCACTTCAGACAGAGAGAAGGGCAGGAATAAAAAGTAAAAAGAGTTGGCTTTATATGAAATGAGAGTCAAGCTGATCCATTCACACATTGTTTTCATTGTGAGTTTTATGGGATTTTTCCCCTCTTATTTTAAATAAAAAAAGAATCCATACTAAATCATGTGTTTCTAGCAGGAAAGGAAACACACATACAACACCATATGCCATTTCAAAGAAAACGCTTTCTTTTCAAGTTTCTGAGGCAGAAACTCTAAGATGGGAAATTTCAGTGGATAACCATCCTCTTCCTCCCCTCCTCCCACCAAAATATGCATTTTGTTTCAAGATCCTTCATGGAGAGACAGAGAGACTAAGAGGGACAGAATGAGACACAGAAGGTAGATCAAAGAATTTGCCAGAATAAATGTCTGCCTTTTCCTTTCTGGGAAAGGGAGTTAGGAGTTGGGGGACATTTTTACATTGTTACCATGCCCACAGTTTAAATGGTAAATTCTCCTTGGCTGGTGGGATCCTGAGAGAGAGAAGGAAATGTTTTTGGAGTGTGTTTTTGATGGTCCTAGAAAATCACCTCATTGTTTAAGTGAGTCAAGATACTGAAACGCAAAAAGAAAAAACATCTTCCTTGAAAGCAAATCCAAGTTAATGTACCATTAATAATGGCTATAATTATTGATGAAGAGAATAAGGTTAAGGTCAGAGAGAAACTCAGACAAAGAACCAGGAAAACTGGGCCATCGAAACATGACCAGGCAGAACACATTGGAAGCCTATGGAATTCTCTTCAGAGGAAGTCATGTATTATTATTAAAAAGAATCCTAACACTTCATAGGTAGGATAACTAAATCCTTATAGGGCAGGGGGATGGGAGAACATTAAAAACAAATATCTTAATAGAAGCCTAGTTCAAACTTGATGGGAACCTTGAAACTTTTAATACATTAAATTGAGGGTTTATGTGATATTTTTCTCAAAATTTAGTTAAAAACAGCAAACAAAATTTTGTTTTAACCTGTGATTACAAAGGTGTGGAAGACTCCATTTTAAAAGAATAATTTGAACTTAAGCAGAATTTTGAAGGAATATAAGCTCTCCAGTATATAAGCTCTTTGAATCTTTCCCTTTTTTAATAGTTGTTCCTTTGGCATCTGACATGACACTCTCCAAGTTTTCCTCTTATGTGATCCCTTCAAATTCAATCTCCCTGCACTTTTCATTCCTTAATTCTCTGCAATGCAATTGAATTGGAAATCTATTTTTTTTCTATTTCCAGCCCATGCTAGACATTTCCATTTTGATATCCTGATGGTACCTCAAATTCAATACTTTCCAAACGGAAAGTATTGACTGCCCTCTTAAATCTGTTTCCCCTACCAACTCTACTTTCCCACTCTTGTTGATGGCACTAGCATCCATCTTCCCATTTCAGTCATTCTTGGTTCTTTCATCTTCCCATTTCAATTAATCTTGGTTCTTCTTCCTTATTCCTCATGTTCAATCAATCACCAACTTCTCTTCATTCTATCTCCCCCATCTCACTCAAATTATTTCTTTTTTTCCCCCATTCTTATCACCATTCTGGTTCAGGTACTTATTAGCTGTTGCCTGGACAGTTAAAATAGACTGAGTATTACACTTTGGTCTCTGCCTTCTCTAATGTGTTCTTCAGCATTCATCAAATGAATCTTTCTAATAACTCTGCTAAGAAATCATCAGCAGTTCCCTATGGCTTTTAGAATAAAATGTAAACACTACTACTTAGTCTTGAAGACCCTCCATAATTTCACTCCAATGTAACCTTATTTCATACTATTCCATTTTGCCCATTTGATATTCTAGCTGAATAGGACACTTAACTGCTAGTTCATATCTTTCCACCCTTTCTCATTGCCATGAAATCATACATGCTAGGAATGTACTCTCCTCATTTCTTGTCTGTTGAAATCAATCTTTGTGGTACAGCTCTAATGCCATATTTTCTATTCTATATCCTTATAATTTTCTAACATATATATGATATTTAGTGATGACAGCAAAAATAGTAATAACTGAAATCATATAATGAAGGTTGCAAAGAACTTTATCATAATTATCTAGTTTGACCCTCATAACCTTATAATCCAAAAATTCAGGTGTGCAAAGGAAGGTACTGCATATGATATATTTGTATACATTGTCATTAGAATATAAGTTCCTTGGGCAAGGGAATTATGTTATTCTTTTCAAACTTTGCATAATGCCTTGTCTCTCTTATTCTGAATATTTATAGAATTGAAGTGAGAAGTGGCACATTAAATTTTGCAATAAGGATTTTAGTGAGATATTTCCTTATTTTGATTCTGATAGGAACAAATAACCATGGCCACATGAAAGAATGGAGTGCCTTCAAGGAGAGGACAGTCACTAAAATAGGGGAAACAGGAGACTTAACACAAAGGAATTGGGGATCCATGTTGATGACATACTTTATACATGTTTAATTTTCCTGAAGGTCAGTTTCAGTGACTCTGCTGTATTCTGAATCAGAAATCTCATGGGGAAAAAAATGAATTCTAGCTCTTCATTCCTATCCCCAAACTTAGGTCTCTAAAGTAGATGTGATCCATATCTCCAACACCAGAGTTATCAGAGAATTCTCCTGCATTCTTGTGATACAGTATGGGCACTGGATTGCATTAGAATGAAAGAATAATTTTGCATAACCAGTCTTAGTAAATTCAATCTTGACTTGCAACATCATAAGAACCATTTGACGATAAATAATTAAAGTGAAGGAAGCACTCCTTTGTACTTAGAGTTCTTTGAAGGAAAGGATTTATTTAGCCTGATATAGGTAAGATCACTATTATTGCTATTAATTCATCAGTGTCAATTCAAGGAAATTCATGGATCAAAAATTCATAATCTCAACTCGCTGTTGAGAATTCCTTTCACCAGTACTGGTTTTCATATGAAAGAAACAGACATAGAATTGAATGGCTGAAAGAAACCTTAGAGATCACTTAGGTCAATCAATTTATTTTACAGATAGGGAAAATGTGGACCAGAGAAGTGATTTGCCCAAGATCACACAGGATGTTAGTGAGAAAATTGTAACTGTAAGCATCTCTTGTTTCTCATTTTAGCATTGTTTCATAGAATAACTGAATTCTGAGTTGGACAGGACCTTCAAGATTTTCTATATTTTATACAATTGATGAAACTCAGGTCAAGCAAGGTTCAGTGACTAAATCCAGGTCCTTTAAGTATTAAGTAATAGAACTGTGATCCAAGTCCAGGCCAGTTAGTTCCAAATCCAGAACTCCTACATTATGAAAAAGACTGCACAATGAATCATCAAAGTAAATTACTCAGACCTTACTTAGCCTTCAAGCATCAACATCTTAATAGTAACCATCACCATAATGTCCAGAATTCAGAATTATTTTTCTTTTTTTTTTTTTTTAACAAACTGTGGTATATGTATGTGATGGAACACTATTATTCTATTAGAAACCAGGAGGAATGGAAATTCAGGGAAGCCTGGAAGGATTTGCATGAACTGATGCTGAGCAAGATGAGCAGAACCAGAAAAACACTGTGCACCCACCCTAACAGCAACATGAGGGTGATGGCCAACCTTAATGGATTCATTCATTCCAATAGTACAACAATCAGGTCCAATTTGGAGGTATCTGTAATGGAGAATGTCATCTGTATTCAGAGAAAGAATTGTGGAGTTTGAACAAAGACCAAAGACTATTACTTTTAATTTTTAAAAGTTATCTTATTATGTAATTTTGCTATATCTTATAATTTATGTTTCTTCCTTATAATTTATGTTTCTTCTTTAAAAATATGATTTCTGTCTCATCACATCCAACTTAGATCAATGCATACCATGGAAACAATGTAAAGACTAACAGACTGCCTTCTTGGGGGGTAGGGGGAAGGAAGCAAGATTAGGGGGAAAATTGTAAAATTTGAAATAAATAAAATCTTTCTTAAAAAAAGAATTATTTTTCTTTTTGCTAGCAATCTGTAGTGGTGTGTTCGAGTGAAAGTGAAGCCAAAATTTTTGCATTTAATCAGATAATTCAGGGAATAAATGTGTCCTAGATAAGTCTACTAAATGCTATTTGGTTTTTTGCTATTCTGACCTGAACCATCTTTGTGTATTTACTGTCTGTCATCCATTTATTTCACTTTGACCAAAGGGAGAGACTGAGTAAAAAATTTAAGTTGAAATGTGATCAGATTCAAACAACCTTTAGAATTAATCCACCTCAGAATGTGAAATGGTACTGGTTACAGCCTAAATGATTTATTCACCTAAATCACTAACAAAAACTAGTATTAATACATATAGTGTCTTCAGGTGTGCAAAGTAATTTATAAATATCTTATTTAATCATCATAGGATAGGTGGGTGCTATTATCATCTCCATCTTACAGATGAGGAAACAGGCAGGAATTAAGTCACTTGCCAGGAATCACACAGGTAGTATCACCATATTAATTATCCATAGAACATTTCATGTTCCTCACTGAAGCTAGCCAAAGTGACCGAAGTTGACTGAACTGATGTTGTAAATCTCATTGGAAGATTTCCCCTGGGCTTGATTTCTTTGCTTCTAGTTTTCCCAGTGTCCAAGAAATAGAGATACAACAACAACAACAGCAGAAGCAATGAAAAATCATCCAAAAACAATGAACCAGGGAAGGTTTTAAAATAAATGCAGGTTTGAGTGCAAGAGGAAAATCATTTCTTCCAAATAGAATTTCACATCGGATACTCTCCTAAGTCCCCCTGATAAAGAAATACTTACATGCCCTACTTTATTAAATAATATACTAGAACCATAAGGAATATTAAAGAAATTCTAGTTCAGTAGTTCTCCAACTCTTTGGTCTTGGGACCTGGGACCTTTAAAAATCACCAAGGAAGTTCACCCCCCACCCACCTCTGACCAAGAACTTTTGCTTATCTGAATTATTTATCTAATCAATTAATATATTAAGATTTGCCAAATTAGGAATTTAAACACCTTAGTATTGTTATGAAGAATTTTGACTATACAGATTCTCCTGAAAAGCTCCCAGGGATCCTGGATTACAATTTGCCAACTACTGTTTTAATCTAAGTCTTTCATTTTATCTTTCTTAGGCCCAGGCAAATGAGATAACTTGGCCAACATCAAAAAAAACATATTTTGTGTCAAAAGGAAGACTAGAATATGTCCTCCTGTCCTGAATCCAGTGAGTCATTCCCTTAGAATAAACAGGGACTGGGAGCAAGAACACTAAAAGTTTAGTCCCAAGTTATTTAACTTTTCTATGCCTCAGAAAATGAGGGCAGTAATCAGTGCCTGATCTCATTCTTCATTATGTTTCCCTAAAGTCAAGTGATATCATTTGGGTGGGGATCCCTTCTAAACTCTGTAAAATGATTGGGCTCTAGAATAATCCAATGGTCCCCTGACACACTTTGTGTGTGTGTGTGTGTGTGTGTGTGTGTGTGTGTGTGTGCATTTATGTATACATATGTTTATATATTTAAAAGATCATATTCACTTACTTGCGATATATATATATATATATATATATATATATTCCCACTATGCTTGTTTCAAAGAAACAATTGTACTGGATTGAGGTAATTTTTACTAATTGTTAGGAGATAAGAATGAGAAAGTAGATATGATCCTGATCATCCTCAGATTAGATGTGTTTCATGCTCAAGGGTGCATAGCTTTGAAGTGAGGAAGAGGGAAACATCTGAGCTTTGTTTGTTGAATTGTTTTTATCAAAAAGTTCTTATTCTCTGTGATAGAGATGAATCTATTTTACTGTCAGTCTCCCCTTGCCTTACCGCTGCTCCTCAATGCACAGTTAATGATACTTTATTGGATAATATAATATAATATAATATAATATAATATAATATATACTATCAAATTTCTTGTTCTGTCACCTTATTAAAGTCTACAAAAACTTGTGAATGTTGTGAGGTAAATAAGTCATCAATGAACAAACTCTCTCGCTCACCTCAATGCTTCTGCTCTAGTTAGACCACCCATGCCTGGACTGTCCTCTTCATCCCCTCCATCTCTAAGAAGTATTACTTACCTTCAAGACTCAACTCAGTTCATGCACTGTCTTCTATGTGAAGTTGTTTTTTTGATGACCTTTGGCCTCTTCATCAACCACTAAGTTCTTCCCTCCCCAAAATATCTTGTATCATTTGTGTTTGTACCCATGTATGCATACTATGTTTTCCAACTAGAAAGTAAGCTCCAGATGGACAGAGACTTTCCTTTTTTCAACTAGTATCTCCAGCACATAAGAGATTAAGAAATGCCTGTTGATTGATTGATAAATACATAATTCATATCTGCACACAAACACAGACCTAAAAATGTACATAACCATATTCCCTCTTCTTCCACTAGAGCCATCACAATTATTCTAGTTAAACAAACTGTTCAAAAATTGTCAAAGGAAAGCAGTACATCAAAGCAGTCTTATTGCTGACCAATGTCCCAACATATTGCTTTTGAAATAATTATCTCTGTTCAATATTGATTCATTTATCCACAGGCATGCTATTTGCCTATATGTGGTATTTTCTCTCTCTCAGGAAAAGTAACAAAGCCTGATGTTCTCATTCATATATGCACACACATATACACACATATGCACATATGTTTGAGCAAACTAGGTGTTCAACATGGTATGTACATTACACAGTTTCAGAGGACATTATTTTCATTTCTTTTGGTTGCAGGCTAAAAATAATGTTGTATATCTGACCAGACAATCCCATTCTATTTTGATTAGCTCTCTTTAAAATTGCATTAATAGGGAAATAAACAGCAAATGATTTCTCTTCAATTTTCAATGTTCAGATTTTCTTTTTGAAATCAAAGTTTACTTTTCTACAAAATTTTCAATTTGCTCTATTGGAGAGTATGAGTTTTAGGAACTCATGGAGAAATACAAATTGTCTTTGTTTTACACAAAAACAACTTCTGGGTGATGATGTTCTGATTTGGGTGATATTCTAGTCTAGCTTGTTTTTGACCAAGACTGAAGGGTACAACTTATAGTTGCCAGGTTTCTCTAAGATCCTAGCTACAAAGTGAGATTTTCAAGGTGCTTAAATTTCCTTTTTACTTTATGCTATAAGAGTCAAGTTAAATCCTAGATTTTGGGGAAGGTCCACCAAAGGAGGACATATGCTTATCCTAGCTCCTACTTGGTTTTGCCCCAAATGCAACAGATAGCTAAGGGCCTCATCTTCAAGGTATTCTGATGCTGCAGCAGCTGTACTTCCTTTCCCTTTTTCCACACCTCCACAGCCCTGGCACTCTCCTGGCACCTTTAAGACTATTGGTATTAAAATATCACATTGTAAAAATGCCTGTAGCACAGTGACCCAAACAGGCCCCTAGAGCCACGGCTCTCAAGTCATAAAATTTTAAAGAGCTTGGAAAACTATTGAATAGCCAGGGTGTCAGGCAAACTTGTATTTTAAGTGCAAATGCAAATGCTACAATTATTCCCGAAATAACAAGGCCACAGGCCCAGGCTGCTGAGAGAAACCTTCTACCTTCAGCCCATGTGCTTCAGACTAACAGGAAGTACTTAATAAGAATAATAATATCCTGAAAGACTAACCCACGGCAGTGTAATTAAAAAAGCTTTTCTGTCTCACTTTGAAAAAAAAAGAAGGGGGGGGTGGGAAATTAAAATCAGACAGGAAATTCCACAACAACAAGCTGGCTTATATCCTAATAACACAGTCCTGTGCCAAGTCTTCCAGAAAGTGGAGCACTACAAACACACACACACACACACACACACACACACACACACACACCATATACATACAGCCCCTCAAAGACCAATTTAAAATATGCTGCAGAGGTAACAGTTACACCATCTGATTGGAAGATCAATGCTAAAAACACATAAGAGGTTTGATTTTCAAGTAAGGTGTTTTTGTAAAAAATAGTTGTATGAAGAGAGGTTGTTAGAGTTTTGTCCAGAAACATCATCCACAAAACTGAGCCAGCAATCAGACTTTTTGAGATGGTCTTTCAGCAGCTTCTGTGACACAATTGATGTGAAAAGGGGCAAGGGGGGAGGAAGGAGGGACCTGCGGAGAGAGCTAAGAGACCTGAAACAAATAAGTGAGTAGAAGCAGTTCAAATGCAGGAATATTAAAGGAACAACCTTTCTTTCATAAGATGATGTAAGCTAGAAAACAGTAAGAACAGCTAAAACACACCCAAGTCAGTTTATTGGAGGAAGATTAATTGTTCACCAAAACAACAAACTCCTGGGTCTGCTATTACTATTTTTGACCTTCTGCAAGGCATATGAGGTTATAGACTAAGTCTCCAAAGAACATAGATTTTTCAGAAAGTCACAGGGAGAAGAGCAGGAACCCATCACTTTGAAATAGATTATAAACATAGATCACAAGATTAAGAGTTATAAAGAACATAAGATTTGGAGCTGGATAGGACCTTCAAGCATATAACCCAATCTCCTCATTTTATAGATTAAAAAAGATAGCATCCAAGAGGATCCTAGATGATATCTTATTTTACAGATAAAGTGGGGTGACTTATCAATGACCAATCTGAGATCAGGTCTCTGCTAACTCCTATTTAGTAAACTTAATACTAAATCAATGACCTTCTTAGATCCAATTTTGGAAAGTTAGACCCCAGAATTAAAATATCAATTTCATATGTGATCTAATCCATTAAATCAGAAGATAGCTTACTTGGAAAAAAGAGTATACCATCCAACATTCTTCCTGGATTCAGCAACTCATGAGTTCTAGAAAAAGCCTCTAGTAAAATTGGGCTATAAAGCAGAAGTCAGGCTTAATTTATCTATAAGAAGGCAGCATACTAGCCCATTCCTTGATGTATTAATATCTAGCCCATTCATCAGAATAAGCAGTTCTGCAGAATATAAAAATGATGTAATCAAACTACATTTCAAGACCACACAAACAAGTTGGAGAACATCAAAAGAAAGTCATACCTACTTGTATCCATCAGGGAACTCCAACCATTCCTAATCATTCTAATAACCCCATAGTCCCTAGTACATTTTTTTCATCCTCAAAGGTCATACAGATTTCATTTTGCACGGTTGTTGAAATTTTTCAAGGAAAGTCATGTTGTTACTTCTTGGCCTCAATTTATCTCTAAAAAAGCAACATAAATAGCTTTTTCCTTGCAGCATTACTGTCTAGGGCATTTATCAGAATAGCAGTACCAGACAGTATTTAGGAACACTATAAGAAAAGGATATTTCAAGATAGCACAAAGTGTATGAAGTGTTATGAGATATAAGAATTTATATTTAACATAATACTACACAATTAAATTTAACTAATTTGAATTTTGGGCAGCTAGGCTGTACAATGCTGGGCCTGAAGTCAGGAAGACTCCTGAGTTGAAATCTGACTTCAAACACTGACTAGTTGCATGATCCAAGTCAAGTCACTTAACCTTATTTGCCTCAGTTTCTTCATCTGTAAAATGAACTAGAGAAGAAAAAGTAGTCAACCACTCTCACATCTTTGCCAAGAAAACCTCAAATGGGACATAAAGAGTCAAAAAAGACTGAAAACAACTCAACAATTTGAATTTTACTAATTAATAGTTTTGATCACTTGAGAACTGATTGGGTACAAGATGAGAGGTCTTTAAGAAAACAGGGTCCTTCTTCAGTACTTCAAAAGATTCCTGATTTCATTCCCCTCTTTACTTGAACAGAAATTTCTAAAGATTAATGGTTTTGTTTGTGGCACAGTTTTATTCTTTGATGTGAGGAACTGTAGCACTGTGAACATCTAAGTTGGTGACTTCATTGATAATGCTATGGGAGAGTCAGGAGACTAACACATATGTATACAATAGCAAATATAAATTTAATATAATTTGGGCATACAGTGAGACATGGGTCATAAAAGCACACCTTTAATGAACTGATTCAATAGCTGGTGTGGCAAAATATTCAACAACTGTAGCCCAACTTCTGTCTCTGAGTCAAATTATGCATGTAAATATGTATTTATATATATATATATATATATATATGCAAAGTATAAAGTATATACTCTGCAAAGTAGCCTAATGTGTTCCTACATGCATATTTGCTGTTTCTCTCTCTCTCTCTCTCTCCCTGTTTGTGTCTTTTTTTAAGTTTTTGCAGGGCAATGGGGTTAAGTGATTTGCCCAAGATCACACAGCTAAGTAATTATTAAGTGTCTGATCCACATTTGAACTCAGGTCCTACTGACTCCAGGGCCAGTGCTCTATCCATTGTGCCACCTAGCTGCCCCAATAGTTTGTATTTTTTAACTTAGAAGCATTTGTCAGAGATTATCCTCCAAAGACTAGTACAGTTTTGGACAAACTCAGGACACTTTAAAAAGGATTTTAGTGTAGAAAAAATAGAGTTTGTTGAAGACAATTAAGGATCACAGGACCATGGACTGAGAGATGGAAGAGGCCTTAACAATAATCTAATCCAACCTCCTTATTGTTCTAAAGCCTGGAGCTGTTTTAGATAATCTTTTCAAAGTCATGGTGGTAATGAAAGGACCAGGATTTGAACTGAAATCCTGTGACTAAGACCCAGTATTCCCTCTATAATATAGTAGTGTCAACCCTGTACGATATGTAAAATAAGCATATTTTTAGAATGAGAAAATAGTCATTGTTTACCAATAACACACAGACTAACTCAAAGATCATTTTTAAATTCAATCTTTAAAGTAGTTCTTCCAAAAATTCCTAATATTCATTCTACAGACATGCTATTTATGTGCAGAGCACTGTCCTAAGTACTGGGAGAGATACAAAGTTTAGATGAGATAAGGTTCCTAGCTTCAGTCTAATAGGGAAACAAGAGATAATCACATACAACATAACATGATAAGTGAATTAGAGAGATACAAAATAAAGTTTTGTGTGAGACCTCAGGGGAAGACTGTTACCAATCAGGGGGATCTTTTCTTAGTCTGTTTCCAATAACTATATGTACTTGGAAGTAATATGGCTATATTTCTTTACCCAAATCCCACAATTCAGATCTTTCCCACAGCTCCACCTAATTAAGGGAGGTTTGACTTGGAATTCTCTGCTCTCAGTTTGAACAAAGTGCCAGAGGAATATAGAATCCAGCATTAAGGAAAGTTTTTCCTTCCTTATTGAATCTCATGGCTTTGGAAAATATTGTGAAGTTTCTAAGGGCAATCACTTATTAAATCCCTAATAGTACTGTGGCCCTAAAGACAAGTCAAATATATAATACTACTACTACTACCTATAATAATAGCTATCATTTATATAACAGAGCAAACTGCTTTTTAAATATCTCATTTGATCCTCACAACCTTTGAAGGTATGTGCTACCATTTTCCATATTTTCCAGATGAGTGATCTGAGATAAACAGATAATGACTTGCCCACAGTCACACAGTTAGTAAGTATATCAGATCTTCTGCACTCTTTCCACTATAAGACTGTCTAGCTACTTCTAAAATGAGTAACATATGATCTAGTTGGTCTAGAACCAGTAACACATGGAAAAGAAGTTGTACTTATATGAAATGATTACAATAATGATAATTCACATTTATATAACAAGGTAGGCAGCATAAATATCCAATATCATTCACATTTAAAAATGAACTACAAACTGGAACAGGGTTCAGTCTTGAACCTCCAAGTGGCTGAAGTCAATTTCAAATTCAGGTCTCTTGATTCTGAGTTCAGGCTTCTGTCCACCCTATCACCTGATCTCTAACTTAGAACATTACAGTATTAGTTATATGGTAGAAACAGTAAGCACATGAAGAATCGAGGGAAAGTTCATCATGGGATGGAGAAATGGAGAAAGGCATCCTGGAGAAGGTGAGACATAAAAGGGGTAACTGGACCACATCAGGGCAATCCAGTTGGGTGGTCCTTCTTAATCTCACAATGGAATTGCCTTTCTATTATGTAAATGTGTCACTCAAGGCAATAGATTTTACTGCTTGGAACTTCTGGTTCATAGCTGTTATCCAGAAGGCAAACTCTAAGAGTTGCCAGTTTTTTTTTATAAAGTCTTAAATTTATAATGCCTTAAAATGACAGTCAGTTCACTCAGAGATCTATGATGTTTGGTCCACATGCAACCAAACTGGTTCAAATAAATTCTGCAACTGGAACTGAGTGATTTCTTGATTCTGTAAAATGACTGACCAGTTGCCCTGGTATCCTATTTTCCATAAATGTCACCCCTCTCCTTATCCCATAGACCACTCTCTATGAAACCAAAGCAGCAAAATGCATTGTGATTAATGCAAGTGGTCAATTATCCCTTGTTGCTAAGGGATACAATGTTCTAATAATTTGATGCTATCTAACTTTAGGGACATTGGGTCTTGATATGATGCTACCACCATTTACCAAGCAATAAATACATCCAATAAGAAGTACTCATTTTGTATATTTTACAGATGAAGAAACCAAGGTATGGAGAAAATGGTTGGTAACCTTACCAGAGCCTCAACTGGCTCTTGACAACACTCAGCATCTTGTTTCTAAGAATAAGATTGTCTATAAAGTGTGGGGAGGGGGGGAATAAGACTCCAAAGGCTTCCTGAACATCAAAAAGCCCTTGCAAAACAACATTTTGATGAGCTAAGTGTGTGAATTAAAAGCAGATGGATCCTATTTCCTTTAAAATAAACAAGGGACTTAAAATTAAGGGGAAAACTCCCACACAAAATGTGTTTGGGGTCTGGTGAACATGGAACCACTTACAAACAGTCCAGGCCATTTTAGTAACCCCACTTACAGTCTGATCCATTCCTCTTAATTAAAAGGTGTCTTCAGACAAAGACCTAACTCCCCTTTCCACCATGTACACCTGGAAGGATGCTAAGAAACTGCTGGAGGAAAGAACATATTCATTAAAGGATGATTTGAATGTTCCTGCCTTCTTATCTCTTTATTTCTGCAAATTAGGTCAGGAATGTTAAAGATCATGGACTTGGAATTATGAGTCTGAAAGACTCATATATGAATCTTTTCTGGGCACAATAAAAATCAGGCCATATGTAGGGGCAAACTCCCTAACCTGAGAAATAATACAATGTGAAAATATAAAGAGGTCCTAGGAGAGTTCTTAGAGGACAGTTCCTTTTAATAGTTAATAAAAGTAAGATATATTCCAGGCATATCACTAACCTTTCAGGATGAGATCATAGCACAAAGTACCTATCATCTCCCCCTCTTACTCACCTCCCTCAGGCTGACCATTTGCAACTATTTTTTCCCTTTCAAAGCTGCCCTTGACATTCATTTTAACCTGATTTCACCTATATAAATTTTTTTTTGGCAGGAAGCACACAGTGTGACTTGCCTCAGGGTTCCCTAGATAAAGCAAGTAGACAAGTATTTTTTTTACGAATAGAAAAAGGATTAAGATTGAGGTTTCATTTAGCTAATTTTCTTTTGGTCTCTCAAAAGTGACTATAGCCCACAAAGATTTAGAGGGTGCTAGATGTAGTTTTTAAATCTTCTGGATGTATTCAGTAAAATCTGAAATAAAGTGAGGACTGGACTGGGGGGAGTTATCAGTTTTCCCCAGCTGTGTTTCTGGTGGTTGCTAATAACCCCCATGTATCATCCTGCCCAGCTAGGAAAACGTTCTGACTGGTGTTAAAAATGGGCCCCTGCATAGTTTGTGGCTCATTCCCTTTGTAGCATGTGCAGAAAGCTTGTTGTTAGCATGCTGTTTGTGTAATTAGGGTGGTTAAGATTGTATGGGGTCTACCACAGGTCCCGAAGAGTGATTGCAGTTCAGAAAAATCACCCACCTGGCTTTGCGCTGATTTATGGCCTGCTTGGTTAATAGCCCTGCTTAACACAGGAGTTTGTCGAGATTAAGTAATTGCCTTAAACAAAAAGTTTATTATCTTTAAGACTCTGCTGATGAATGTTGAGGAAATCAGGTGATAGATGGTCTATGATTTCCAACCTACTCCCCGCAACACACACATTTAAATAAATTAAAATATGCACTTTGATTAGGATAAGAAATGACCACGGAATATTATCTTAAGGACATCGGGAGGCATTGGAGCAAGTGAATTCTGAGTTGATTGATGTGTCAGCAATTTGGAGCTACCCCACCATTCAAACTGGGCCATCTTTGACTGAAAGACTTGATACCATTTCTCAATACAAATACAGCTCAATTATTTCTATTGATTCTCTTACCCAAAAGTGCCATGTTTCCTGAGGAATATAAAGAAGAGAACATTGGGACAGACATAAAACAAGACCTATTAAGCAAATGTCTCCCATCTCAACTGGTTGGTCTTCCCTATATCATTCTGAATGAAAATATGAAGGCTATAGAAGAATTAATGACTCCTTTCCTATTAAGGTCTAGGTAGAAATAGCAGTTACCAAACAATGTAGGCTTAGTTCTTGCATTGCAGGCTTTCAATAAATTTCCTTATTCTCCCACCTCCAACTCTGTACCTATCCAATGAAAACATTATTCCTCTACTCTAGGTAAGATATTCCTTTATAACCTAACTCTGCTATTCTCACTACTATGAAGCCCTTCAACAAGAAGGGCTTCCTGAGAATATAACCACACAGGTGAGTCCATAAGAGGTTTCCCTTGCCTCCTGAATCAGTTAGATCACCAAAACCCTCATGACTACAGCACTGTTATTATTTAATAACTGCCAGAGATTAATTTATTTATTAATTTATTTCACATAATTATTCACATAAAATTCACAAAATTCACATAATTCACATAAGTTATTCTAGTATGAAAGGTCATCTTCAGTTCCTCTCTGTCACTCTATATGCATGTTTCTTCAAAAATTAGTTCAAAACCTGCCTCTTACAAAATGTTCATGACCAATCTTATCCCTCTCTATAATCATTCCCTTGTTTTGTATTCCCTTAGTCTAGATTCAATTTTCATGAATTTGCTTCAGTTCTTGGCTTCTTTGCAACATACCTGTTTTGTTTCCCAATTAGATGTGAGGTCCTAAGAGGAAACTCAGAGCCTTCTAATTCTTCCACTTACTAAATACACACTCATCTCTTGACTTCTTGCAATATAGCTTTCATTTCTCTGCTACAATTATGAAAATGCACTCTACAAGATTATCTGTACTCCAGTCACCAAATTCAATGATCTTTTCTCAGTATTCAATCCTCTGTCATAATATTTGAAACTATTGACCATTTCTTCTGTCACTTTCTTCCTAGTACTAGAGATTGTTCTACTATAGACCTTCTCCTACCTCTCCGACCTTAAGTTTCCTCTATTGTTTCATCTTCATTCTCTGCCTCCCTTACTTTTCTGTCCCCTTGATGAATTCACCCTATACATGGTAGAATATCAAAGTTGGAAGAGGTCTCTGAGATAAAATACTTCAAACTATGACTGAAAAGGAATTACTTTTACAATATTCCCAAGAGGTGGTTATTTAGCCCCCATTTGAACAAAGTATTTTCTATCACTTGAGACAGGCTATTCCACTTGGGTTCAGCTCTAATATTTAGGAAGTGATTCCTTATATGCATGTTTGTAACTTCTCATTTCCCAAGTCTTCTCCATTTGAAAAGCACCTTAACTGACTCAGTCCTAGCATGGGCACAAATTGAAAATAGTATACATTTGAACAAAATTGGAAGACTTTTTTTCAAAAGCAAATTTTCTCATTCACTGTTTTAAAAAAAAATTTCATTTTAAACTCAAATAAGCTCTTATCTAAGGAAGATTGAATTTTCATTATCATTCCCATTTAACAGATAATGAAAATGAGGTCCAGAGATGTTCAGTGATTTGCCCAAGGTCACAGAATGAATAAGTGACAATGCTTAGATCTTAGTTATTTGACTCCCAGTCAAGTCTAGTACTTGTGCTCTTAGATCAATGCTGCCTTCTACACAATTACCCTTATTTCAGTACAATACATGTAAACCATTGCAAGCAATCTATTAGTAAGTAAGTATTAAGCATAACAGAGTAGTGGAAAAGACATTGCTACTCATCCCATGGGATGTGATGCTTTTTTCCTCATTATCTAGGACAATAGGGAAACAATTCACTTATAATCTATGTCTTCAGTCATTACTTCTGGAAGAGGACTCCAAAAATTTCTGTTTCTAGGCTCAAAGCCTTCCCTAAACTGCAGGTCTCAAACTTCAAATGCTTATTAGACATCTACATTTCCAACTCAACATGTTCAAAACTAAATACCATCCTAAAACCTGCTTCATCATTCTTCATTATATTATACTGCTTCTCAGTGTCTATATAGAATAAAAAATAAATGACTTTACCTGGCATTCAAAGTTCTTCACAATGTAGCCTTATTCTGCATTTACCCTGTAGTTTAGTCATATTTAATTAACCATACACTGCCTTCTGCTGCCTGTATCACTTTGTACTTCTCTACTGACATCCTCTATCTATTCCTCCAAATTCCAATTCATTTTCTACTCTCCTCATAGAGTTGAAAATGATCCCCCTTCCTTAAATTCATCATATCTTATGAAGAGAGAGAGAGGGCAGGTCTTTTAGCCAGGAAGGCCTGTATTCAAGTTTTCCTTCTGATACACCCTTGGCTATGTGACCCAGGGTAAGTCACTTAACACCTCAGTGCTGAGATTGAATGTCAGAGGAGGTGCCAACCAAACTGGGAGAGGTAGCTTTCTTAGCTGAGAGTTCCCTTATATGAAGGAAATTATAAATCCAACTCCTATTTGGCACTTTATAAGGACATTTTTGTGTGTCCCTTTATAGATGAGATTATATTAATAATCCCTATTTATACTATTTTCTATAATTATAAAGTCTCACCCATATATATAATTCCATTTGATAGCATGGATATATATATATATATATATGCATATATATGTGTATATTCACATATTCTATCTATCTATCTACCTACCTACTTACTTACCTACTTTCCTATCTATCTAGCCCTTAGCAATGAAACAGTATACAAACACATTGTCTTAGTACTTGGTAATTTTAAAACCCTGTCTTAAAAGGGAAAAAATTTTATTGGATGGTCTCATAGCTGTGGTCAGGTATAACTGCATCAGGGCAATGGCTATGGGATAGGTGGTTTGGTTTGGGGAGTTATTTTTTAAAGAGAGGAAAAAACCACAGAGCTATGGAATACAAGATTCTTGGTGGAATGGTTTACTGTTTGCAAAAACAAAATGCAAGCAAGAGGGTCAGTATCATGGTCAGGGTCTCTACTTCTGACATTAGCTCCCCTTCCCTACCCCACAGCTGGGCAGTCATCCCCATTCCAATTCATGTAAGTGCTTCAACAAGAAGGGCTTCCTGAGAATATAACCACACAGGTGAGTCCATAAGAGGTTTCCCTTGCCTCCTGAATCAGTTAGATCACCAAAACCCTCATGACTACAGCACTGTTATTATTTAATAACTGCCAGAGATTAAGCAAACATACTGCTGGTAAGCACAGCCCAAGTAGCATCTCTTCCAAAATCCTTGGCCTAGGTATAGCAGTCTTTATGCTACTTCCTTCTTAATAGAAATTCAAAAATGCCTTCTTGATATGGAAAAAAAGCTCCCTTCATTCACATCCTGCTCTAAGGTCAAATTGTACTGGTTGGGCTGGGTCTGGAGTTTCAAAAGATCTGAGAGCAGAAAACAAACTTCTGACAAATTTGCTGCCAAATTGAAAAGACTGTCCAGGAATGGAATATGTATCTTTAGACCAAGGAACTAGTCTTATAATGCACAGAGAAGATCATACCCAAAGGCAGATCACTAGCTTCCCTTCCTTTCTTCCCTCTCTTTCCTTCCCTTCCTTCCTTCCTTCCTTCCTTCCTTCCTTCCTTCCTTCCTTCCTTCCTTCCTTCCTTCCTCCCTCCCTTCCTTTCTTTCATTCTTCCTTTCTGTTCTTTCTTTTTCATTCTTTCTTTCCTAAAGCAGCTCACAAAGCCATTCACTCTGGGGTGGAGGAGGTTGTGATGGATATTAGTAGTAGAAATAACAGATGAAATCATGGATTCTTCAAAATGAAATTTTCCATAATTGGTTCAATTTCTGCTAATGTGAATAAGGATTTTATCACATAAACACAACACCTTAGAATCCCAGAACTTTAATCTAGTCTAGTCTTTTAACAACTATGAAAACTAAGGCTCAGAAAGGTTATATAGCTCAAGAATGGGGGAGAAACCTGATCTTGTGACTTCAAGGAACAGTGTTATTTTCAGAAGCTTATTTTTCAAGAGTCTCACTCCAATTTACATTTTAGAGTAGCCAATCTTCATTAGCTTAATACTAAGACTAATATCATTAGTTTTGCAAAGTTCATTTCTGCAGATTCCATCTTGGGGAAAAAATTTTCTCCAACTTGAAAAGTTTTCCCATGCCCATTCACCAATACTATATTTTTCTCCTTCTTACTACACTTTCACATCACTAGGCCCAAGGAAAACAAGGCAAACATCCTATGAAAAGTTTAGCAGATCCTAATCAAAAGTAACAAGAGGTAGAATATAACTTTTTAGGTTCAACTAGATTTCTTTTAGAAACAAACAACTAGGAGTAGGCAAGCAGACACAACATAATAAGGGCATGAAGAGTTCAACTTGGGTACTCTTTAATAAGAGCCCATTATTTTATAACTGTAGCTATTATTAACCAGAAAATTATATATTTTATGTAATGTTGCATATATTACAATAAAGTTTCTAAATTTCTAGTGACTAGTAAAAATTTTCGACCTTGCCCATGGAGTATAAATGCCTTGTGTATGGGCCCAGAGCCAAGACATGTGCATATGTTCATTAGTAGAAGTGAACTATTTACTAAGAACTCAAATCTGATCACCATCAGCCTATAGCTTAGAATAAGGTAGAAGAAATCTTGAATTCCCCTCCAGGGCAATGAGTTCAGCCTTCCCATTGAGCAGAATTTTAAAGCTAAATTTTAAAGCCAAATTTAAAAATTTTAAAGTTAAAAATCCCCAGACTCAGAAACCTACAAGCTCCAGATTCCTGCTTTGTTCATACTAGGCACTCAATCAATACTCATATGGTATCTAACATAGTTTAAGCACACAGAAGATGCTCATTAAATACGTGTGATTGTTTATGAGTCTTGGAAAAAAAATCACTATACTAGGACTTAGGAAACCTATTAAGGTCCCAATACCTTATTGTTCCAGTCATTCACTGATTTCTCAGTATGGATTAATTTATCAATCAAAACATGTGTTTTAAGTGACCACTACATTCCAGATACTGAACTAGATTCTAGGGATAAAATGATAAAAATAAAACCATTTTATCCTCAGGGAGCTTATATTCCATCAGATCCTTTCTAAGGAACATATTTTCAGGATGTGAAGAGAGCTTAGGAGCTAGTACCTAGGAAGACAAAGAAGAGACAATAACATAGGATATGGGCTGAGAGTGGAGGTAGAAGAGAAGTAAGCATCAAAAAAAACCCAATCTGGGAGATACTTATGCCATACAATCTTGCCAAGGCCTGGCCTTCTTTGATGGAGTTATTTTCCACTATGAGTGAACTAGCAGGTGGCCTAATACTGGCATTAGCAGCAGGCCTTCTGGAAGTACAGCTTCAGCTTGCTGTAAAACAGAGTTTGTTTCCTCTTTGCACAACAGATATTCACCCTAGCTCTCAGGACATGTACTCTATTAAGAACATCAAAGATGCTGAGATTTAACTAAATCCTACTATACCTCCTTATTCCAACAACTAGAGGAAAATGGATTTTATTGGCATATCAGGATTTCTTTTATCTGAAGCTACTGCTGTCCTTAAGTCCAAACATTATGCTCCTGAGCCAACTGCCATACTCTCCCCAGCATGATCTAGGTTAAAGGAGCTGGTAGTGATTTCTACTAAAACAATAAGTATATAAAAGCTTGGCATAGAGCTCTGCTGTGTGAATTGACCTAGATGATTTCCAGAGTCTTTCCAGTACTAGAAACTGTGATTCTGAACTATTA
The DNA here is from genome assembly GCF_037893015.1 of Macrotis lagotis. Lineage (NCBI taxonomy): Eukaryota > Metazoa > Chordata > Mammalia > Peramelemorphia > Peramelidae > Macrotis > Macrotis lagotis. Next base: position 609,162,395 of record NC_133658.1, read on the forward strand.
ATGTTCAACCTGATAATGGGAACCTTGATTTGTTTCTGGTCCTATATCTTCTTCATGCCCCTAGTAACCTCTTCATCTTTTAAGATCCTGTCTCCCATGATACTCACACCTCCTTAGTTCCCTCTGACCCTGAGATCCTTCTGACTGGAAAATAGAATGGAGAGCTCCTCCCCAAACCTCCATTTAAAGAAGGTGCTGGGGCCAGTCATCTCTCCTACACCTGGATGCTCTCCTTTGGAATTCTCCATCATGTCCTGGGGCTGGGCTTCCCTCCCCATCCCACTTCAGCTTCCATTTATGTGTTGTCTTCCACCATTTGATTGTAAGCTCCTTGTGAGTAGGAATTGCTTTTCTTTTTAAAATTTGGGCCATCTACGTGGCTCAGTGGATAGAACTCAGGGCCTGGAGTCAGGAAGACCTGAGTTCAAATTCTTTTTTTAAAAATATTTATTTTTTGTTTTCATCCATATGCACATGCACATTTTTAAGTTACAAAATTTCCTTCCATCTTCCTTTCTCACCATGAGTTCAAATTCAGTGTTAAATATTTAAGTTGCTATGTTATCCTGGACAAGTCACAACCCTGTCTGCTTAAACTAGAGATGTATATGGTACCAAGAAAACTCCAAGTGACATCACAAAGAGGTAGACATGACTAAATAACAACAACAAAAAAATGAATTTTAGCAGAAATCCTGGCACATGGTAAATACTTAATAAACATTTGCTGACTGCCCCCCCCCCCACACACACACATACACACACAATTGTCCACATGCCTGGGCTGACAAGAAGAGAAAAATTTTTGATGAAACTTCAGAGTCCTGAAGAAAGGAGAAGGTGGGAGCAGAGGAGAAATAGCAACAAGCCTTTCATAGCGATTTAAAGTTCATAAAACACTTGACATATATTATCTTGTTTGAGCCTCACAACCAGTCTGTAAGACAGGGGCTCTTATTATACCCATTTTAGAATTGAGGGAACTGAGTTTAAGAGACTTGCCTGGAATTACACAACTCATAAATGTTCAGGGTCTCATGGACTCCAGGTCCAAAGCTCTATCTAGCTCGCCACTCAGGGGTGCCATTCATCTGCCTCTTTTTTTTTTTTTATGTTTCAAGACAGCCAAGAAAAGGTATGTAAATTCAAGAGTTGTATTCAACTCACTGGAGTATTTCAGGATCATAGGATGTTAAGATTTAGATTTGGAAGCAAACTCAGAGGTTATCTGGTCTGACCCCTTCATGTTACAGATGAGAAAATGGGTAGCATCCCCTGGACTCTCAAACCAATAAGAACAACAACTAATACTGGTACATCTCTCTCCTGCTGAACTCAGTTTAGGATAGGGCCCTTAATTTGGCTGCTGGGTAGATTATCAGACAGTAGAAGGAGCTGAGGATGCTGGCTGAAGGGTTAGATCTGCTGGCACTTTAATAAGCAGTCTAACTGGGCTAGCTCCTTACTGGATTGACAAATGATGGCACTTTTCCTGTCAGATATAAGAGTCATCTTCAAGGCCCAACTGGCATCTCATCTGTGCCTTGGCAGTTGGCTAAATGGTTTTAATTAGCACAACAAAAGGAATGTTCACTAGACAGCAAACAACCCCAAAGGGATCAGCTGTATTTAATAACTGTCTTGATGGGAGAGTTAGACTAGGAGAACAGGAGGTGTGGGAGAATATTGGGTTCTATCCTTAGTTCTGTTAGGGACTGATTTTCCAGTAAAGCTCAATCAGCCTGTCAACTGTTTATTAAGTTCCAACTGTATGCTCATAGTAGCAACTGGGTACTACGGGAGAATTTAAAAAAGAGAGAAAATAGAAATAGAATCACTGCCCCTGAAGAGCTTATAATTCTTTTGAAGAGAGAACATTTACAGTCAAAATGTCCACTCACAAGTTAATCCTTTAAATCTTTGCCAAAACTTATTAATTCTAATTTTATGCATAATTCTAATAAAAAATAGGAAAACTTGGGAAATTATCTAGCCACATGATTTATTTTACGATGAGGGAAAACGAAAGTTAACTGGATAACATATTAGGAGGGAATAGAGTAGAAAGGGAAAGAGAGGCAAATATATTAATAGTATTGAGCTTTCAGTCTACAGTGAAGAAGGTGAAAGAAAAACTAAATAATCAATTTAAAGAACTCAAGATGCATAGCTTGTTATTGTTCAGTCATGTGACTCTTCATGACTCAATTTGGGGTTTTCTTGTCAGAGATACTGGGGTAGTTTGCCATTTTCTTGTTCATTTTACTGATGAGGAAACTGAGGCAAACAGTGACTAGCCCAGGGTCATACAGTTAGTATGCCACATTTTAACTCAGAATAATGAATCATCTTTATTCTAGGATTCTATCCACTGCTCCACCTAGCAGCCCAAAATGCACAGTAATCATTTGCTTGTACAGCCAACAGTTTGGCACATTTGAATATATCCTACAGCATCCAATATATAACAACAAAAGATGGTAAGTTTTATTTATAATGATTACCCTCAAGACATCTAGGAAAAAAAATTACATCCAGTATATTCTACTTTCCTTTTAAAGTCCACTCAGTTGCCTCATCATGGTGATGGTAATCCAGAGTTCTTGAATTTGGACCAACAAAGTTCTAGCCCTGCCATCCTGCCTCTAACCTTTGTGACCTTGGTTAAATCATTTAACATTCCTAGGTCTCAGTTTTCAAATCTGTAAAGTGAGGGTCCCTTCCTTTGAAGTCCCTTTCAGCTCTAAATCAATGATTCTAGGGCAAAATAAACTGAACTGCAGGCCACATCTATCACTTAAGAACCAGCTTAAGTTAATAGTAAAATGTAAATGTAAATGTAAAAAAAATGTAAAAATTCTTTAACCAGAAAGTTAGACACCAGGTGAGAAATATATTTGCTCACAAAAATTCAGAAAGACAATTTACTAAGGGGTGATAAGTTCAAGTCAATTATAGGAGTACCTGTACTGATAAACTCATGGTTGTTTTAAATAGGTACTCTCTTTAAGAAAGGAGGGGAACAATTGATATATTTTAAAATATTTCTATCCTGAGTTATTAAAATAGGGAAAAAAACTTCTGTTACTTAAACTCAGTCAGTTGACATATTTGGCCATCCAGAACATTTCATTCCAAGAGTTTCAGACAAACAACATACTGTGTTATTAAGAGCTAAAGTATATGATACAAACAATGTGCTATATAATATCAGGGATGTCACCAAGAGATAGGTAAGCCTTGAGGAAGATCCTGAAGGATGCTGAGAAATGAGTAGAGCATAATATGTGTGTGTGTGTGTGTGTGTGTGTGTGTGTGTGTGTGTGAGAGAGAGAGAGACAGAGACAGAGACAGAGACAGAGACAGAGAGAGAGATCAAAAGGCCAAGAGCTTGCTTGGAATGGAGGATTTGTATCAAGAAATTGTAAAAGATAAGGTTGGATGAGTAAAAAGAGACCTAATTATGGAGGACCTTGAGTGTCAGACACAGGATAGGCACACTTGGTCTCATTTTTTCCCATCTTTCTAAAAGTAAAGAATGATGCTTAAATACCACAGAATGTCCTTCAAAGGGTATTTAATCTAACTCATATCTAAAGAGGCATTCCTTCTATAACATGCCTGATAGTTGAAATGGCAAACCTCCATTTGAGGTTTGAATAAAGCAACTAATTACTCCCTTGAGCAACCTATTATGTTTCTGGTTAATTCTAACTATTGGAAAGTTATTTCTTTTATCTGTTTCTCAATAACTCTATGTGTTGATCCTAGTTTTGCCTGCTGAGGTCAAAGTAAAATAAGACTTTTCCACATGAAAGTTCTACAAAAACTTGAGGACAAACTAAGTCCCTCCCTTAATTCTTCTCTTCACCAAACTATGAATCCCCATTTCTTTTGTCTGATCTTGGTATGTCATGGGCTCCAGTACTTGCAGCACTTTCTTACTTTTGTTCATTTGGTTTTTTCCCAGTTTGCCAACATATGAACTAAAATATATTGCCAAGAATTGATTACATGACTCCTGATGTGGTCTAAAGCCAGCTACAAAAGAGCTAACTAGAACATGTTTTGTTCTAACAACTGCAATTCTACTAGTGCAACCCAATGTCCTTTTACTTTGATTATTTTAGCTGTCACATTAAATCATTGCCTAATCCTGGTGTTTTAGTCCTCTAAATTACCCAGGTTTTTATCAAGTAAACTGTTGTCTAGCAATGTCTTCCCCATTCTATACTTTCATACCCATTTTCCTTGAATTCATGTAAAATTATCATTAAATGTCACCTTATTTGATTGGGCCCATTGATCTCATCTATTAAAAATTGTCTAACATGTTAGTATTCCCTTCAAGAATCAGGGGTTAAAATGTGAAAAGTATTGCTATATATGTCCTCACAAAAATTTCTGATAAAAATATTGAATAGAATTAGAGCAAGAACAATGTCTTATGGCAATTCTCCCAGGTGCACATTGATCTATTAATCATCACTCTGTGGATCTTATTGTCCAACCTTTCCCAAACCATCTAACCATCCTACACCATCCAAGTCAAATGTCTACATCCTCTCCACAAGGATATCATGACAACCTTTGCCAAATGATCCATTGAAAGTCAAATATAGTATGTCTTTTGCATTATCATGCCTGCCAGTCTAGTAACTACATCATAAAGGGAATTTTATTTTTCCTGGTATACTTTGTCTTTAATGACTCCCATGCAGGCTTAAAATGGGTAACTGCTTCACTTTCAAAGAAATCATAACTTTAATCATGCATTAAAGAATTTTATTTAGGAATCAAAGTTAAATCCACTACCAAAGTTAACCAAAGTTAAGTGTGAAGACTTCCCCTTGTTGAAAAAGTAAGTACCATATTTGCATATCTTAAGGCCTACTGCACCTCCATGTTCTCCAAAATTTTTCAAAAATTACCAACAATAACTGAGCTATCATATCCACAAGCTCTTTTAGCATCTTGGAATGTTGTTTATCTAGACATTATCTAGGAGAGTGGAATGTGATGGTCTTTCTCTTTGAAACTGGACTGACTTGGGGCAAATAAAAAGAAGTGAATAGTCAACTTATAGAGTACAGAGGAAAGAGCTGAAGCAAGAAACACTGAAGCAAGAAGACATGGCTTCATCTAGAACTTATTACCTACATGACTTTGGTATATCATTTAAACTCTATGTGTACATGTCTCAGTTTCTTCTGTAGTAAAATGAGGGAACTTGAATAGATAATATCTAAGGTCCTTTCCAGTTCCAAATCTATTGTTCTAAGAGATAGTAGGAATTCAAATAGAATTTTGGATAAATTTAGAGAAATCTATAGATATATAAATCCTATTGGACAATTAAAGAAAATATGGAATATTTCAGAGATAGTCTATAACTTTGAGATAGCTTCAGAGAACAAAACCCATTGTCTCACACAGCTTGGTGATGCCTCATTAGACCTGAAATAGTGATTCAGTATGCAGGTTCTAAAGGTTTTTATGTATTAAAAATAAAAAAAAACCTAGAAAATATTTGTTTAAAGTCAGAACTTGATCCTTCCCTGAAGACCCTTGGGGTAAAATATTAATTCTTTCCTTCATAGTCTTACATTCTTCATTTATAAAAATAGGAACCAGGGGAGTTGGACTCTTAGGGTTCCTTCTAGCTTTAAATTTCAATGTCTTGGGGACAGCTAAGTGGCGCAGTAGATGGAGCACCAACCCTGGAGTAAGGAATACCTGAATTCAAATCTGGCCTCAGACACTTAATAATTACCTGTGTGGCCTTGGTCAAGTCACTTAACCCCATTGCCTTGCAATAAAACCTAAAAAAAATTTTTTTTAGTGTCTTGGGGCAGCTAGGTGGCATAGTGGATAGAGCACCCACCCTGAAGGAGGACCTAAGTTCAAATTTGGTTTTAGACACTTAATAATTGCCTAGCTGTGTAACCTTGGACAAGTCACTTAATCCCACTGCCTTAAATAAATAAAAAAATTTTTAAAAAGAAAAAAATAAATTTTAGTGTCTTATGATACTTAAAATAACTGAGTCACACTCTTTCTTCTTACTGATCTTAAAATTCAAAATCTTCCTCCTCTCCCTCCTATTCACTCAAATCCCCATCACATATACACTCTTCATCTGATGATCATTCTTTATGGTAAAGAAAACCAGAAGTCAAACAGGGGGAAAGTATTCTGCCTTCTATCTAATGCCCATTATCATCACCCATCTACTCCAAAAACAGTGATCTTGCCCCTTACATGATCTCCCCCTTCTTATCAATTTAGCTCAGAGTTATTATCCCTTTGTGTATTATAGAAGATGGACTTGAAATAAGAAAAACTGGGTTCTACCAATGGCAGGTCCTCTGGGCAAGTCAAAGGGTTGGAGCAAAGAACAAATGAGAGAATTAGGAATAGCAAAGGGTTCAACAAAGCATTAATTTCAGTTTAGAGGTGTACTGGCATATTTTAAATATATACTTATAAAACATCATTGCCAAATCAGAATCCTGAAAAAAAATTTACATCCAACTCTGTGGTGAACAACATGCTATCAAATGTCTTGTTAAATGATACAACATCTGTGCTTAATCATGAGACTGAGAAGAGAAAATGAACTTTACCCAGAGTGGCATGCTATAGACTGATCACTCCATCACGAACACAAAGGCATGAGAAAAAGGGAAAATAAGAAACTCTGAATTAGACTGGTCATGCACTAGAACCATGAATGGAGTGGTCTATAATATTTTGGTATAAATAAATCTTTCAACAAATGTACCTTACTTTCATTCTTTTTCCATCATGCCTCAGCTGCCTTCTCCCTCCATCTCCAGTGTTCCCTTCTTTCCCTGGAGAATTGCTCCTGGAAACTCCAACAAGTCAGATCAATCATGTTTCATTCTCTGGATTTTTCCACCTTCTTGTCTCCCCTTTACAGCTCCCTTTTGTGTGGCAATTAATTAGAGTGTAAGCTCTTTGAGGGGTGAAACTGTCTTTTCTTTTTGTTTGTATTTGTATCCTGGCATTTAGCACAATCTCTGCCACATAGGAAGCCCTTAATAAATGCTTGTTGATTTCATTGGATGAAGTACTAGTAACTGGCCCAAGCATGGTACTGAACACAAAGATGGAACTCTTGCCTTTAGGCAATTTACAGTCTAGTAGATAAGAAAAACACACAGAGGATCAAAGGATTCATTGCTAGGACCTCTCCAGTTAGTGAGAAATGGTGAGTTGTAGAGGAGGAAAGCATTGGATTCTAAAAATTAGAGAAAATTTGAGAAGAATGAACAATTAACTCCCTCCTAGTATGTAAGGGAGAGAATGACAGAGCTATCCTAGAGCAGTGATTCTTAACCCTTTTTTTTAATCATTAATCCCTTTGGCAGTCTGAATCCTAAGGTTCTCAGAAGATTTTAAAAATGCATAGGAAACCAATTTCAATGAAATAAAGATATACAGATTACCCACTGTCAAGGGAAGGGGGAAGGAGGAAAATGTAGAACTCAAAATCTTACCAAAAATGAATATTTAAAACTATCTAATAGGAAAAAATAAAGAAATAAATGTAAAAAAAAATAAAAGAAAATTGAAAAAAGAAATAAAGATATAATTTTTCCCAGACCCTCTCAAATCTATCCACAGATTCTGGGGTGCATGGGTCACAGGATAACAACTACTTCCCTAAAGCATATAGAATACAGATGCCAAGGATTCCTAGGGCAGATGAGAACATATATTCCTTCATCAAAAATTAGGACCCATTTAATAGCCACAGGTCCTTTAATTTCTAAGAAGATCTACTTTCAGGGTGAGCCTAACTGAGGATTATCTGAATTAATCAAGGCAAAAAGGCAATAAATTGTTGCTCCAAACTCCCTTTCAAGGAGCAAACTTCCTTGAGAGCTATCCCTGGTACTTGTCTCAGATATTAATCTCAGTCAGCCTGGTCTGGTCCATTCAGCCCAGATATGTTATTTATTGAATAAGTCTTTAAGTCTGCTTTAGTTTTAGCTTCTGTCAAGATACCAACCAATCAAGGTTCCACCCTCAGTCCTGTCAGTAATATCATCTAGGCTTTGGTCTGACTAAGCATACTTGCTCATTTAAACTCTGCCAGTTCTACCTCAGTCTCACTTTGCCTTATTTTCTCTGCTCCAGTTCACACCACCCCATTTTAAGACCACAGAATATAATTGAACTGTCACAAAATGGCTTCAACATTTGCTAAAATGCCTTCTCCAACTACTACATAATCATTTATATAAATTTATATAAATCACAGTTTTTAACCCTTTTTTTGTAATGCATCCATTTGAGTCTAGTGAAACCTATCAAATAGTTTTTAAATGAATAAAAATAAAAAAATAAAATTACATGATATAATAAATATTAGTAAATATAATAAATATTAGTAAATGTAGTAAAACATAATAAAACAAAAAGAATACAAAGCAAACAAATTACATTGAAATAGTTATATATGTTTATATATAGACATATGTGTAGATATATGTATAAATATGTATATTTTTAAAAGAAATCCATGGACTCTAGGTTAAAAACTTTGGTCTAGATTCCAGTTTTATTTATTTTCAGCACCCAGAAGAAAAGAATCATGCATTTCTGCAAAAAACTGTCCCACTTCTGTAAATAATGATGATGATGATGATGATGATGTCTGTCCTTTGTTCTCGAAGAAGGCCATGACATCAGGGAGGTGATGCTATGACAGTCACAGGAATTGGATGTGAGTGGAGGGATGCTGTGCAAAGACACTAGTCCACTTTCTCCTCTAGAGTCATCTGGGACCAGTGGCCAGATATGAATCAGGATGACTAAAGATGCAATCAAGGTTAAGTGACTTACCCAAGGTCACACAGTTAGTAAGTGTTAGTTGTCAGATCAGATTCTGACTCCAAGGCCAGTTTATCCACTGCAGCACCTAGTTGCCCCAAATACTAACTGCACCCACACTGAAAAATATCTATTTCTTCCAACCTATGTAAAACAAACATTTGCAGTACATGTTTTCTTAGGAACATCTTGGGAACCTCAACATCTCAGAAGCAAATAGAATTAGGTTTGGATGGGTTCTCAAGAGATTAACCAGTCTAAATCCATTATTTTACAGGTAAGAAAAACAGACTTTGGAAAAACAAACACACTACTGATTTTATGTTATTCTCTCCAAGAAGGAAATTCATGATTAATACTACAAGTAGCTTTAAAAGTAAATCAATAAATATTTATCAAGCACCTACTATGTGATAGACACTGTGCTAAGGAACCAAGTAAGTACAAAACTGGTCATTCCTCATTTTTTTTTGAGTACACTCAGAACTTTCTGAACACATACTGATATGATGGCTTTTTAGAGTTGGAAGTTTAGAGATCATTTTGTCAAATCAGCCTAATTTTTATAGAGGAGGAAACTGAGGCCCAGAGAATTTAATAAGTGAGTGTATGAGTTAGTGGCAGAGCTGGGATTTCCTAAACTAGGCCAGGTTTCTTTCCATAGGAAGAGGTATGCCAAGAGGTTATGGTACCTTTTTTTCTGTGGAGAAGTCCTGAACCAGTAAGCACTGGATGAAAAACCAAAAGAAATTGTTTTAGTTCAAACACAATTCTAAACTTTGTGACCTTCAGAAAGTCATATAGCCTGAGACTCAGATTCCTCATCTGTCATATGAATCAGGCAAACTTGGGGGTGCACTCTATTTCTTTCATATAATTGTTGTGACAGAATCTGCAGAAGTAGCTTATTTTCTCAGTCCCTATGCAATGTCCTGTGATTCTCAGGTTGCAGAGCACAGTGCCAATCTGCATTGGTAGAGGGAATTTCCTTATGAGGATTTTCCTTTATTAATCTGTGTGTATGTCTATAAGCATATGTTTAGTTCTTAAATATATAGATATATGTGTATCTGCACTGATCTATGATCTATGAAGCTATAGATCTATGATCTATATGCTATTAACATAGCTATAGCTATCTATATTGATAGGGTTAAAGGATCTTCTTTCTGGCTCTACATCTTGGGATTTCTCAGCCTTTACTATTAGTAAAATTCTGGTCTATAAAGTTTACCTTAATTAATGGTAACCAAATAGTATTTTAATCTTTGAAAAGCTCCCCCTTCTCATGTCCCTTCTGGTTCAGGCCCCTAGAACCTTTGGTCATTTCTAACAAAACTAATTCTCAGGAAAACATCTAATACCAGTCATTTACATCTCAGCATGAATTTAAGCCATTCCTTCCTCCCTTCCAGAAGAATTTGAATGTTAAACTTCATTCTCCTTTCATTGTTGAATAAAGGACTTCCTTGCCTAGTCTGAATTTCTGATCTCCTCATAGGGCAGGTGGGGTATGAATTGTGGGGGAGGAAAAAAAGGGACCTTTGGAGCAAAGATTTTCCCTGAGATTTAAAATCACCTTATTCTCAAAACAGTGATCCGTGTACTCTATATCTTATTGGTCAATCTAGAAGGCAGATGTGTTCTGATTAAGTTTAGGATAGGAAATGACTTGTGATGTGTATATGTGTATATGTGTATGTGTTTGTGTGAATATATGTGTTTATGTGTGTGAGGGGTAAGGAAGATTGAATACCTGATATGGAAAGTTCTTTTTCTCTACCCTGAACTCCATGTCCATGAATGGTCCAAGACAATCCCAAGACTTGAAAATAAAAATCCAGTTTGATCCAATACTGACAGCTGTCCAAAATCAGTTTCCACCAAGCAAGCATCCTAATTCAAAACTACAATCCCTAGAATCTCCATGAATGAGTACCTTCGCTTTCCAACATTAGAACTTCAAGGCAAGGGAGGAATGTGGGTAAAGACTGATCAACTGCTACAAACAAAACAGTTGGGAAACCCTATTTTGAAGATCTTACAATGTTTCTCCAACTAAAAAATATTGAGGCCTTTTTAACTCCCTCCTACTAAGAACTAAAAAAATCCCCCCCCTTTTATGGGCCCCATCAATAGAGGCCCTGGGGGGAGTGAAAGGTGACATAAATGACTGCTAATACTTGCAGGCACATTTACTGAAACCTTTTGACACAGAGGATATTTTTATTAGATAAGTGCCCTGTGTCGGTATCAACTGGCAAGTTTCATTGCTCACATTTCAGTTCTGCAAAAAGCCTTTTTCAATCACTGTCTTTGGTGGCGATAAACCTTAATGGCTAAGGGAGAGCTCCAAGCAAAGCACTCAAGGTGCCATCAGACTCTGATTTTTTACTTTGATAGTAGATATGGTAAAATGCCTTCGTTGCCCAAACCAGTTACGCAGTTTCCCAGAGAGGATGATGGGTATAAGGTAAACCTATAATGGAGATAAAATCATCTGTTTTAAAGAATCTCCTCCTTACTAAATTATTGCATCCTTTCCTCTCCCCACTTTAAAAACAATTTTTGATCCCATTTTAAAGAGTTGAGTATTTTTTCCTTCAAGACAAACTTTTATTTGTCCTTCTAGACAACCATATGGGGTGGGTGGGTGAGTTGAGAGAGAGAGAGAGAGAGAGAGAGAGAGAGAGAGAGAGAGAGAGTGAGAGAGAAAGCACAAAGAGGAAGAAATCTGACTGAAGGTGAGAAAACCTTTCCACAATAATACTAATATTACTATAAATAATTAATATTAATATTTTATAAAGAGGCAGCTGGAAGAATAGCTAAGTGTAGGACTTTTGAGCTAGGAAGAAGAAGAGGTTCAAATCTCTTACACCTAAATAATTGTGTGATTCTGGGTAGTAAGTCGTGAAACTTTGTTCTTCAGACTAAGGCATAAGAATCTGTGGTGTAATCTCTGTGGTAGAATCACAGATCATATCTTGGCAAAATCTACACCTTACTGAGCTGTTGTTGCAGATTCTCTTCAAGCCATCAAGTGCTCATACTCAAGCCTTCTGGTTTCTACCCCTGGTCTCTTAGGCTTTCTCATGATTAGTGTTTACCATATCTGGCCAAAATCCAGACCTACCATATTGCTCACCATATTCAAGTGATATTCATACCATGCCATTACCCATGCATATCCTCCTTACTCATCTTTTTGCCTCCAATTTCCACTTTCCACCTCCATTGAAGAGAACAGTCATCAAATCAATGCTACCATTCCTAGAAAGGACAAGATTAGTCAATTGCCCAGTGACTCCCTAATGCCCTTTGACTTCTCTGACCAAAACACTACTCCTCCCTTGACATCCCTGTGTAGTCTTTCTGTTAAAAATTAAGATTCCCAGGGGTGGCTAGGTGGCACAGTGGATACAGCACAGACCCTGGAGTCAGGAGTACCTGAGTTCAAATCTGGCCTCAGACACTTAATAATTACCTAGCTGTGTGGCTTTGGGCAAGTCACTTAACCCCATTGCCTAGCAAAAACCTAAAAAAGAAAAAAGATTCCTGAATTCCTGAGGGCAGAAATTATCTTGCTTTTTGTATGTGTATGCAATCTGTGGTATATAGTAAATGTTTAAGAAATGCTTTTCATTCATTTTTTTCATTCATGGGCTACTCTTCCTAATCCTACCTTTCTTATCTAAATTCTTCCCTTCCCTTAAGGTGAATCCTGCTTTTTCCAGGAAACCTTCTAAGTCCAAATGACATCAATCCCCTTTCTTCTTTTGAAGGTCTTAATGCCTAATAACATTCATTTTGGTGCTTATTCCTATGCTATTACTATTACTACTATTATAGACCTTATGAGAATGTAAATTCCTTATGTATTAATATGTAAAATGTTATATTTTTTAAAATCCCCTATAAATTTAGGACTTATAGTAGACAGAAGGCAGATTAGTTTGGTGCCTCAGTGGATAGAGCACTAGGCCTGGAGTCAGCAGGATCTGAGTTCAAATCTAGCCTCAGATACTTGTGTGATCTTGAAGAAGTCATTTAATGTGTGTTTGCTTAAATCTACTGGAAAAGGAAATGGCAAACCACTCTAGTATCTTTGCCAAGAAAACCTCATGCTCAGTATGGTCCATGGGATCGTAAAGAATTGTACATGACTGAACAGTAACAACATAAATATAGCTGAGGTCTAACCTCTCTATTTTGGGGACAGATGCCAAAACTCGCAGTTTAAGGTTGCAAGTGGAGGGAGTTCCAGGCCTAGAGTCACAAAGACTCATCTCCCTGAGTTCAAATCTGGCCTCAGGCACTTATTAACAGTGTGACCTTGGGCAAGTTATTTACCCTTATTTGCCTTTGTTTCCTCATCTGTAAAATGATCTAGAGAAGGATATGGTGAACCTTGCTAAGAAAACCCCAAATGAGGTCACAAAAAACCTTACATGACTAACATGACTGAACATCACCACCACCACATGGTGGATGCTCAAGGAACACTTTGCTAAATGAATGAAAGGTAGTTGATAACAGGTTGATTTCTTATTGTATAATCAAATTTAGCCATCATCATCTTCTAGTGAATCAACTTTCCTCCAATTTCTTACCAAAGACACTGAAAGGTCAGGGAAGTGAACAGGATCTAGGATGCCAAAGAATTCTTTGCTAAGGTTAAAGGATAAAGTCACTGCATACTTAACTCATGTCCAAATCCAAATATGAACAGGTTCAAGGAATTTTGGAGATAAGAAACAAGAGCACTCTCTAAGAACAAGTCTATCTAGTTCAATGTCAAAAATCTGCCTTAACTGGGCTGTGGGAACCTGGCTTAGGAAAATTTTCTGCTTTCATCTTATCTTACATCCTTCCCTTAAAACTTCAAAAATATTTTTATTACACATGGTGTTCTGGATTCATCAAAATGATCATCTTTTGCAACCTACAAATATCCACATAAAATGCTGCTCATCCTCCTTTATCCATCAAGGCAAAAAAAATTTCATTTCTACTTAGGAGATAAAAAGAAGAACAGCATTGGGCATCAATTAAACATTCTCTTTGAAATGCATCTGTATTGTAGATTGCTGAGAATGAACTTCAACCTCTGACAAGATATGAACCAGATGCCAAAATGTTTGATTTGCACAACATCTCCCAATCAAAAATCAGTTATCAAGGCAAACTGCCAGAAATCTAAGGCAAAGTAACCTGGAACAAGTCTGTCTGACATTAAGATTGGAAGCTTATGGTATTAGCCACAATTTAGTTTCCAACCATTACACACACACATGTTATGGATTCTACATTAGACTGGCTTCTTCACTGTCCTATGAATATACTGTATTGTTTTGTGTCTCAACAGCTTTGTTGACAATGCCCATTCTTGGACTGGAATGATTTCTGTTATCCTCATCTCTGCCTTCCAATTACCAAACTCTATGCATTCTCAGGGTCCATCTTAAATAAATAGTCATATTAACAAACCCTACTATGACTACCATTGATTTCTCTCATGGATTCCTCCTATAGTACTTAAGAGTTTGTATCACATAATTTAACAATTCTATACTAGGCTTGTTAGTTTTGGGGCATTTTCTTTTGTTTTTCTTTTTTATATTGCTTACATTTGCTTATGTGCCATTCCTCTTTTTTTGGAATAAGACCACTATCTCATACTTCAATATCCCTCACAGTGCTCAACACAATCCACAATAAATGTAAATATATTATATATGTGTGTATATGTATATACTTATATATACATATATCTGACCTCTTCAGTTCCAGGTTTCTTGGGGTTTTTTTGTTTTTTTAGATTTTTCAAGGCAATGGGGTTAAGTGGCTTGCCCAAGGCCACACGGCTAGGTAATTATGAAGTATGTGAGGTCGGAATTGAACCCAGGCACTCCTGACTCCAAGGCTGGTGCTGTATTCACTGTGCCACCTAGCTGCCCCAAGTTCCAAGTTTCTTAAATGTAATAATGCCTCCTTTAAAAATAAAATGTCTGTTTCTGTACAAATAGTAGAGTGTAAACTCTTTGAGGACAGGGATTGCTTTACTTTTGTCCATGTGTCACCAAAGCCTAGCATGGACTAGCACTCAATTGAATGCTTATTGTCAGCTTCCACGTCCACTAAGCCAATGTCTCTTATTGCATCCTAAACTGTCTTAAAGTTTTTCAGAAGATAGGATCAGGACTAAATAGGCATTGGCCACTTAGAGCAATTGTAGAAATCCCTGGAGCACACTCTCATTAGTTGCTGCCTTTCATTCATGTCTCAGACAATAATTGGCAAAAGAATTGAAAAAAGCAATACAAAAGACTTTTGATCCAGCTATCTTGAAGTTTGCTATATTATTCTGAACTCATTTTACTCCACCCATTTTCATACATCAGTAACTTTAAATGGTTTTTTAAAATAGTCAACTTTTAGTAGGAAAATAATAATTCTTCTCTAGATCCAGTTATTATTCATATTTTACAATTCTCTCTCTCTTTTTAGATCCAGATCTGTAATTTTTTCAGAATAGAGAACTCCCAGTATAGAAACTGCTTACCTGATGCATATCTGGCAAATGCTCTATAACTCATAGTTTTTAAGAGTTGTTCCTGTTGTCTAGTCAGTTTATAAGGGACAGAATTAGTATTGGGGTCTTCCTTTTGGAACAAGCCCTCTCATCAACCATGTCTTGATACTTATTTACAATAAAAAGGTAAATGGTGACTCCAGTTAATTTACATTAGCATAGGATCAGTAAAATGTGGATGACATTAGGTTTTTCTACTAGGGATTCAGCTTCTCATTTAGGAAATGCATATGTGACTGGTATTTATTTTTTTAAGGAAATTAAAGTGGCAGTGAAAAGAGAAAGAAAAAACTATAACCTGAGATAAACAAATTATATTTCATTTCTATAACTCAAAGACTGTGCAAAGAGGATGGCTCAACTTTTCACCAACAAGGAAGTACAATTTCAAATTTGATTAAAGTTACAAGTCAAAACAAATTGGACAATTCTCTTTTTAGAATTCTTTATCAATTTCTTACGACAGTTGCACATAATTTATCAGAAGGAAACTTAGAAAAGAAGTCAAAGAAATTAGGCCAAATTGGATCACTGAGTTACTGTGTAACCTTGACTAAATTATATTTACTTTCTTGAAACTTGAGAGATAATTGCCATCTTTCATAGATATTGCCAAGATATTGTGAACAGACAAAATTGAGGTAAGTGAAATGAATTTAGCTCTTCAAAATTAAAATGTCAATAAGGAACCAAGAATTTTAGTATTGTTAGTATGTAAAAAGTTCTCAGTGGATTGTCTTGAATACAAAAGAACTAGGAATGAAAGGAAATGGGGAAAAATAGAGAATGGATAAGTATCTGCAGGTTTTAAGGACTAAGGATTATGGTAGCTGAGCAGGGAAATCTATAGCACTAGGGTGCCAACCTTTATCTAACACCAGAGGTGTATTTATGAAATACTAAACTATAATTGACCAAAAATATTTTTAAAGGAAAAACTTAGTGAAGCAGGGTAATCATAGAATCTTTGAGTTGTAAAAGACCTCAGAAATCATCTAGCTCACTCTTCCACCGGAAAAGGATTATACTTCACAATATCCAATGACAGGAAGTCCTACGAAAGAGGCAATCCACTCTACTTTGAGCTCTCATACTTGAAAAGTTTTTGTCTTTCTACAATGTCAAAATCTGCCCCTCTCCTGTGTTTACCATCTAACTCCCAATTCAATTATATTTAAAAGAACACTTACTACATGGCTATGTTAAGTACAACAACAACACACATTTGTGTCATGCTTTTAAGAACTTTTAAACAATTTTTTCCCAATCATTATCTCATTTTAATTTTATAACAGTTTCTTGAGGGCAGCTGAATTGTCATTGTTCCTATTCAAAAGATGAGGAAAGCAAAGTCCAAAAAGGTAAGCAATTTGCTGAAGTCAACAAAAGGAGTTAGTGACAAGTATGGAGGAGCATTTAGGTCTCCTGAATCCCAGATTATTTTGTTTTCCACTAAAATGCACATACTCATTCCCACACAATCACTCTCAATTCAACATTTACAAGGAAGCATGTTACTCTATTGTAATGGCAGAGTTATAGCAATTGCACATACAGTCACCATGAACAGGACACTTTTTTCTCTAGGCCCAGGAAAACAGAAAACGGAGACCACTTACAAGCCAAAGAACAGTCTTCAAAAGTTGTTTTAACGCTCCGTTGCTACATCACTCGCCCTCCTTGGGAAATCTTTCTCAGCAGCTGCAGCCATAGCAAGAGTTCAGACGGAATAAGGAATAGTTCAGCCTGTGTTTTTGTTTTGTTTTGTTTCCAAAAAAGGAAAGTGAACGGAAATGAACCCCTCTAGTCAAATATGTGCCCCCTCCCCAACCTTTCCCGGGGTGCTTCTATATCACAGAGATCTGCAAAAACCATTTCCCACCAAGAGACCTGCTTGTAAAACACAAATGAGGACCAGCTGCGGAGTTCTGCTCACAATACAGCCGGTCTCTTTAGGCGCCGCGTGGATCTTCAGGAAAGTAGACAACCTGGCAGGGTGCAGGATGCTTGCCTGTCTGGAGGAGATGCCGGCGGAGTTTCCAGTAAAAGGCAGCAGTGTTTGTTAGAGAGGTGTAAATGTGCGAGCATACGAGCGTCCAGTCACTGGCTGAAGTGGAGAGAAGCTAACGCTTTACCTTCTCAACATGAGATCCTTTTCTTTTCTCCCCCTGCCTGGAAACACGCCGATTATACTTCCATAGCAGACACTGCCGCAGCACCTAGGATTTGGCTTTGAAAAAAAATGGAAATTTTCCCATTGCAATTGCTACATGTGTTTACTTTGCCCTTGTAATGGGTTTGTAAAGCAGGAAAAAAGGTACAGCTACACTGAGCAAATATGAGAAATGGGCTGACAGAAAAAAGATGGCCTTGCCTAGTTTTAGAAAGTATTCCTTTGAAAATTCTTTATAGATGCAACAGCAGAGATGATTCTAATCAACCATTGTCTGATTATGAATATCTAGTAATGCAAATAACTGGGAGATGAAAGCTCAGAAAAGGTGCTTGTCTTGGAATCCAAGAAGTTGATTTCAGCATCCAAATGAAAGAAAGATTTCCTACAGATGGTAAGATCCTTCTGTTTCTGTTTGTGGATAATATGGTGCTGATTATACTTAACTGAAAAATATTGTAAAGACTTCTGCTCAAGAGTTCAGCCTAACAATTTACACAGGAAATTTCAAGTGGATGAAGAATTCCTACTGTTCAGACAGTGGTATAAGTTCAATGCCCTGCCTGTGGAAATGATCTATCTGTATAAATGTATGTGTGTGTGTGTATGTATGTATATATGAACATATTCTAAAATATGTGTGTGCATATGCATACATCTATATGAATTTCTCTATTTTTCTACCTATATCAGTATCTTGGGTAGAGTCTTAAAACAATAAACTGGACCCAAAACTGAAACAGAGAAAAAGGGCAACCTAGATTGCATTCAGGTAACTGCAACATTTTCAATGATCTCAAGCTTTTCCTTTAAAATTATCCCTTTAATAATAGTATTTTAATTTTGCTATATGGCTGAAACTCATAGAATACTATCAGCTCTGAAGAATCAAAAGTATAGCATCACTAATAAATTATAGCATCACTGAGACACTAATGGAAATACAATGGAAAGTAAATAGGCTGCCCTATATTACTAATAAGAGAGATTTTTAAAATAGTATAAAAGTAGACCAGAAAAAGAGGTAGGCCAGTTACATAGAAAGAATGAGAGATAACAGATGAATTTACAATTAACATTAAAGACCTCCTCTCCCACCCCATCCCACCCCACTCCACCCCACTCCACCACCTCTAAGGATTTATGGGAGGAAAGGAACAAGAATTTCACAACTGTACAGGATGAGAGGATTCTGTACCATGGTAGAAAGGATCAATATTAATAAGATCACAGCTCTACTGATATATAGGTGACAGAAACATAACAGATTATTACAAATTAAAAATATTTGAAACATATTCCCATTCTTTGGAGATAATAGTTTGCCCTTCCATTACTCAGTGTTTAATGTCTATCAAACTGAAAGGCTATTATGGACTGATGTAGGACAACATGTCTTTTATTTGTATATAGATTCCTTGCCCTCAACTCACCTATTCCTAAAGAGTTCAAAAATATGTCACATACATTAAGGAAAGAACCCACAGAAAGTCAAACAACTTCTCCAACATCAGGTTTAGTCACAAGTACAGACAGAACTAAAAATGATATTTTTCTGGATTTCTCCATAAACTAGACCAAATAGTTAATTCTCAATTATGCAGGTGATGATTATCCAGTTTTGAGATTATTTCAGTAATCCTACTTCTCTAATCCTATGACTGTAATCCAGCATCAAAGTCTAAATTCCCTAAAGGAGAAGAGGTGCTATTCAAAGTCAATCACTTTAGCTCCTTGCTGGTAACTCTTAAGGTTGGGAGATGCTGGGATAAAGAAAGAGGAGATAACAGAGGGGAAGGAATCAGAGAAGGAAAGAAGGAAACAATAGAGGGAGGGACTGAAGGAGAAAGGGAGAGAAAGGGAAGGAGGGAGGAGAAGGAAGGAGAAACCGGAAGGGAAAGAGAGGGTTGAGTCATTTACTTGTACTAAATACTACAGATATTTAGCTTGCTACTCCATGTTTAGGACAAATAAGAGTAGTTGTATTTGGCTAATTTTTTAAAATCATGAATTTATATAAATCTTTACACTTTTAAAGTACTTATCTTTGCTTTGTTTCATTTGACTTGAACCTCCCAAAAAATCTTTGAGGTGATTAATACATTCCTAATCCTAATAAATCTTTTTCAGTGATTATTAATATATTCATTTTGCTAGTGAGGAAAGAGAGAATCAGATCAAATGACTTGAAGACCACACAAATAACAGCAAAACCACATCTTCTGACTCCTAATCCAATGTTCTTTCCACCCCATAGCTAGCCAAAATGGGTGAGAGGGGAGTGTTTTCATCAGTTGTAGCTCTTACAGAGTACAAAGGAACACAATAATGTGCAGGTTTGCAGAGATCATCTATAGAAACCCCATGCACCTTTGCAAATAACTCATTATTTGAGATTTTAAACAAAGCTTAAAAACCAATAGGGTCTGAGCTTTTATTTTACAACTGAAAAAAGTAAGGTCCAAAAAATAGTAGAAGAGTTAGAAAATGTTTTCAAGGTGTACCAATTTAGAGAGAAACTTCAATGTGACTTAGTCCAATACCCCATTTTATAATTCAAAGAAACTAGGCCTAAAGAGACCAGATGACTTGCCTAAAGGGACTGAGGTAAAAGGCAGAATGTAGATTTGAAACTAGATGCAGCAATCTTTTATTGTCATCACACTAACTCCTAACCCTTTGGCTGATGTTTGATTACTAACAATGTGTTTTCATCCTTGGCTTGAACACTTTTTTGGCTACCTCATCACAAAGTACTGTGTTGAATAGAAAGCATCCCATTCCATATTGTTAGCTTTAATTTTATACATATATACGTATATATAATTTCAACACTTATTAAATATCAATTATGTGGAAGCACAGTATTATATGAGTAAGGCCTTTTCTGATTCCCCCCCACTAGTACCTAGCTCCAAATTATTTTGAAATATATATACTTTATGGGGCAGCTAGGTGGTGCAGCGGATAAAACACCTGCCCTGGAGTCAGCAGTACCTGAGTTCAAATCTGACCTCAGACACTTAATAATTACCTAGCTGTGTGGTCTTGTGGCAAGCGACTTAACCCCATTGCCTTGCAAAAAAAAAAACTAAACTAAAAAAAAAGAAATATATATATAGATATATATATATATATATATATATATATATATATATAGTTTATATCTATTTTGGATATACTCAATGCATACATAATGAATCTACTTATATAATGTATCCTCCTTTAAAACATTAATTTTTTTTCATTTTATCCCCATCATTTAGCATGGTTGCCTCAAATATAGTAGGCATTTAATAAATTCTTATTGACTGATTGAATATGAAGTGCTAGCCACTAGAGATACAAAAATGAAAGAGGGTACATAACTCACCCAAAGTCACCCAGCAAGCTAATGACCTGGCTGGGATTTGGATCCAAAATTCTTACATTCCATTACAGGATACTATCTTTGCTCACAGTCAGTCTCACACAAACTTTCCTGAAATTTTGCCATCAATAGAAATCAGTTCTCAAGGAAATGTTTTGAGTTATATGAGGAGAAAAGGGTCAAGAACAGGAGAAAAAATAGTTACAAAGGATGATGAAATGTAGAAATGAAGGATCAGAGAAAGAGGTAAGAAGAGAAGTGGGACAAACAATTACTGCCATTTAAAAAAATCTTTTCTAGATTGAACTAGTACAGGCAAAGAAATAGTTTATCCCTTGACCTCTCCCCCCCAACCTCAATATACTCAATATATATATGTTATAAAAATTATTTAAATACCAAGATAAATATATTAATAATAAAATAGTTTAAAAAATTTAAATTAACAATTGAATTCCCATACCTCTCTACTATCTTACTTCTTTTCACCTTATTGAAGTTTTCTCCTCAAGAAAAATTTTTTGTAGCATTTTAGCACTTAACTTCATTTTTTTTTAATGCTGGTGTCTTTGTTCCATCATGCTTACTCTTCCCAGTCACAAAGAAGGAAATAATCTTCAAGTTCCACTTTCTAGGGAAACTAGTAGAGTGACTTTTGAGACATGTACAAAAATTCTATTCTGATATCTCAGTCCTTGTTTCTACTGTGACCTACTATCCCTTGGGACCCAGAATTCAGGTGCTACTAAAATGGAAAAGTCTTTTTGGAGAAAGGGTGAGAAAAAAATACTTCTTTTACAACTTTTCTCCTTTTCCTTAAATTATTTCCTTTTGAGACAATTTTGCCTATTCTGAAAAACCAGGAAGGCTTTCCTCCTATCTCCATCACATCACTAAACTAGAAGGTTGAAAGCTGTATATGAATGCTGATTATAGTCAGTCCTTGTAATATGTAATAGCATAACCTGGAAGGGTAAATGTCGATTAAGGAATAGAGGGATATAGGAGAAGGGGGAAAGGTTGTGAGTAAAAAGAACACAATGGAAGTTTCTGGTAATTAGGTGCTCCCTACATAACTTACTCCCTATTGTGTCCAAGTATCTTCAGTCTTGCAAACAAAATCTTTGCTTCTTGTGGCTTCAGTCCTAGTCCTAGGTGAGGAGACTCCTGAAGGCAAATGAATGACTTCTGACAAAAAAAAAAAAGGTCATTTTTCTGAGTGCAAATTTTACTTTTACAGAGCCCACAAATCTGAAAGGACAAGTCCTGGAGAAGATCAAGAAATGTAAAATGCCAAAAAAAAAAAAAACCCCAATAATAATAAAATCCTTACTGGAAAGCGGGATTTTCACTGGAGCGGTAAAGAAAGGGGTAACATGAAACGTGAGTGGCCCGACTCAGCACGGAGCCGCCACAAAGCTGGGGCAGGCCAGGACCACCCCTTTCAAAACTTCTCCCCTCCACAATGGGCCTATTTCAATCTCCTCCGCTTTTCTTTGAGTGATTAACATGCAGGCCAGGCTTAGAAGAATGAGAATTTATTCTTCGGTTAAGGCTCAAAAGGTGCAGGGAGGTCAGGTGGCTAATCATTAAATCAAACTGCTGTCATCCCTACACAATTCTTCTCCCTTCAGGCCCCGGGTTATTACTTGGGTTTATGCAAAATAAACAGCTTTGCTAAACATTCCCCCTAAAAAGAGGGTCAACAAAGGCACGGACTAGGGAGGCAAATTGCACCAGGCACCCTGCAAACTTGTTTTTTTCGCCCTCCACACTGGACTACTTAGTAGACAAAGTTTGGAAGTTTTTTTATTCCCCTGCCTTTCCTTTTCTTATTTTCTTCTTAAGGTTTTTTTTTTCTTCTCCTGTCATGCCACTCAAGACATTGCCATGAATACCGTTAACTTACTCTTGTCTGGTTCTTGCTAATTCCCGTTCAGTTTCTTTCTTGGGCTACGTAAGACTTACAATTCCAAGTTTTCTATAGGGGAACTCAGCCATGATAAATCTCTTATAAACTCCCCCAGAAAGGAATGAGTTCTCAGAAGATTCTTCAAGACTAGCCCCGAAGTCGGGCCTTGCTAGTGTTCGGGAAGAATCTTAATTGTCCTAGGCGCCACACACGGATAGCCTGGGTGGGGTGGGGGTGGGCTTAAGGGGGTGGGGGTGGGGGGCTGTGTTTTGAAAACAACTATACCTCTTGCGCTTAGAGGTGTTAAGCAAAGGGATCCCACTGGCTCATCACAGCGGATTCACTTCAATTATATTTGGTCAGGTCTCAAAATCAATGCAGATCCCTTAAGACAATCTCACCCCCCCCCTTTCACAAAATCCACACTGCACACTTCTAATTCTAACCTAAACACCCAAACCACTGGGGTCCAGGGCTGGGGTGGCTTGGGAGTGGGGTGGGGGTGGGAAGATACCAAGAAGCAAAGGATTTAAGGCAGTTGGGTTAGGCTATTTAAGCATCCTAGGTGAAATAGAATTTCTTGGGGAAATGCCTTAAAGATGACTTCATCTGTATAATGGGTATCATATTTCTTGTTTTCTCAATGAGTGGGGGAGGGAGCGAAGGGAGAGAATCTGGAACTGAAAATTTAAAAAGAGTTAATAAGAAAAAATGAAAGAACTAGTTTCTTAATTTCAAAATGATAATCTGTTAATATGGGAATCTTCTTAAAAAGGAAGTGGAAATAGATTCAAAGGACAGTAACTCAAATCAAAGCCTACAGTTCAACTCTTCTCTGATAGAATGAAAAACCAAGAGACCTAGCCTTTCTACCTTTCTAAGTACTTTCTCAGTCTCATTTTACCTTTGTGACAACCCTGTAAGATTTTATTATTCCATTTAAAAGATTCCTTGTAGAGAAGATGCCTATCTCCATAGGTATCTAAATAGTTCCTTACATTAAAGAAATCATAATATCCTTCTCCACCCTACCTCCATTATGAAACAGAACCAAAGAGAAGAAACCAGAGTATAGTAGTAAAAGCACAGGGTTCAAAACCAGAGGATCTGAGTTCAAATCTAATGTCTTTAACTTACTACATAAGGACCTGATCTCAGTTTATTCCTCTGCAAAATAAGGGAACTTTAAGCTCAATGGATGAGCTCTAAAGTTTAAAACCATGAGCCTGATATTTTGGAAATTGTGCTTTCCTAGGAATCAGTTGGTCTAAATTCAAAATCTGACTCAAAAAAGAAATGTATATCATAGTCGTGGTTGTGGTTATCAATATTATTGCCTGAGATCACACAGGCTTTAAAAGATCTTCATATTCCTAGCCTAGTGTTTTTTTTTCCACTAAAATGATGACAGACTGCCACTAAGATTAGACTCCTGCACTCCTCTAGTTCTCCAGGTTAGCACAGAGGCCTCACTATCAAAAAAAAAAAGGGTCTTCTAACCCCAGTATTAATCTTTCCTGGAAAGGGGTGAAACACACACAAAAAAATAAAAAAAAAAACAACAAAAAGAAAAAATCCTCAAGGAAACCTGTGATCTTTTTGTAAAATCCTCAAGATTTTAGCCAAAATATATATCACTTCTCCATTTCTTCCTTCTTTGGGGTGGGGAGGAGTGTTAAAGGAGTTACTTTTATTTAATGCTAGTTCAAATGTCAAGCTTGGCATTTTTTTACGTGAAGTGTCAAATATACAAGCAGTTGAGTAATGTGGGGGCATTCAAATCATTTACATGGCCCAGCTGGAGGTCACAATGTGGGCTTTTGTGCTGGGGCTCCTCCCCCTGCATCCTGGGGCTTCAGATACTGTAACACAACAAAACCCTATCCCCCTCTGGCGCACGTGCAAAAGAGGAGGGGGACACTCCTCCTGCACGCTGCTTACGTGGCTCCTTTCTGGAAAGCCGCAAGGCAGACCAGCTTTAAAAACATTTCATTGGCCCTGCATTCTCCAACTGCTGCAGTAGTCCGATTGCAATGTGTATTGGGGGGGGGGGGGGGCGGAGACGAGGGAAAGAGAAAGGACCAACCCCTTTTCTATTCACTGACTTTCCTATGAGGGGAGAAAGTGATTGGCCCCAGTCACTGAAAAGTTTTCACTCATGAGAAAGCAGGAGTTCCCATACAGCCCTGGCTAAGTAGGATTACAGAAGAAAAATTAAGATAGGGTGAGGGATCTTTGAGAAAACAGAAATGATAGTCAGAGTGAGCCTAAAACACGCCCCCCCAACACATTCTTAACTAAATGGGGAAACCTTTCCTCCTTTCACCTCTGCCTGACTACCTACTCCAATGAAGACAGGTTACTGAGGCATTCTGCCCAAAAAGGTGGACTCAGACACTGTTCCAAGTCTTGTATAACCTAGCAGATAAGAAATAAATTTGATCACATCTTTGCCCATCACCCTCCCCCCAAGTTGAAATGTCCCTGGCTTCTTAGAAAAGACACCAGTATAGAGAAGTATGATTTAAACTACATTCTAAAAGCTTGACTGGAAAATGAAATAGCAAACATTTCTCATAACATTTTTAGGAAGCATATCTCAAGAACCCTAAATACTTGAGAAGAAATTGGCTTTATTATATGAAAGAAGAAGGGATTCTTCTTATATAAAAATAGCTCCCATTTCTTCCCTCTCTGGACAGAAACAAAATGTTTTTGGAGTCTTTGTGTATTGGGGAGTGTATTAGAGTCTGTGTATTTTCTACAGTGTCAAGTCCAGAGGTTGGTCTTAAACTTTTTAAATTAAATCATTTCTGTCCTCTTTTATACCCCTTTCCTTCCCATTTCATAAACCTTCTTTTTCATTACACTAACTTCCTGTTAATCAAATGACTCAAGCTGTGAATAATTGGCTGTATCTTCGTCTTTGCATCTAGTATACAGTAGGTGCTTAAAGCATGTTTGCCTTCTTTTCATGTTTAAGGGTATATAAATCAGCAACAGGAGCAAAAACTTCCCAAAAAACTCTGCTGATTGTCTTGTAAACTTTAAGAAAGATTTGACCAAACTCTCAAGCAACTGGAACTGAACCCAAGCTGCTAATTACTGAGACCACTACTGGCTCTTAGGGCAACTAACCCTAGGTGCTGACGAAAAGCACTAACAGTCACCCTCCCAATGAGGGCATCTACCCAACCGCTCCTGAGTGTATAATAAATACTCTTTGCTTCCGTCTCTCTACATTAGATAGCAGGCCCTCTGTTTTAAGGTCATGTCTAATTTATGATCTGCCATTAGTGGCTGGAGCTCAATTAGCAGCACAATCACAATAATGAATGGAAAAAATGTAGAGACTACAACAATGATGATGATGATGAATAAGAAAATAATTTAGAAACCTCTGCTTTTTTCCCTTTAACAATCAGGAGCGATTCCTCACCAAAGGAAATGGAATTAAAAGGTCTCGTAAATGACACAAACTAACCAACAAAACAAAAACACTAAAAATCACTTCATGGAAAATGCATTCTCCAGAAAACTCAGCAACTTTTCTTTCCAGTTTGCTGATTAATACTCTCACTCCACCAGCTCCTTCCCCAAACTTTCTTGGAAGGATGCTTCCGCTTGGACGTTTAGGAGAGAAGACTATTGGTGAGTGGAGGTGAGGGGCAGGACCTTATAAAGCTCGCATTCTGGGATGGACTGGTGAGGGTCAATCTAAAGCGGCTCTGCAAACTTAAGCTCCACGGCTGCCGGCTAGCCCTCGCAAGGAAGCGACCCTGCCTGAGTCCCCGCGGGCTGCGGGAGCCCTCGAGAAGCTCTCTCCTCTCTGCCACCACCTTCAGACTCTCCGGAGAGAATAAGCCAATAAAGAGAGTTTGTGAATGTGTGTCCAAAGCTTCTTAGTCAGCTGTCATATTGATCTAGCACTGCCTAAGGAAGTCTCAAAGCACTCAAGGAGTTTGGGCAAATGCTGGAATTAGTGTTCCCTTCCTCTTAAGAGTTTGCTGAGACGCCACTCCACGGCTTCCCAAGTACTGAACCTCCCGACCCTGGCAATCCATCAAGTGCATGCAAATTGGGGACCAGACAAAACCAGGCAAACAGCACCCTGCTTTGGAATAATGTGCTGCGAGGAAGAAGGGCCTTCCGCAACAATGATTGCTGTGTACACATTTAAACTAAATACCCAAACTTCTTATTAGGCTCATAATGATTTGTGTTCTCCCTCCCTTTGAAATGCTCCAAAGTAAATGGTAGAAGTTGACTCAAGACTAACCTCAAACAGTAGGCTTTCTGAGCTCTGCAAATGGAGAGGAGTTGGGCTATATATAGCTCCCGCTGCTGTTTATTACAAGGCCCTTTTGAAAATGAACACCCAGCCTTGGGAAGCAAAGGAGTAGTTTCAGATCTTGATAATCACAGGCTATAAGACCCCAATGGAATTGATCTAATTTGGTGGGTATCAATTCAGGGATCACTGTGGGGAAAATACTCCCAAATGGCCACTGATCTGTATATTTATATAGAGAGATTAAAAGCATTAAAATAGGATGCTCCTTCAAATTGGCACCCTCCTCCCCCTACCCCCAACTAGAGTCCTTCATAGCTTGCCATTGGCTTGGACTAATCCCATTCTCATTGAGTCTGACAGCTTATTGTTTCAACTACAACCACAAAATATAACATGGAAATGTTTTGTTCTTTCTTTCCATCGATCCAGAATCATCATCTACTCCCTGGGGAAACCAGGCACTTGTTCCATGAACTGTCTACACCAGACAGGAAGCTGTCCAAGCTTTTTCAAGCCCTGATGGTATTTGGTAAATGCTTAAACATAGAATCATATTGGTGTTAGGATCACAGAATCAT
Organism: Macrotis lagotis; assembly: GCF_037893015.1. Classification (NCBI taxonomy): domain Eukaryota; kingdom Metazoa; phylum Chordata; class Mammalia; order Peramelemorphia; family Peramelidae; genus Macrotis; species Macrotis lagotis. Next base: position 609,190,179 of record NC_133658.1, read on the forward strand.
AACTCTAGAGCCAAGAAGGAACCTCAGAGAACATCTAATCATAGAATTGGAAAGTTGGAGGAAACCTCAGTAGTCATTCCAAACCATGCCACCTGCCCTTTAGCCATCTTCTCCCTCCTCCTCCTTCTCCTCCTCTCCCCACAATAATAGTGGACTTTTCCCCTGGAATCACCCTGGGCTCAAATTTCATGTTATATTTTCCAGAACTTGATAGTGACATTGTTTTTTAGTCATTTCCAAATAATGCCAATGGGTTGCATATCCCACCCCTTCACCCTCCAATTCCTGTTTATGTATTGTCTTCCTCCGTAATGGAATGAAAGCTCCATGAGTGCAGGAACTATCTAGCTTTCCTTTGTATACTGAATGTTTAGCCAATGACTAGTACAGAGTAAATACTTAATAAATGGTTTTTCATTCATCCATTCATTTATTTAGCCCAAACTTTCTTGAAAGAAGTCCCTGCCCAAAACACAACTGACAGGTGATTGCGTAGCCTCTACTTGAAGATTTCCAAAGAAGAGAACCTATAACCTCTTGTGGCAGTCCATTGCACTCAATGTTGGACAGATCTCATTGTAAGAAAGCTGCCATTGAACCTAAATTGTCCTTGTACAAATTCTTCTACAGGGTATTAGGCTCAGTGAACCATGGATCTGAGAAAATGTGGTCTAATGTTCTAATATTTCATGAGATTATTTTAAAGAAGAAAATATGGTATTTAAAGTAAAAATACACACAGAAGAGCAACAAAGAAGTACAATGGAAAAGAAATGAGCTGAGAATGAGGCAATGTCATATAGTGGAATAAACAATAGTGAAAAGATAAATATATGGGGCAGCTAGGTAGTGCAGTGGTTAAAGCACCGGCCCTGGAGTCAGGAGTACCTGGGTTCAAATCAGGTTTCAGACTCTTAATAATTACCTAACTGTGTGGCCTTGGGCAATCCACTTAACCCCATTGCCTTGCAAAAACCTATAAAAAAAGATAAATATAGTGTCCATAAAGTCAGAAGACCTGGGTTCAAATTCTGTCCCCAATACTTATTCTCTGAATGATCTTGTGAAAGTCACTTAAAATCTCTGGCTCAGATTTTTTATCTATAAAATGAAAACATGAGTCCCTTTAAGCTCTAGATCTATGAACCTACTACTCCCTCCTGGCTTGTCTAGTATTTGACCTTAGATAAAAAAAAATTCAACTTTACTGAGTTTCAGGCTCTTCCTATATAAAATAAAACAGACTCTGATCTCCAAGGTCAAGCCTAGTCTTAACTTTCTGTGATTGAATTATTGATGGAAAGTGATAGAGATTTAAGTTATATAAGACTGGAAAACCCATCAAACCAAGAACAGATTTCCTCTGACTGTACACTAAGGTCCATGTAAAGTGACATATCAATTCTGGATTAGAGTAGGACTAAGAATTAATTGAACATTCATATCAAAATGTTATAGCCCAGTACAAACCTCCCCAACATAGCCCCCTCCATTGTCAGACTAGGATATCCCCACCCCTGTCCTTGAGACTAGCTTAGATATAAACTCAGAAAGTGTCCAATACATCTTGATAGAAGTCTCTTCTATGGGATCCCTTATCTGCCTAAACTCAAAGCAAATAACAGGCTATTTACTCAGGACTTCTGGGCTGAGGGGATTTGTATCAACTAACAGACTCCTCCTCCTATTTCCCCATCTGTCACCAAGTCCAATCAATTCTTCCTTTGGAATGTGTCTTGGATGAGAACCTTTCCTCTCATTTCTCCTTATACTTAAAAAAATCCAAATTTCTGTACTTTGAGAACAATAGTCTCTTTCCTTACAGGATTTCTCTATCTCAATCTCTGTCTTTGTCATCTTCCCTGTGGGGTACTGACAAACAAATCTATTTTTTCCCCACTTTATTCTTCCTAATCAGGAATCTGTAATGGTTTATACATTACCAAGTCCAGAATCCTTCAACTGACTTGAAGAACCTTTATGATCATTTTCTACTCCCATTATCTAAACTTATTTCTCAATAATCTTCTTTTCCAATCTACTCCATTATCTTAATCAGACTGTTCTCATCTCCCCCCAACCCTGATTAGGCCATACTCATTCAGGCCTCTTTCCTCAACTAGAAATCCAGTTGTGCAATGTGTATTCTTTCCCTATTAGATTTTTGAAACTCCTTGAAGGCAGAGATTGTCTTTGCTGTCTTTCTTATCCTCTGCCTTTCCAATTTCTCCCTTCAAAATCAAGCTAAAATCTTGACTTCCTTCATGACTTTGTCTTCCACAAATTCAACCCAAAATGTCCTCTGTCCTTCCTGGAAAAGGCCTACAAAGACTACATAATTTAGCACTTAATTACTCTGATTGTTTAAGGCTGTTTAGGTCTTGTGTCCACAACTTGAAGGTAGAGACCCTAATCTTATCATTCTTTATAGCATCCCTCCCCCACTCCTAGCATTTATAGTGGGTCTAGGAACCCTGCAGGTGATTGATCCTTTTGCCTTCTGAGCCAGATAGACCTGCTGGTTTCCCCAATGTCACTTGGATTATGAGTTGGGTCAGGCTGCTGGAACACAGCCCGGGCAGTGCTGAGTCTGATTAAATCCATCGTTTGAACACTGGCCGGTGAGCCGTATATCTCTTGCTTGGTGAGAATGACACCTCACAGCTTGCACACACAGCTTCATTTCAGGAAAGAATGTGTGAGAGAGGGGAGGTCAGAAGACAGGCACAGTCATAAATTTGATGGAAGGTTTAGCTGGAAACTCCATTAAATACACCCACTGCTCCAAGCTGGGCAATGTCCTTACTTTGAGCTTGCTGAAAGGGGCCAGATAGGTGAGGGACTCACTAAGTAATGTCCTCATTTTTTGGTGTCTCATTACTCAAGGGATGAGAATCATCATTAACCACATCAGGTTTAGTAGACTAGCTCCCAGTGCTCTGATATTATCCTTTAAGTTAGGCTGTTTTAGGCCAAGTAGTCACTTGCTTACCTTTCAATTTATAAGTCATCGTATCACATATTTAGAGAAGGAAAGTACTTTAAAGATAATCTTATTGGGGGGGGTGAATTTTAAATTCTTTCTTTCCACTCTTTGAATAACAATTGAGAAAGCAAGAAATATGATACTCATTACACATCTGTAATCATGCAAAACATTTTCCCACCTTAACCATGCTGGAAGAACAAGGAAGGAAGGAGGGAGAGAGGGAAAGAGGGAAAGAAGGAGGGAAGGAGGGAGGAAAGGAGGGAAGAAAGGAAGGAAGGAAGGAAAGAAGGAAGGAAGGAAGGAAGGAAGGAAGGAAGGAAGGAAGGAAGGAAGGAAGGAAAGAAAACTGGCCTCAGAGTTCATCATTTATCTTTCTAGAAGTGAATAAATATTTTTCATCATGAGTCCTATAGAAATGTTGTAGATTCTTGTATTGATCAGAGCAGCTGTCTTCCACAGTTGCTCATCATTACATTACTGTTACTATGTATATTACTTTCCTGCTTCTGTTCATTTCACTTTGCATCAGTTCACATAAGTCTTCCCAGGTTTTTCTGAAACTATCCTCTTCAACATTTCTTACGGCATAACAGTATTCCAACACAATCATATACCATTACTTGTTCATCAGTTCCCCAGTTGATGAGTAACCCATTTGATTTCCAATTCTTTGCCACAACAAAAAAAGATTTTTGTACATATGAGTCTTTTTCTTTGTTCTTTTAACTCTTTGTGATATGGATCTGGTAGTGGTATTGCTGAATCAAAGGGCATGCACAGTTTTATAGTCTTTTGGGCATAGTTCCAAATTGTTCTCTAGAATAATTGGCCTAGCTTACAGATCTACCAACAATGCATTAGTACACCAATTTTCCCATATCCCCTCCAGCAATTATCATTTTCCTTTTTTGTCATCTTAGTCAACCTAAGAGTTGTGAAGTGGTATAAAAGTCATCTTGTACAATTCTCTTGTTCTTTAGATGAGGACACTGAGTTAGAGAGGTTGAGCAATATGCCTGAGATCACACAAGTAACAAGTAAAGGAGTTAGAACCTGAACCCAAATTCTTGGACTCTGGTGTTCTTTCTATAGAACAGCCACTGGTTAAATAGGATAAAATATTGGAGCTAGAATCTACAAGTTCCAAGTTCAGGTCCAGTCTCAGACATTAGCTATGTATGACATTGGGCAAGTCACTTACATGTTCTCTGTCTCAGTGACCTTAACTGTACAATAATAGTATCTACTTCCTAAAGTTGTTGTGAGGATCAAATGAGATATTTGTAAGGTGCTTTGTAAACCTTAAATTGCTATATAAATACTAACTGTTATTATACACCCAAGTCAAGGGATATCTGAGACATTATATCAACGATGAAGGCTATTATACTAGAATCTACCAAACAGGACAAGAAAGAATTCTACAGATTATCTATCTCTATTCCAACTACTTTGTTTCACTCACTCCCTACTTCTCTATTCTCTTGAAAAGATTTATTACTGGCTATTTCAGAATGACACAGCATCATACTAATGTAGTTGAAGTATTTATATAGGTCAATTAGCTTTCCTTGGTCCCAAGGCAATAAACAGCAATGCTCACATCACAAATGTAGGTATTTAGTCACAAAAAGAACCCCCTGAAATAATGTGCATTCATCAATGCAAATTCATCCCTACTAGTAGAAATATAACTCTAAACATCACTCCTACTGACTCAGTCAGGAATTTCAGCTTTGTTAGAACAATTGTGTAGACTGTGAGCTATCATGAGTCAGTGCTTCACATGTGGTTTACATTTGCTTATGGGATCTAGTGAGTCTTTTTGAATTTTCTCCTGGGAGGAATAAAGGACACCTTTTAATCAATGAATACAATGCTACTTCAAGTGTTTTGTTGAGATCTGGGGTATTCTTACCTATTGAGTTAAGGTATATCCTGAGATTTTCCAAAGTAAACTCTGGGTGAGAGAAGAATGAGTCAAAAAATAAAAGTGATTTGCAGTCACTACCTAAGATTGACCCTGCTTCATGAAAAACTAGAACTTGAATTATTTTTTTTTAATTTTGGGGGAGGGGAAATGGGGAGAGAATAGCAACTTCTTAGATCAGGCGAGGTTGAAGGTGGGTGGCATTATTACTAATATAACAGAAAAGGGGCAGCTAGGTGGCACAGTGGATAGAGCACCTGCCCTGGAATCAGAAAGATCTGAGTTCAAATCTGACATTAGATACTTAATAATTACCCAGCTGTGTGACCTTGGGCAAGTCATCGACCTCATTGTCTTACCAAAAACAAAAAAAAACTAATGTATAAGAAGAAGAAGATAATGATATGCCCCCACCCCATCCCACCATCACCACCAACACTCATACTGCTTTATCTATAATCTATATTATTTGGCATTTCATCAAGATTGTGTATTATTTTTAACTCTTTCAGATTATTTTTTGTCTCTCCAATTGTAATGTAAGCTTTTAGAGGGCAGGGTCTGGGTTTTAGATGTCTTTATCTTGCCAATATGCTTAGTACAATGATATCAACACAACAGATATTCAAGAAAGAGCTGATGAATGAGTCAATAACTTTCATCAAATGTATTATACATTTTTGAGGTACAAGAATTTTTGTTTTATTGAGTTGCATGCTCTACAGTTCCTAGCACAGGGTTAGGCCTTCAATAAATATTTGCTGATTATTTGATTGCATAGGGGTACAGTAGAAAGAGTGTTGGATCTAGAATCAGAAGATCTGGGTTTGAATTCAGATTTTCTACTTACTAGCTGTCTGATTTGGGGCAAATCACTAAACTTCATGGAGCTTTTAATTTGCTTCTTTGTAAAATAAAATTGTTGGGCAGTTAGTTGTTACAGTGGATGGAGGGCAAGGATAAGACATAGGAAAACCTGAATTCAAATCCAGCCTCACACTAGCTGTGTGAGCCTGGGCAAGTCATTTATCCCAGTTTGCTTTAGTTTCCTCATTCATAAAATAAGCTGGAGAAGGAAATGGCAATATGCATCTCTGACCAAAGAATAACTAGATCAAAAACTAGAAAGTCAGAAGGAAGATAAAAGATGCAGGAGTCCCATCTAATACAAAAAGCAAGTAGTCAAGAGCCAAACCAGGGCTGGGAGCAAAGCATCATGAGAACCCAAAGGCATTAAGAAATCGAAGGAAAACCAAATCAAGTCAACATCAGAGAGTTTTATTGATTGCCATGCTCATTCTGAGCCTAAGCTTAGGCTCTTTGAAAGTCCAACCCCGTCCCCTGTGGCTTCTTAAAGGGGTATGACTGTCAGGTCCTGGGGACCTGTGCAGCTTGAGTTTTACTGCAGTCTTTCAAATGAATCCATGACTTTCAGATCAGCAAATCTTTCTCTTTGCATATAGGAGACATATACAATGTAAGAACTAGAAGCATAATGGATCATTCCTCCATAGGTCTTTCCTAAGCTCTCTGCAACAAACAGGATGCAGAAAGTTCCTACAAGAAAGCAAATCCCTCTTCAGGATTTAGTCAGAATCTAACCCTTTTGAGTGAAAAAGTATTTTCTTCCCTACATCTTCAAGAGGAAAAGTGCTTCCCAAGCTCTTGCCCAAGAAGAATTGTTTCATCAGTGGGGAGAAAAGAACTAAGGAGTGACAATTTGTCAAATATAAGCAAGGTTTCATAAGCATCATTAATAGCTGTTCTCTGTATCCACGAAGATCAAAAGAGATAAAACAAATCTATCTTAAAGCTAGATAGATTTCAGTAGTACCTAAAAGGGAACTTCTTGATCAGGAAGAAGGCAATGTCAAAACATGCAATAGAATAAAGTTGTAAACCCCCTATTCTGATGATTTTCAAGAGATGGTCAGATGATCTTCTCTCCTGAATGGTTTAGACTTTCATGTGTCCAAAGGAAATGGGTTATTGTTCCTGAAAACCTTCAAGTTTCCTGCCAATTGTATGATGCTATGATTTCATTGAAACCTCTAGCCTGGTTTTCTCCACAGAACTTGTATTTTCCTGGTCGTCTGCCACTGAAGCTAATTTTCCTTATTAAATGCTATTTCCAACACCTCTGCCTCTAGGCAGCTGAGTTGAAACACAGTCAAACTCAACAAATATTTATTAAATGTCCACTGTGTGTAAGACATTGCATTAAGTGCAGGGGTCCCAAGGAGACATATAGTATATACCCTCCTCTTAAGATAATAAAGAGGGACCAGAGGAAAATAGCATGTGCTCTACTATTAATGATGCAGTGACGAATATGACAAGTAAAAAAAGAGAGGTCCAGTTGATGCCCAAAGAGGCAGATTGGTGCAATGAAAAGTCTAATAGTGGACCTGGGATCAAATTTCATCTCTAATATTACCTTCTTGTGCATGCTTCAACAGACTAGTTTACTTTTCTAGATCTCAGTTTCCTCAATTGTAAAATGAGAGGATTAGAGGAGATAGCCTTGAAGGTCCCTTCCACTTCCCAATCTATGACTCTTATGTGCTTTTGCTTGTTTAATAGTGATTTCTTTATTCCATCTTACTATTTGAACCCTATCTGCCCTACTTCCTCACTGTTTCCCCAACTCTCCCAGATACCTTGACCTACTTGCTGACATTTCTGCTCACCTGATTCCTATATTCTATAATGTGAATTGGAATCCATCTCCCCTAATTTCCCTTGCTAGGACTGCCTTTGTCCTTCCACTAAACTTCCCAAAGGTCTCTTTGAGAGAGACTTCAATTTGCTCACCATATTGTTTCCAGCAAGATGGAACTTATCTTTCCAGCCTTTTCTGCAAGAGAAACTTCCTCTTGTCAATCTAAACTACATCTCCCAGGTATTTCCACAAAGACTTCTGGTTGGTGAACAACTTGTCCCAATTGTTAAGACAGCAGAAGTTCATAAACACAATAATGAATTATAGAATCTATAAAAAGAAAACTTTTTTTTTATCTTAGACAATTGTGTTGGCAATTACAATCCCTAAAACCACTTAATATTCTAAATAAAATATAACTCCATGATTCAAGAATCTTGCATCTCCTTTTCCCCATATGACTATATGATCATGGTCTAGAGCTAAAAGAGGTCTTAGAAGTCATCTAGAAGAAGCGAAAAGACATCTAGGTGGTAAAGTAGATAGAGTGCCAGGTCTGGAGCCAGAAGTCTCCTCTTCCTGAGTTCAAATTCAACCTCATAAATTTATTAGTTATGTGATTCTGGGCATCATTTAGCCCTGTTTGCCTCAGTTTCCTCTTTTGTAAAATGAACTGGAGAAGGAAATGACAAACCACTCCAGTATTTTTGCCAAGAAAACCTCAAATGGGATCCTGAACTATTAAACAAGATTGAAAAATAACTAAATAACAGAAAAAGACTTAAGTCCCCTCATTTTATAGAAAGGGAAGCTGAGGTCCCCAAATTTTATTTTTGTGACTTTTTCAAGATGGCAGAGGTAACAAATGACAGACCTAAAAGGATTTAATATTCAAACTCAGCTCCCCTGACTTCAAATTCAGTGCTCTATGAATTAAATATTGCTGCCAGAGCATGATTTTGGTCATGTCATTCTTAGCTCAGAAACAGCCTCAGCACCCATGTTAAGAAGCTGCTCATCCTGAGTTCAAATGCCATCTCAGAATTTCTCTATAAAACTTTCTTTTACCTTCATTTACAATGACTGATCCTTCCCTTAATTCTTGTAGCACTTTATAGTCTTCTTAAACAGTTATGTCACATTTTGATCTTATATTATAGATGTCAGTGTAAATACATATCTTATCCAGCTAGATGATAAACTTCATTGAAAAGAAAAGCTTTCAGGGGCAGCTAGGTGGTGCAGTGGATAAAGCACTGGCCTTGGAGTCAGGAGTACCTGGGTTCAAATCCGGTCTCAGACACTTAATAATTACCTAACTGTGTGGCCTTGGGCAAGCCACTTAACCCCATTTGCCTTGCAAAAACCTAAGAAAAAAAAAGAATAGCTTTTATTACCTTTCTAACTCTCTGAGACTCTGGCACAAATTTTTGTATATACTATAAGATTATAAATTTCATGTTGGAAGGAAACTTGAAAGATCATCTAAGTCAAATCCTTTCATTTTACAGATGAGGAAATTGGGGTCAAGAGAAATTAAATGATTTTTTAAAAAAGATCACATGGTTATTAAGTGGTAGAGATTGAACATGAACCCATATCCTGATGCCAAAATAGCCTTCTTTTTTTTTTTTTAAACAAATGGCCCACAAATGCTCCTTTAGTCACTCTTTCACCTAGATCTGGTCAAAATTTAGCAATATGAATCCTTTAAAACCCTTATCAAATCATAGCCTTAAAGTAAATAAGGTGTTTCTTCCCTATCCACTCACCCACATTCTTAACTTCACCAGAAACACCTGGTGAAGTTAGGATCAATAGTATTACTCTATTCTCTAGTCTAATATTCTGGTCGTTAGTATTCTGGACCTTATGAAGTTTGATAGCTAAATTTTCAATGTGTTTTTTTCCTCCTAAATTACCAGTGCAACTTCTCCCTCTCTGAACAACAGCAAGCTACCATTACCTTACAAAAATTTTCAAGACAGTCTAAACTTAAGTGCAAATCTATATATCAGGAAATTTTAAATTAAACTTGCAAAGTACAAATGAAGCAACTTTGCCCTTTTACAGAAATAAAAATGGACTTCCCATACACCAAATGATACCATAGCTTCATCTCTATTAGGATATAAAGTCTGTTGGTGGCGGGGGGAGTTAATAGTTATGGTGAGTAATCTAGTTCCATTGAGTTATTTTCCCTTATGACTGATAATCAAGATTAGATGTTCAAAGATTATGATCAGGAAACTCACTCAAACTAGATTATTCAGTGACTAAGCCCCCAAGTCTGGAGTCAGAAGAACAGAAATCAAATTTGACTCAAATAATTATTAGCTGTGTGATTCAAACCAGTCACTTAAAAAAAATCTGTTTCCTCAAATGCAGAAAAATAAGGATAATAACAGTACTTCCTTCAAAGGGTTGTTATGAAGATCAAATAAGATGATATGATATATCACAACATTATGGACACAGAGAATGAAATAAATCCTTATTCCCTTCCCTCCTACTTTTGAGTAATAATCAGGATTAGAAATAAATTAAGATTAGGTCCACAAAAGTTATTTCTCTTCAAAAGAAACTAAATGACTTCTAGAGGGATTAGACTGCACAATCTTGGTCTCATTGGCATTATGTGCAAACCAACTAAACTTATTGGCCTGGATGGATGCATTTCCTAAGAAGACAAATTAAACCACTCAGGGTTCAATCTTCAGTTCAACTAGAGAGTTAGCAATACAGACCTGAAACTCCAAATGGGAGCCCTCTAGTCCGAAATAAGCTTGGCCTCTCAACATGGCTGTTAACAATACTAAGGATTTGGCTGCTGTAGTATGTAGTGGGTATGCAGGGGTGGTTAATAGCAAGACTAATTTCTTTTCCCCCCTAAGGATCTGAATTTTTACCCATGTAAACATGCTTATAAGATAATCTTTACTCTAATGTTTAAAGTTAGGTTGAAGACTTCTTTAAAAAAATACATTTCTGTAAGACTTTGTTAGGAAGATTAAAATGCTTATTCAAAGCTACAAATTAAGCTGAATTTTACCCCCTACACAGCAAAGCCTTAATTTTCTCAACTGGTTCAAATCATGCTTCCCCTTGAGAGCTACATAAATTAGCTACGAGGTACAAATTTAAAAATCTTTCTGCTAATATGCAAATATCCTTGCTGTCGTTGTATTTGGAATCTTTCCTGGAATCTGTCAAGGATGCTGCAGAGAGGGTTTTCCTACACTGAGAGGGAGGTTATTCTAAATGATTTCTAAGGCCCCTTCTAACTCAAAACAGTCTAGGATTCTATTCTTCTTAAGCCAACCAACAAGTGTATTATTTTTTGTTTTCTTTGGAAGCTAGGGCAAAAGAGAGGAAAGAAACCAAAACTGAACCTTATATGTGGCAGAAAAAAATTGCTTTAAAAAAAGGGAAAAGACCCATTCAAGGAACATAAAATAACTTTATTTTACTTTCCCTTTGGATGTACGGGGCTGGAAAGAAGGCAGGTATGGAAGGAGAGGAAAGAGAGTACTTGTTTGTGTAGGCATAAGAGCTTAATGAAAGATGCCTAGGGATTGAGATTTAAGACACTGGGCTAAAACCATGAAGATTGGAGCAAGATAAAGGGGCTATGCAAAGACTAGAAAAGACTGGGGAATTAATCAGACCCTTTGCTTTAAACCTGAATGGAAAGTAATTAAGTTCATCCATTCTCTAATTAAAATTCCCACTTGCAAAACCCCAATGGCTCCCACTAGAAATTCATGTAAAACAAAAGTGAGGAAAGTAAGAGAATGGATCACAAACTTAACCCATGCTAATGGATTAAGTGGACATGTTTCCTGATTGCCATTGAGATGTTTATGGACAAAATCAGATTCTCTTCTTTGACCCTCAGTTTCACTTGGAAAAAAGAGGGATTTGTGGACTAACTGGTCTCTCTAAAGTCCCTTTCAGATGCAATATTCTCTGGTTCTATGACTCTATACAGGATTCATAAGACATATTTTAAAATTCTTAAAGATGAGGGAAGAGAAATTGCAACCCCCACCCAGAAGACCCAACATATGTGTTTATTATTAAGTCATGAAAAAAGAGCTTGATACTGCATCCTCAAGCATTCTTTTCCAGCTCAATCCCTCACATTCACCCACTATTTGTGGATATATAAGAATAAATATTCATACATTCTTTAAAGGAACTTAAAAATCCCAAATCCTGAAATATATCTTACTGTAGAAACACAGCTGGATGCTGAATAAAATTATTGGCTTGATCTGCAGGCTGAGGGTACTGTTTAACATGATATAATGAGCACAGGCATTTATAGGTTAAAACCTTCTCATTAGAATAGACACATACAAACAAAGTTTAACACACTGAATTGGCATCTAACGGTTTTCGTCCACACAACTCCTAAGTAGTAATTATGGGTTATTGCAGGGTGACAGCGAGGCAGTTAGTTTACTCTGGGAAGGGAATTTGCAGTGAGCACTTCTCTTCATTCTGCAGGCTTAAAATCATCCAGGAGTAAAGCATATGTGGCTGACTTCCAACTAAGAGAAATCAGTCAAATAAATGTGCATCACTGGTGATGATTGCTACTGAACTGCTTCTTGGCCAGGCTGGCACATAGACCACAGACAGTCAAAAATGGCATAACTATAAGGAAACTCTCATCTCATCCAACCTGATAATTTGCAAATGAGGAAACTGAGGCCAGAGAAGTGCTTTGCCTGATCATACAGTTAGGTAGTGGCAGAGGTAGCACTAGAACCAAAATCTCCTGACTGACTCCAAATGTAGGGTTAGTGCCATTAATAAGAATAATAAATCACAATTTGCATTTGCAAATATCCTAGGCTTAGCTCTTTAAAGTCTTTGTAAAGAGGAGCTGGATTTGGGTTCATCTTTGTCCTCTCACAATGCCTTTGCATTAAGAAAGGCACAAGTGCTTATTGGTTAGGATTAGATTAGTTAATTCTAAGATTTGCCTACTGAAGGTGTTATTATCAGTCCTCTTCTGCAAATAAAAAAACAAAGTTCTAGAGAAGGTAGAAAGGCGATTCATTGTCAGAGAGTTAGAGAATAGTAAGTGAGAAATGGAACCCAAATTTCTGACTCAGAATAATTAAAAATCACATTTCCAATTCTCAGTAATATTTATACTGCAGACCCATTCATTTCCAGCATTTCAATGCAACCCAATCCAAATCATCAATAAATAATTATTGATGACACACTGTAGATAATACTAGCTGGGTATTGAGATGGAGATAAAAGAAATAGAACCATGGTTCCTGTCCTCAAAGTGCTTATGATCTATTTTGGCAGTTAAAGGAAAAATGTAAGAGATACTCAATTGTACCAAAATGAAAAGAAATAGAATATAGTGATTCAAGAATTATCACAAATTATTAAGACAGACACCAAAGACCATTCAGGAGTTTAGAGGAAATAGGTATCACTCCCCAGGCCTGGGGAAGGATAATAAAAGTTACAAGATAGGAGACAGATTATGAAACAATCTTTAAATGATAGACCAAGTTTTGTTAAGTGAAGGCAGTGAGTGAAAAATTCCTTAGATGGCAAATATTATATATAAGGGAAAAGGGCCATTTGGATGGAAAATCCTTTAATTTCCATTTGAATATTATTTTTTAAAAACCGAATTTTTTAATGATATTCCTAGTCTTAATAAAAACTTTCATTTTTCCATGTATCTTTTCCTCTACATCATTGACCTTGTTTCTTCTGCAACAAAATATAAAGGAGAGAGAGAGAGAGAGAGCGCAATTTAACAAAGCTAACACATCTGTCTCATCTAGCAATATATGCCATTCTGTATATCCACAAATCTCCCCACCTCTGCAAAGGAAAAGAAATAAATTTGGAGGCCAAGCTTATTCATTATTATCTTCTTCCTGTTTATTGTTAAATTACATATATATATATATATATATATATATATATATATATATATATATATATATAGTTTTCCTAGTACTCTTACTTAAGTCTCCATCAGTTCATCTAAATCATTCCATGATTCTCTGTGTTCCTCATATTCATGGCTTCTCAAAGCATAGTAACAGTCCTTTATATTTATGTACCACTATTTGTTTAGCTAATCGATCAGCATGTGTTGCTTTTCAGTCCTTTGTCATGAGGATTTAGCTCATGAACAGAATAGAACCTCTCTGAACTACTGCCGGACAGGGAAAACTGAAGAGCCTGCTTCCCAGAGAAGCATAATGATGTTTAATGCACATTCATTACTGGTTTATGAGTAGCCATTCTATAACTGGTCCTAATCAGCTAACCTCGTGGTTAGACGAAACCTTTTTTTTTTTTTTAAGTTGGGTGCCACTGCAGAAACAGAACTGAAGGTACTCCCCTCTTAAGCTGCTCTCTCCTGGCAAACAGTGAGATAGAATGATTGAAAGGGAGATTGGGTTGATACTGCTTTGTACCTCAGTGAAATGGTCCCCAGGACTTTTGCCTCTGCATTTGTTCTTTCTATTTTAGGTAAAGTGATTGAAGTTAGAGATTCCAACCCTGTGAGTTATGGATGGTCAGGAGGGCAAGCCTCCAGGGGTCCTGGTATCCCAAGGGCTAGGTTTTGTAGCCAGCTCAACTTTGATGCCCCAAGGAACAAAGAATGACTTTTGGTAGTGACCTTTAAGATCCAACCCAGAAGTAACTGAGACAAAGATTCATCCAGAAGCAATCCCTTATTTGAATATGAACTTAGAGGGATCTGAGCTGAGTGTGAATTCACTTTCCCCAAAGACCAAGATGAGATAGGAAAGTGAGTATATTCTTGAAGTATTAAAAAAAAATATATGCATGTTTGTTCTTGTTAGATGTTCTAAGTAAGTAGATACGCTTTTAAAACCCTAACTGTTGTTAAGTGGTTAAATGGGGTGCTAGTTACAGGTGTCTAACAATGGGTACACAATTTATGGGGGCTCAAGTCATTAGCATTAGCCCCAAACCATTAAGTGTACCTCTAGAAATCTGAGGGGAAATGTAGTAATCTGGCTCCTGAAGAATGTGTCAGATAGTACTCATTACTCCATTATAAAAAGTGTCACTATTAATATTTTTGCGTATATGGGACTTTTCTTTTTGTTATTTATTTCATTGGGGAAATGCCTAGCTACAAGATCTCTGGCTCAAAGAGTAATGACATTTTAATCTTTTTTTTTTTTAAAAAAGCATAATTCCAAACTGCTTTTAGAATAGGTAGAATAATTCACCACTCTACCAACTATATATGTACCTGTCTTTCCAAACCCACTAAAATTTCCTATTGTCTTATTTTGCCAACTTGATCAACCAGCTGGTGTGAAGGGAAACCTCAGAGTTGTTTTGATGCATATTTCTTTTATCATTAGATTTGGAGATTAATGTTAAATATCACAAAGTTAAAATAGATATCTATATGATTATTTCTGAAATCTTCCCCTTTTCATATATATATTTTGGGTTTCCATATGCATCAATGGCCCTTTTTCTACCATTGAAAAAGGCCCCCCTAAAAGATATTTACTTTTTCATTTCCCTATGTACTTATGTGGCTATTACTGAACCCTAGCATACACATCTGCAGGACAGGATATGGTAATAAATTCATCAATTAGTGCAAAGGGTCACTGCTTCTTTCAGAATGAGTCATTTCAAAACAATTTCAAAATAGAAGATGTAAGGTCTTCAAACCAAGATATTCCTAGAGAACTATAGAGTTAGAAGAGCCTTAACAAGATGAAAAAAATCAAGACCCAAGATTACTCAGCCAAAGCTAAACTCTAAATATCCTAATTTCTAGTCCAGTCTCTTTCCACTTTACCACAGTTTCCTCTGCCGTTCAGCTTAATTATTTGTTTAAAGGGGACTGCTCTATTAACGCATATTAGTGCCCAAGAATAAATGACTGTATTGGTTGACTTAACTCAGCTTACATTTCACTGCAAAGACCCAGGATCAATCAACACTTTAATTTACTGATATGCTATCAAGCTCTAGGATGTTGTTTATGCCAACAAATGGATCATCATCCCTTTCAGCAATACCAGGAAGAGAATCCTGATTCATGAGTTTATTAATTGTTCCCTTCTTCTACAAACATTAGCCCATATCGAATCTTTACATACTTTAAAATAATCTTGAAAAGCAAAAAAGTAAAGAAAAAATGACCAGCCCAGGAGAAATTGTTGACTATTCCCCACACAAGAACTAAAACAAATGACAACCACAGGTACTAAAAACAAATGAAAACCGCAATCTTTACTACTCACCTGCCAACATCATTAGGCATCCTTATTGATCAATTAATCAATTAACAAATATTTATCTAACAAAAAGCAAATATTACCACATGCAAAGCAAACTGAATAGATCTAACAATAAAATAGTATTTCCTAAAGAACTGCCTCAAAGCCTGAATTGTTAAATTGACTGATTAGCCAATTGTGAGGCATCTGGACTTTCCTCATAGCAAGTGATTTGGTTCCAATTAAGTCACCAGCATATATGCTGTTAGTATATTGGAGTTTCCACCTGAGCAGCAGCCTTGGGGTTTGGCCTTCTTTCAAAATCCTTTCTAGGCCCTACTCCCTTCTCTTCCACAGTTGTTTGCAGCTTGTTGGCTCGATCTCTCTTCCCTCCTCCCTCAAGCCCTCACACAGCCTGGGCCCTCCGACACACTACCACAGTCTTTCTTCTTCTTTGGCCCAAAACACACAACCACCTCACCCATGACCTCAAACAACTCCACCACTGGGCCCTCATTCATTTTGGGTGCCAGCTCAGAATCTACTTTTCTTGTCCTTAAAAGCCTTCCTGAGACTAGTCTTACAGACGGTTTCCCTCTCTCCCCACCCCTTTCCACTCTCCCCTACTGGCGGGCTTCCTTCTAGCCCTTCATACAGTCACACCAGTGTTGCTGAAAGGAGCCTTTTCTCTTTCAGTTCTACCATCTGGAACGTGTCTCTGCATCTCTTGCTGGCTTCTCCATCCGTCTCTTAAAACTAACAGAAAATTGGAAATCCCCTCCCCCTTGTTTTTAGATGCCTTGTGTCTGTCACTGCCTGATTCATTTTAATATTAAGTGGCTTTGAAAACTCATCTTCCAACAGAATTTTTGTATCATTTATTTTTAAATCTTGAGCATATCAACCCTTGGCTGTAAATGACAGAGAATATAGTTGTTATATATTAAATAATAAATCAACTGGTTTTTAAATTATAGATTTATCAGTAAATGACCTCAAGTTTGCCTCTATAAGCAGCAGACAAAAAGAGCTCCATGTATACATCTGTAGCTTTCACCTCAAAGTCCATTTGTATAAGGTTATCCTCATTAGCAGAGTCTGAGTGTTCAGAGTTCCATGTATGAGAATCTGAAACCCTGTGTCTTCCTTTTGAAGTTGAATGTCTCTTCTCCCAAGCTGACTAAGGCACGGAGTATTGAATAATCATCTACACCAATAAGGAGAGCCTTATACAAACAGGCTTTGAGTCAGAAGGCTGTGATATAAAGATATATGATTGAGAGAGAGAGAGAGAGAGAGAGTGTGTGTGTGTGTGGAGTTTGGGGGGAAAGGGAAGAAGTTGAACAAGGTCTTCAAGACTTTTGTGTTTTATATTTTAACAATATAGACTTTATTTCCAAAGTGAATCAAAAATACTTCTGGTGGTATTTTCCTTAAGGAGATAGTCACACTCCATGACAAGCAAACAAGTCACTAGAGAAATTGCTGGAGGGGACAATTGGAGCTCAAGTGTCCAAAGTTTATGCCCATTCTCCCACCAAGTCCCTGGATTACCCCTTCCCCACCCCCACCCCCTTTTTTTTCTTTGCCCAGCCAACAGCTGCCAAAGTGCACTGCTGTTGACAAACTAGGCTGAGTGCTACCAAGACATCTTTCATGAACTGCCTACATTCATCTGAGCAGATAGATACCTCATTAATGTGCTATATTTCAACCCAGAGAAAACAATGCATGCCAAGAGACTATAAACAACAAGTACAAATGATACAGGTCACAGATGATAAATGTAGTCGGCATACATGCAACACAGGCTCTTCTTAAAAAGACAGGAACACGCCCGACTTCCCTTGTGCATCAGTCTTTTCCCAAATGCTGACACAGTCAACGTGTCGTTGTGGCCAGACTAACACAAGAGGTCTTTGCTCCCCTACATATACAGGTCTGCCTTCTCTCCAAAGAGGACAAGAAGTGCTTTTCTTCTTTTCCATTTAATATGTCCAAGTCCTGATGATGCTCCTAGTTACAGGTTCCTTGAACATATTTATTTATTTTTTCCCTTTTTTTACTACTCAAAGCTGGGATCCTGGGGGGAGGTAAGGAAGAAGGCAGCAAATTTTCCCATTTGAAAAATAAAATTTAAAAAGAAAAAACACCACCACAGACAAACAAAGAAAAAGACTGGGCATCTGATGGAGCAAACAGGAAGGGCCAAGTCAAACAGGTAACCTTCTGCAGGTTTTGGGAACTCTCACAAACCAGGGTCTGTTGGCTTCAAGAGGGAGGGGTGCTACTAAGAAGAAAGAACTGTAGGGGAAAAAATATTTTCCCTTTGGTTCCCTAATCCTTCACTGACAGAAAACTAACTGGGTGCTGTTTCAGGAGTCTGTAATTCCAACTGAAAGACTAGATACATCCATGACTGTACTTCTTAGTTAAATCTTAGACATTATGAAGGATTGAGCAGAGAGAAAGCATATTCTCTGGCATTCAAAAACACCCTATGAAAGGTAAAGAAAACAGATTCAAGAGCAAACCAAGTGTTTTTCATTTTTGTATCCCCTGTGCCTGGTATATAATAGTTGCTTAATACTATTCAACTAAATTGTTAATGCCCTGTAGAGACTAATCAGACTTATTTTGCCAAGTAGACAGGTTAGAAGCTAGATCTGGGTTCTGCTCCCAACTATGCACCTTACTTACTATGTGATCTTGGACACGTCCTTTTATTTAAGTTTTTTCAACAGTCAAAAAGGATGATGTGAACTTCTTTGTTGATACCACATAGAACTGCTACTCAGGTCAAATGGGTTTATGGATACAACAGTTCTTTGAAAACAAATATAAGAGATTACAATTTGGGGTTTCATTGGAGGCAATCTCCTGCTCTGCAATACATCATATATATGATCTTGATTGGGATGTGAAGATTAGGTGATACTGTTGCATTGTAGGTTGTTGTATGTGGCATTGACTATGTATCGATTGTAAGTAAAATCAATATGTTGTGCTCCAGGACCCAATTCCATTTATTTCATGGGTGGCTCTGTTCTATCACCCACAAGAATTCATAACTCCAGAAATATCTGAAGGGGAGCTGACTACTTTGTAAACAATACAATTCTTATTGAATTAATAAATCAATAAATAAATGAAGTCATCATCCTCTTTCTTCTCCCCATTGGCAGATATGAATCTGTGCATCCTAATCATTTGTTGTTTTATCTATAGTACTCAACATCTATAGACCTCATTTGGGCATATATATATATATATATATATATATATATATATAATAAGTTGTAATATGCAATCTCTAATCCTACTATTAATTCTCATAATGTAATTTTCCTTTTTCATGTATTCCATATCTGCAAGTAGATTACATACTCCTAAATTCAGGTAGGATATGTATTCCACAGTGCTAAATAGGAAGTTTTAATCAATAGGAGGCATGCAATTTAATAACATTGACTAATTGGCTATTAAAGGATCACCGGTGCCAACACTAGTAGAGGCTAATGTTAATCAAAGTGGACTGTGCCTAAATGTGCCTCCATCACTCCTTCAACTTTCATCCCAGTTTTGGCTCAAAGATTTATGGCCATCATCTTAATTTTAAAGTGGATTAGTCAAAGAAGATCCAAAGTAGCAGGCTTGAGGTTCAAGTATTTTAGCCATTTTGCTAGTAAGTTGCTTGGAAAGAAGGGTGGCCTCAGCATTTCTCTAGATCCACACTGCCCACTGTGGTCCCTTTAGCAAGGGTCCCAGAAAGTCAGCACTTTTGATCTCAGAACTATCTGTTCCCCCTGAAGAGCTCTGGATGAGGGTCTATACCTTGTGACTTTTCTACTCCTTTTTCTTCTCTCCTGAGGTACCCGCCCAAATAAGTTTGCACTTTCTTCTCTCCTTCAAAGTTACAGAGCAGCCAGACTCTGAGACTACCTTATTGCTTGCCCTGGAAAGGACCAGAACACTACAGCTGATTTTTGAACTGATATGAATGCTGCAAGAGCAGGGAAACATAATAAATGGGCACAGCTCCATTTGCAGCACCTAATTTGCAATAATATTGAAGTCTCCAACAATAACTCATTTACTCTTATAATAAATATATAAAAAAAGACAAATTGCTACATTGAACATGCATTTTCTTCACCGCAAGTAGCTGCTACCCCAGGGAGAAAGCCCTGTGCTGCTAACTAATAGTAAATCCTTTGGAAAATCATGTGTCATAATGATGGACAACCAGGGAAAGGGTATTAAATAGATTTAGAGGTTAGAGACTCTAACAAGAACAAAAGACGCCCTTTGCAAACCAGTACCTATCAGTTGTTGGATGGAAAGCATGATTAGCACCTACCAGTGTGACAATCCCAACCAAGCAGGAAAAAACTTTCTTTTATGGGACAGTGTCTGGTAGAGAGTCACTAAAGAGAAAAACAGAGGGCTAGGGGATGATAATGGGAGTCAGGAAAGCTGACATTGATTAGATGAGTTTTGTTCAATCATGTCTGACTTTTTGTGACCCTATGTGGGCTTTTCTTGGCAAAGATACTAGAATGGTTTTCCATTTCTTTCTCTAGCCCTTTTTACAGATGAGGAAACTAAGGCAAATGGAATTAAGTAAATTGCCTAAGTTACACAGCTAGTGTCTGAGGCCAGATTCAAACTCATGAAGGTGAATCTTCCTGATTCTAAGCTCAAAGCTCTATTTATTGAGCCACCTAGAGTTAAGGGTAAAATTTCAGCAGAATTATTTCCATATGTGAGACTTCCCCACTAACTAGAACATCACATGGTAGAGAACACTATATTAGTATTTCTATTTTATTCCAGATTTTTTTCTTTTAATCAAATTCCAAAAAGTCAGGGATTTTTTTTTTTTTGCAAGGCAATGGGGTTAAATGGCTTCACCAAGGCCACACAGCTAGGTAATTATTAAGTGTCTGAAGCCAGATTTGAACTCGGGTTCTCATGACTCCAAGGCTGGTGCTCTATCCACTGCACCACCCAGCTGCCCCAGGAATTTTTTTTACATGGCCAATTCAACTATTCCTTGGAAATCCGCTTAGACATCAGTTTGTTAAAATGATATATAATATTAGTTATTTTAATATTATCAACAATATGTTAATAATATCAATTATTTTTTAATAATCATCATTCCATATTTATATAAGGATTTAGGGTTACTAAGCTCTTTTGTACACATTCCATCATTTGATTTTCACACAAGTCCTGTAAGATAGTTTTATAAGGTATAATGAATCCATTTTTGAAAATGAGTAGACTGAAGTTCAAAGAGATGTTATGATTTGGCAAAGGTCCTATAGCTATTAAGTGAATGAAACAGTGTTCAAACTCAACACAAGTGAGAAAACAGTCTGTCATCTTCCATCACAAGCACAGATAAACTGCTTATCATAGCCATTCCTCCTCAATTTGAAAACAGATGTATACAGAATATATTAAAGCATTGTGCCACATTCTAACTCCCCTACTCCCAAGATCTAGAGATAGAGGCAGAAATATGCTTGAGGTATCCATTATCCATTGACCACCCATTTGTAAGGCTGGGGTAGGGAACATACACCAGTTGGTGAGAACTACAACTGTCTCGTATGCTAAAAGAAAATCAGTCCATGTGCCATTCTCAGCACAGGTGCCAAGTACTGGCAATCCTTGAGATGAAGCACATCTGCACCCCATTATACATCACAATCATGTGTTATGGGAGTATCTATGCCTGTACATGCAAAATATGAACATATATGCACATGCATTCATTCAAATATGAACAGAGTACATGCCAAATAATTTAATGTCAAATGTTCTGCTATCACTTACCTATAGTATTTATTCATCAGTGGTAAGATATAAGATGATAAACCTTTGTTGAGTGCCTTTTGATATGATGGTATGATATGATCTGAGATGATAATGATAGACATTTATTATTTGCCAAGCACTATGATACAGATTAGAAAAAGAAAGATAGTCCCTACCCTCATGGAGCTTAGAATCTAATAGGAGAAGACAATCCATGGAAGGAAGCTGAAAAGAAGGGACAATGAAAGAGGGTACATGGCAATGAGGTACATGTGGATGACAATGGAGTGGGAACCAGGGAGAGCACCAGTGCCAACTAGTAATGACTATTGTTGCAATTTTCTCACTGTTAATTCCAAAATATTAAGACATAACAGATAGCTTTGACTATTATTACAGGCAGTTAACCACCTATTCCTTAAGTTAGATAGCTTTGCACTGTAAGTCCTAATAAAAGAACCTCAACAAGACTGTGCATACTCTTAACATCAAATCACCTTAAAAATATTATACTGTATATCCAGAATTGGAAGACTTAAGAAATTGCAGAAAATATGATGTGAAAACTTTAATGAAAGAAAAGTCAACTTTAAGAGCTGTCTTTGCTAACTCTGTGGCATGAGAGAGAATAGAATGCCATTTGACTTTTTGGAATAGGTTTCCTATAACTTTTCCTTTCTTAGTATTGCTAGCTCCTGTGTCCTTCTACTTCAGAATACTGCATATGTGTTTGTGCCTACATGTATAATCTCTTTCTCAATCTTTCCATACACATGTGTGTATATATCATGTATTCATGAATCTATGTTGTGTATATATGTATGTTGTATAGATATACAAATTCAATGAATGTGTATATTCACACATATTACACATAGGTGTATATATATACACACATACACACATGCACATATATAAAACTTCCTTGGTGTTTTATGCCTTTAGGATTGCCAAGTTGTTCTTTTACCAGCTTACAGCTTCTTGCTTCTGGAAAGATTTCTATAGTTTAAAGCAACAATGCAAGGTGATTTATGAGTACTCTGCAATTGCTATCAGTTTACTATTTTAACCAATCTATCATAAATCAGGAAGAAGAATGTTAAGCCAAACTTGAGAGTGTAGCTTTCATTCATTACCTGGGAAGATTATAGCCATTTCATAAAATCCATTATCTAAGGAAAGGATCTTATTGGCAAGGGCCAGCAAAATTCATTTCATGCTTCAAAAGTTTGTGATTGGGCTGGCTAGAAAAACTAAATTGTTTGGAAGGTGAAAATCATAATTTGTTTAAAAAAATACCCCACAAATGTCCAAGATGGAGTTGTGTCAATTACAGCAAGTGGCACTTTCCACTCAAACGCACGGAGCCCCGTCAGAATGCTGCCCCTCACTCCTGCATGATTGCTCACGGACTTATCAGTCACGAGTGGTTGGGCTGAAAGCATATGCTCAGAAGGTACTGTGACCCACAGTTTGCAAGACACATTGCACTGATGCACTAAGATCTGGGAAGGTGGACAAAATTGGCCAGGGGAAAGGGGTTGGAGAAAGAGGTAGGAAGAAATGACTAAAAGGATATTTGGTTGATAATTATGAGAAAGTCCTAAACATTTAGATCATTTTTGTGTACTTTAGACTCTACAAGCACCTAATCTAGAAGGTCTAATGGAGCTTCCCAGCCTCCTGGAAGGGATATGACTGTGGATGTACAGGTCCCACCCCCCACCCCCCAGAACAATTCTTTGCCACAAAATGAGCAGAATTGATGCTGTAATGGACCCCATCTAATCTTAAATGTTAAATGTTACAATTCATCTTCCTTCAAATTTTTTTCCCAAGGAAAGAGTTTGGCTTTTATAAGTAAATTCTGGCCCTAAACTAAAAAATTAGGGCAATGTGTTGGGAGAAGAGGGAGGGGTAAGAATGCCCTGTTTTAGTATAGCCCAATATCATAGAACTGTTGTTGTTGTTCAGTCATTCATTTGTGTTCAGTTCTTCATAATCCTGTGGACATAGCACACTAATATCATTCATTGGGTTTTCTTGGCAAAGACACTAGAGTGGTTTGCCATTTCGATGTCCAGCTCATTTTACAGCTGAGGAAACTGAGACAAATCGGGTTAAATGACTTGCCTAGGATCACACTGCTAGTAAATTTCTGTGGTCAAATTTGAATGCAGGTCTTTATGACACTGGGTCCCATATTCTATCCACTGTGCTAGCCAGCTGCCCTCAGCCTAGAACTCCAAACTGGAGGACTCAGAGTGTCTTATCACTAATGTTCTGAGTGACCATATTGAGAACTCATCTTCTCTGTGCTACTCTATGAGGTCACCTTCACCTATGTCAAGTGCTGGAAAATAAATATTGAACCTTAGGAAAACTGCAAGACAAGTCAATAGACTGAGCTTCATTGCTGCTTTTGACACTTGTTCTTGAGAAGGAAGGACCTGACTTTTATCTGAAAAAATGAAATCCTTTTCAACTCTGAAATTTTCTGATTCTCCTTTGATCTGCTATCATAAAAACCTCTGAAAATACTGAATGGAACAGTTTTTTGAGTCATTGAATTTTCATGACTTTTCATTGACTTCCACAAGGCACAATTGTTCTTTGCCATTTTTTTTAGGTTTTTTTTTTTTTGCAAGGCAAATGGGGTTAAGTGGCTTGCCCAAGGCCACACAGCTAGGTAATTATTAAGTGTCTGAGACCCAATTTGAACCCAGGTACTCCTGACTCCAGGGCCCCCTGTTCTTTATCCATTGTGCCACCTAGCCCCACCCCACCCCGTTCTTTACCATTTTTTCCACAAAACCTCACCCTCAGTCATTCCCATTTTTCCTTTCTTTGATACAGGATTTTATAACCATTTTTCTTTTACTTTTCTAATGATAATTCTCAGCAACATCTCACATCTTTAAGGTTTATTTCCTTCTGAGGAGTTTTTATGTTTTAATCTGTAAATCTTTTATTCTAGACTCAAGCTGTTTTATTCCAGACTCCTGTCTCCAAGCTGTTCCCTTCACTCTAGTTTTTTTTCTGAGAAACACACAAGGTCTTAGGGACCTGGACTCCTGTTGCCACTTCTAACTCTTTGCTACACAGGAGATTCAGGAGGTCCCCTATTCTCCCACATTCCCGATATTTTTCAAATGCCAAAGAGGAAGTGACACATCCCTATGGTGGTGGTGTGTGTGTGTATGTGTGTGTGTTTGTGAAACTCCATGTTCTACTTGTTAGGGACTGATAGGTAACTAAGAATCGTAGAATGTCAAAGGATGTTAAAAAAGGAGAACAAAAAAAAACAGCTTTTAGAAAAGGACTAGAGAATCAAGTCTCTTCTAAATTTTGCCAAACCCTTAGAACTTTGTTTTTTATTTTAAACTTGTTTCTTTCACTGCTAAACTCAACTTTACCCAAATATGTTCCTCATGTGAAAACAACATTTCCCCCAGGGAAACTTAATTTTAACACACACGTGTTTTTCTAAGTAACACAGAACTGGTGGTAGGCAGACAATAAAGATTCTTGTCTTCAAGAGTCCTCCTTCTTCTGGGACCACCAGGGGAATAAAATAGCAAGAAACACCCAGAGATTCAGAATTCCTACAAATCGAGGATTGGGACTCCTGGGTCTCTTTTCAGGTTTCTCCTCCAGAGCTTTGAAAGAATATGAGTGTATGCATTTGGGAAATCTCAAAGAAAGAAATGAAAATCACCTTGCACCCTCACTTCCCAACCCCTTAACCCTTCCCAATGCACAGCACAATTTGGGGGTAACATTCGTTGGATGTCCCCCATCGGGCTGTCCTTCCGCTTGTCCCTTAGCTCTTCCTCTTTCCTTTAAGACATGCTACCAATTCTTTCCCTTGCTTCACGGCTCAGTTACTGGGGGAGGGGGGTGCTACTGCCAAACTTGAAGTCTCCCCCTCTCAAAAAAGAAAAGCTGAAAGCTAGTACAGTACAAACAACAGTTCCTAATTTACACTTTAAGCAGTCTGGAGAGAAGGGCTTTTTTTGTTTTGTTTTGTTTTGTTTTTTCCCCTTCTACTTACCATTTGTTATTTTGGGATGTGTGGCACCCTGTCACCGGCGCTGCGAGAATGCTCCAGTCAGAGAACTCGGCAGAGGCAGTTTCTTGATATATCAATATGGACTGAACATCAAGTGGCCCCCTCAGCTACAAAGGCGTGGTTATTATGAATCATTTATTACCCAGCTAAGGCTTTAGGAACAACGCTCACTAATGTAAAGGATGATTTGACTTGGGGAATACTGCTGTCACGGTGGCTGAAGATCCTCCCTCCTCTCCCCCACCTCCTCTCTGAGGGAATAGCTCTCTTCAGGTTCGTGAGTGGTGTTTTAACCCTTCTTGGGTTACCCTGGCACTGGAGTTGCTCCCAACAGATCCTTTCAAGGATGAGAGTAACAAGCATGGGACACAGGAATCCCTAGGGTCTTCTACTTTCAGCTTCTCCTTCACCTCCATCAGACCACACAGAAGAAGGGGTGAAGGGGATGACTGAGTCATAGACATAGCATGATCAGAATAGTTTATGGGTTTGGGTAAGGGTGGGATATACATAAAGAATCATAAATTCAGGGTTGGAAAGGATATTGAATATCGTGGAAATTATTGAGGAGTGCCCCCCCATGCCTTCCAAACTATTCCCCTTATGTTTGGCTTCCTTTGGAAAGCCTTAAGGCCTTGGAAATGTGGGGTACTGTCTCTAATATGAAGCCTTAGCTAATACAGGAAGGTGTCAAGAAAAGATATTTAAAAAATAAAGAAACTGAGGGCCCAGAGAAGGGACCTAATTCGTTCAAGGTCACACAACTAGTCATTTCCCCATGAAAGAGAAAACTTTAAATATATTAGCCAAGCTAGCCCTTGTAGAGGGCTATATAATGTCAATAATTTCACTCCCCATCCCCACCTCCCACCTAACCTGGATTGGGAAATTAAAAAAATAATTTCTTCTGTCAAAAAAATTGAGACGCCTGCTTTGGGAAGGGGCAGATGGGACACAGAATAAATACCTAGGGTTAAAGTGACAAGTTTAAGTAAAGGAGATAGAAAGTGGGGGAGGGGGAGCCAAACTCCATAATGTAGCCAAAAAATAAAAAACATCCCAAGTGGTTACTCTACAACACACAAGTTTATTCACTTTCAGTGATTCTGTTTTCTTTTTCCCTAGCCCCCATTCCCTGAGGAGTCAGACAATCCCAGGAAAGATTTGGAGTCAGTAGATCCAGGTTCAAATCCTATCTCTTCTACTTACTACCTTGTGTGACCTTGAGCAAATCATTTAACTTTTCTAGGCCTCAATTTTTTCATTTGTTGAATGAGAGGCCTGGGTTGCAAAAATCATGGCTCAGCAGTCAAGCGTCCAGGACTTGGAGTCTGGGATGTCAAGGGTCAAATTCTGCCTCTGACACTTGCCAGCTGTGTAACTATGGGCAAGTCAAAACTTCTCAGTCTCAGTTCCTTCATATACAAAATAGGGACACCTGGAGCATCTATTTTCCCCAGGGATGTTGTGAGACTAACTAAAAAGTTATAGTAGATGTTAAAATACACACACACACACACACACACACACACACACACACAATTTCTTTGAACAGGCTTGAAAAAATTCCAGGTATGCTCAAACTTGACTCTGGAGAATAGATAGAAAATTAACCTTTTTCCTTTTGTCAGAAAGTTGGAAGTCTATGAGTCTTGAATATTGCATACTTTGTCAGATGCTGTTAGAATGCAGTGTGTCTGATGGTTTTGTTGAACTTAAAAAAAAAAACTGTTACAAAGAAAAGCTTACTCAAGAAGGCCAAGGACCAGATTTAGAAAAGTTAAATAAAAACAAAACATCAATAATTCAAAATAATATAAAAATAAAATTAGGAAATTGCCCAAGATTGCCTCTGAGGTCCTTTCCAGTTATAAATCTGTAAGCCAATGTTACATTTACCCACCCCATTCTCCATCCCTCATCTTCTCTCATTGAAATTTCCTGCTACTTAAAATTTACAAACAGGACCCAGGGAGGGAAAAGGTGAAAGGGAAGCAAATTTTTCCACTACAGAATAATCCTGAGAGACTCATTCTTAAACCATAATAATAGCTCACATTGATATAGCAGCTTGAAGTTTGCAAAGACCTTTCCTCACAACAAACTGTGACAGCTTCTCAGTATAATTGAAATCATCTCTCTTTTACTGATGGAGACCTTAAGTTCAAAAGGCTGAAGTTGCTTGCCTATAGGCACAAAACCATGAAAGTCAGGACCCCATTTAGGTTTTCTCAATGGAGTACACTATGAGTTCCATTTTATCATGCTGCTGAGGGAAAGCCCAAGACCTTTCCTTCATCACATCCTTGTCACAAACACTCAGCCTACGGATGGCTCTTATTTTCACAA
This sequence comes from Macrotis lagotis, assembly GCF_037893015.1. Taxonomy (NCBI): domain Eukaryota; kingdom Metazoa; phylum Chordata; class Mammalia; order Peramelemorphia; family Peramelidae; genus Macrotis; species Macrotis lagotis. The sequence goes on from NC_133658.1 coordinate 609,218,286, forward strand.
AGAGTACTCATTTGCCCAATACTCAGCAAGGTCTCAGAATGAATATGTTCCACACACACTCTTGAACCTATCACTTCCTGGGCTAACAGAATCATAGAAAAAGAAGATAGTCTAAACTTTCCCTTTCATTCAGCATGTGACTATATTGAGAAAGGATTCACCCCAGGTGACAGATACAACTAGGCAGTGGCCAGAAAGAACCAGAATTACACACCAAATATACTAATTTCTCCCCCTGAGTTCTTTCTACTAGACCACACAGCCCCCAATTAATCACCAGCTGGGTCGGAGCTCACTTGAATCAATCAGGTGATTGGGAGGGCAGCTAGGGGGTAAGGGGTGGGGGGCAAGAGGCTAAGAAGAAAAGGCAATGACTAAGCCAGATGATGTTTCAGTGGCTCTCCCTTTGGTGCTGGTGAACTGCAAAGGGGTCAGAGGTTTGGCTCATTGAGCCACACAAAAGCCGTCCTGAAACTGATGGGGTCAGCAAAATTAGAGAACAGACCCCCTTCTTGGGTGGCATCGTCTGTCTTCCTGCTCCCAGCTAGGACCACAAAAGCAATGAGGCAGCACAAAAATGACAAGGGAACTTAACTAAACTTCCCCTAAACCTCAGAAAGAGAGGGAGAAAACATATACACATATTACATATACACCCACAAAAGTGAGACTTGAGCTGAATATTTTAGCAAAAGTTTTGGTTTGTCACTTTTGAAATCTAAACTCACAAAATTATCTTCCCATGAATTGTCATACTTATTGAGAGCTCCATGAGGCCTCCTTAATTCACACACCCCGAAATTCCAAATTTGTGATCAAATCTATAAACAGAATTAACAGTCATATTAATTTATACTGTCTATATCTATAGAAAGGGTGTATTCAAAAATTTAAGTATCAAAACAAAATATGCTGGAGGTGTTGGTGAGGGGTTTAACCCCCTGGGGAAAATAGTATTCAAACACTTTAAGAACTTTCATTTACATATAAACAAGATGCTAATTACAAGTGATCCTTATCTGGTCCCTGAACCAGCTCTGATGGACTCTATTTCTCTGCACTTTATCAGACTAGATTGGGACAAGAAAGAGAGGCATATCCCTTAAAAGTTGTTTTAATTTATTCTTCAAAAACAGAGAAAATAGAACTAGTTCCCTGAAAACAATATAATAAATAGGAGATAACCATTTCTAGGAGTTAGCTTAGCTGAGCCAGGCAAGGAAATGGAGCATGGATGACCCCAGCCAACTGGACAAACAATGGATGTTACAGGACATCATGGTGGATTTCGCTGATCCTCTATTAATGAGCTACAAAACATCCTGTGAAGTTATGAGTTGAATTTCTTTCAAAACACTCTAAAATTTTGAATTCCTAACCATGAATTAATTCAGCCTAAGGCTTATCTTACTGATAAAGACCATGGAAACATGATAGTACAAAATCTCTTTCCATTTTCCTCTTTTTATTTCTTGCCACAAAGAAAATCAAGCCTATTGTAAAGAAAAGAGATGTAAGGAGTTGAAGCAGAGGGGGATAAAATGAAAAAGAGAACCTAATACTTCAAGACAGATGATGAAAATACTAATCAACACACTCTTCTCCAATAAAATGCTTGCTGGTAAATAGGATTTCTTTTTTTTTCCTTTTGGTTTGTAGACGTGTTTTGGTTGGGGGTGGAAAGGACAGTTGGGTTAAATGACTTAACCAGGGTCACACCACTTAATGTTAAGTGCCTGAGATCATATTTGAATTCAGGTCCTCCTGACTGTCTACCAGGTAAGCAATCAGTTTTTTTGAAGGAAATGCCCAATGACAGGATTAAGCATCTTGTTCAGGACCCTCAGTGGGAAGCTCAATGAGTCTTGCTGCACCTATTATATACTGTATCAAACCTTGGGGAGGAAAAAAAAATGGCCCTACTCTCAACAAGCTTACAGTCTTGGGGCAGCTAGGTGGTGCAGTGGGGTGGAGTCAGGAGGACCTGAGTTCAAATCTGCCTTCAGACACTTAATAATTGCCTAGCTGTGTGACCTTGGGCAAGTCACTTAACCCCATTGCCTTAAATAAATAAATTTTTTTTTAAAAAAGAAGAAGCTCACAGTCCAGGCACAATAGATATACATGCCCCAGTCATGAAATCTCAGAAAGTCAATGAGCTTCTCTCTTCCTTAATTTTCTACCCTACTAAGAGATAAGAAATGTGATGCTGAGTTAGCCCAGGAATCTCCACAGGGAAAGTAGATTTTGTAGTAGAATATGACATAGGATAAACTTTAAATAATTTAGGGATTATCTCCATCTTGATGATAAGATTGTTGGTTCTTTATTTCACATTCAGTTTCTCTCTGTCTTTCTATCACAATATACTCTCTATCCATGAACTCTTCAGAATTAAAAAAAAAGGCAATTTAACAAAACAATCTTCTTTAAGACTAATAAATCATCTCTTTAGCTCAATAAAAGGTTAAGTAAGCAGGAAACTTTAAGCTCAATAAATAAAATCAAAACGAACTCCTTTCTATATGAGTCATTGTTTTTGCAATTGGAACCCAAAGGCCAGGGTATATACTATAAACTTAGAAGTCACTTTCTTGTTCTATATTATATTAATAGGCCATGCATTTTCCTATGCTATTCCCTGCTACTAGTCTCTTCTCATTCAGTCTATCCAAAATTGGACTGTTAGACTAACCTTTTCAATCATATCTTACATGATATAATCCCTTTAGTCAAACTCTGTAGTCAACTGGATGAAGTATAAACTGGTGAAAGTGGCATCCCAGGCCTACCATGATCTGGGTCCAAACTATACAGTCAAGGGTGGCAGAGACAGTAGAATAGGTATCAAATAGTTTGGTGGTTTCTGACTTGAGTGGTGGACTGGAATCAAGAAGACCTGAATCAAAATCCTTCCTCAGATACTTAATAGCTATATACCCCTGGGCAAGTCATTTAACATTCATCTACCTTAGTGTTGCCTTTTACTGAACAAAATGGAGATTATAATAGCAGCTACCTCACAAGGTTGTTTTAAGGAAAAATGAGGTCATTTTTATAAAGTACCCCTCAAACCTTCAAGCACTATATAAATAATTTGTTATTCAATTGTTTTTCAGTTGTATCCAGCTCCTCGTGATCCTATTTGGAGTTTTCTTGGCAGAGATATTAGAGTGGTTTGTCATTGCCTTCTTCAGGAAACTGAGGCAAACAGGATTAAGTGAGTTGACCAGAGTTACAGAGGTGGTGTGGTATATAAAGCCTTGGATTCAGGGGGACTAGAGTTTGAGTCCAGCCTCACATACTCGCCACTTACTAGCTATGTGATCTTGGGCAAGTCATTTAACCTTGATCATCCAGGGCCATCTCCAGTCATCCTGATTCATATCTGGCCACTGAATCCAGAAGTGAGGCTGGTGACTTAACACAGCACACCCTCATTCAAATTCATTTCACATGCTTATCATGGCATCACCTCCCTGATGTCATGGTCTTCTTTGAAAATGAAAGACAGGGGCAGCTAGGTGGCACAGTGGATAGAGCACCGGCCCTGGAGTCAGGAGTACCTGAGTTCAAATCCGACCTCAGACACTTAATAATGACCTAGCTGTGTGGCCTTGGGCAAGCCACTTAATCCCATTGCCTTACAAAAAAAAAATGAAGGACAAACTTTAGTTAGTAAATGTCTGAGGCTGGATTTGAACTCAAGTCTTCTTGACTCTAGGCCCAACATTCTATCTACTTCACCCCCCCCCAGCTGCCATTATAATGCCTGGCTATTATTATTATTAGCTGATGACTGAGGCTAGTAGAGAGGAAAGAAAATGGTAAGACATCTCAGTCTTCTCACTCAAAAAAGGTGAGGGATGTTCTAAGATGGACCTGAGGATCCCTTCTAGCTCTCATTCTATGATCCTAAGACCCTATGTGTACTCTCTTCTACCCATGAGCAATGTCTCTTCAAATCTCATTCACTAGGCTGAGGGAGTTGACTTTCTGTAGAAAAGGGATACAGAGAGAATACAAAGAAAAAGGAGTAGGAGAGGAAAAGAAACAGAAAGGGGGAAAGAAACTGGAAACAATCTATTCTCAGAATGCTTACTTGGAATCCACCTCTAGAGGGAAGATCACCCCCTCCATTCCTCTGACTCCACACCCCCATGTTTACTAAGCCATGTGGACCCACATACAATCTTCTAACCTGTTTCAGTGGGAGGTGGAGAGGGCGGGGGCACAGGAGGAAGCACATGGAGTGGGGGAAATGGCCCCTTTTTCTGGCAGAAGCCATGTTTCTGTCCCCCCCTCCTCCTTTCGGGGTGGCTCACCCCTCAGATGTATAATGAATCAGGCAATCTCTCATTAATAAAAAATGACAAGCTATCATCTCATTGAAATCCTGTACGCTGGAAGTGCCTGCAGACAAAATCCCTGCCTTGCTCTCCAATTCCTCTGTGGTCAGACAGTAATGAGGCTTTGGGGTGGACGGGACAAAAGTGAGCTGCTGAATAGAGCTTAACTTGCAGGAGGAGGAAGTAACCTTTTCATTACAGTCACAGGACTTTAATTTTAATGACTTTTTCATCTATATTAACAAAAGGACCCAGATCAGGGGCCTGGCTGGGGCTCACCAACAAGGTCACCAAGTTATAAGAATGTCACGGGCTAGGCGAGAGCTAATCCAGGCCATAGCAATGAGCTATTCAGTGCTTCCAAATTCCCAAGATGTTCTGAAAGCCAACTGATTTGGAAACACGACCCATTTGAATATCTCTCTCTGCTTTTTAATAAATTTGCTTTAAGCAAGTGAGAAAAGGAACAGATAGAAAAAGTGGACAAGCGGGAAGCTAAGAATGGATTCAGACACTGAGTTTGAAGGTCACTCTAAATTGATAAGTAAAATTACCTTTGCATTTCCTCTCTATATTTTTATTGAAAAGAGATAATTGAGGGATGAGTCTAGCTAATAAAATAAAATACTGAAAATACCACCAGAAAGCCTCTCCAACAATAACAGTCTCCGTCCCTTCCCCTCCCATTGCCACCTAAAATCTCTGTCTTCTGGGTCTGAATTTTGACACAATGGATTATATTAAATTTACCACTTGATTAAAGAGCATTGTCGCTCTCTTACACTTTCACGGTTTCATCTTTGTCTCCTCAGCAAGAGTCTAGGCTTCCTGAGGGCACAGAGCAAATCTCAAAGAAACAGTTTCTTAGCTAATCTCCATCTAGTCATTCCCCAAATTTCACTGTTGGACAAATCTTCATAGTGTCACCTATCCCTTCCTTGTACAAGAAGCTTCTATAACTCTCTTTAGCAATGGAATTCTTGTCCAAGGTGTGCTAGCATTCCTACCTACTGCATTGGTGTTGGACAGACTTTCAGGACTTGTCATCATTTGGTCTAACTGAACTGTGTGAACCGGTTTTCTGTGACTTCCCAGTTAGTAATCTCTACTATAATTGAAAAAGCAAACACATTGCTGTTTTTCTTTCTCAACATGAGAATGCATGCATGTGAATGTGTGTAAACTCCCCCAAAACACACACACACACACACACACACACACACACACACACACACACACTCCACTCTCATTCTCTTCTCTTTAATTTGCTCTACCACCACATATACCACCATTTATCATATTTATAATCCAAATTCTTCATTCCTCCATGAAGCCTTTTTGGGTTTCTTGAACCCTTGCCAAATTCATCTTTTCTCAATGAGTTTAGGATTGTTGTTGCATTTATAGTCAAGAATCACATAGTAGTTCATTTGATTGTTCTCAAATTACTTTTTCAGGTTTTGTTTGTCTTCAATTAGACTGTAAATACCCAGAGGGCATGGACTGTATTTTTTTTTTTTAGGTTTTTGCAAGGGAAATGGGGTTAAGTGGCTTGCCCAAGGCCACACAGTTAAGGTAATTATTAAGTGTCTGAGACCAGATTTGAACCCAGGTACTCCTGACTCCAAGGCCGGTGCTTTATCCACTATGCCACCTAGCCGCTCCAGGGACTGTATATTTTTTATGGTCCTTTTATACCTTCCTCAGAACAATGTTTGGAAATAATGAATATTTGATGAATTTAGTGGAATAATCACATTATGTTACATATTTCTTTATCATTTGCACTTAAATTTAGAACTAGTAAAGAGACCTTCTGGAAAAGGAAATGGCAAATCATTCCACTATCTTTGCCAAAAAAATCCCAAATGGAGTTACCAAGAGTCAGACACAACTGAAAAAAGACTGAACTGAAAAGGGAGCTTAGAAATAATGTAGACCAGGTGCTTTCTAGATGAGAGGAGTAAGGTTCAGAGAGAAGTGACTTGCCCAGTCCTACAGATGTTGATATCTCCACACACTTCTTATTTACTGCTGACAGCACTTTTATTTGAGTAGAGAAAGGAACAATATTTGGGTCAGCCAAACAGGACAGAGCAACACCAAAAATGGTCCAGACATCTGGGTGTAGTTGAAAGAGGAACTGCCTAGAAATTAGAAGATGAGAATTCTGCTCCTTAGACACCAGCAATTTACTCCATGTCTAAAGGCTTTAGTTACTATTCTGTTAAAAAGGGAGGGTTGGCTTTGGTAGTTTCTCCCCAGTTCTAGCAATAGTCCTGAATTTGGGAAACATAAATTTGAATCTTAGCTCTAACATTTAGCTGTGCAACAAGGAAGTCACTTAACCTCTCTGAGACAGCAGCTTCTTCATCTGCAAAATGGAGATAATACTTGCACTCCCCCAAAAAGGTTCTGAAAAACTTACAGAGTGATGCAAATGTGATTATGAAGCCACAATCAATGAGCAGCCAAGGGGCAGGTGCCCAGTGATCGCAAGCTAGTGATTTCTGAGACTCCCAGAGCCTTCATGGCCACCCACAGACAAAATACTTTATAACGGCTATTAAGAGAGCATTTCTAATGAAGTTATTAGCCAGAACATCACCAGGATAAGGGAAGCCAGCTCTCTTTGTGCCTCCCGGTTATGCTGGGCTCATCCAAAATACTCATGTGGAGGCAAAACCAGGCAGTGCAGTTCTCATCCTGCCCAAACCTGGAACAGGAAGACACTCTAATTGCAAAATAGATGGGCCCCCAGGGAGGAGTCAGTTCTATATTATGAAGTATTTTTCAAAAGAGATAATTGTTTAATAACTAAAAATCGAAGGAGGGAAGAATTAAATGCAGGTAGCTGGCCCCCCGATTCTTGTTTGCCCTCCCCATTTTCCCTCCTCCCACATTGTTCACATCTTGCTCTGGCTTGCCTTACCCAGCTACCCTTTCTCTCCTATATAATCAAATATTGATTTTCCACAATTTAAGAGCAAAATCTATGCTAATGTTTCAGTTCTATCCAATTCTTTTTTACTCTATTTGGGTTTTTCTTGGCAAAGATATTAGAGTTATTTGCCATTTACTTCTCCAACTCATTTTACAGATGAGGAAAAAGAGACAAACAGGGTTAAATGACTTTCCCAGGGTAACACAACTAGATCTGAACTCACAAAGATTAGTGCAAGAATCAGGAAATTACTTAGCCTCTCTGAGACAGCAGCTTCTTCATCTTCAAAATGAGATCACATTTGCACTCTCTAAAAGGGTTCTTAAAGCTTCTAGTTTTATATAAACATGAATTATTGTAACTGATTCCATAATCCATGAGAAAACAAGACTTCAGGTCTGGCTGTTCTATTCACTGCAACCCCCCTAGCCACCCCAAAATCTATGGGAAATCTCTAAATTTAGTTTGAGCCACTGAAGTGTAATACAATTACAAAATACAAATTACACTGAAGTATAATTCAAAAGCACAGAATTTAAGACTTTGGATGCCTGGTGGAACTTCTAACCCTGCATTTACTAGCCTTGAGACCTTGGGTAAATCATTGATTTTCTCTGAGTTCAGCTTTCTCACTTGTAAGAAAGAGGAAACCAGGAATACTTGGAATATCTCCCTCCCTCCCTCCCTCCCTCCCTCCCTCCCAAGGTTGTTGCAAAATAAGCATTCTGTGAATTGTGAAAAACAATAGAAATAAAAGCTTTTATTATTTTCATATCTGCCTTCACTCCTCAACCTTTTAACAGAGAAGTATCAAAGTAATCAAGTAGACTTATGAATTGTGGCCCTAGTTTGTACCCCTGTCCACTTCTGGGGATGATCCTAACCACCAGCCCTGAAAGGGGAAAAATAAGCACAAGGAAGAAGTCCTAAGGTGGGGGGGATTCTTAACCTGGGTTTGCTCCATGAATCCTCAAAGGATCTGTAGATAGATTTCAAGGGGCTAAAAAACTTGGATGGGAAAAAAAAAATCACAATTTTATTTTCACTAACCTTTTTTCTCCTTTGTAATCTTATGTATTTTATTTTATAATTTAAAACTATTATTCTGGGGAGTCATGGGCTTTACCAGACTCCACGAGGATATCATGATACATAAAAAGATGAAGAAGACTTGTTCTAGGTAATCCTCAAGCTTTTGTCCTTGACTGCAAGTAGAAACAATGATCAAACCCATCCTTGAAAGACTATTAGTCAATCCTATTCTGAAGCTTTCTTCACTTATCTTATCATCAACCAATATTTTGACTTTGCTCTTTATTCAGCATCCAGACAAATGCAAAGTGCTACAAGGAATATCAGAAAGTAAAAGCTGAGGTACCAACCCTCAAGGGGCTCACAGGCTAGTTGGGTGGGTGAAACAATTTGAAAATATGGCATGACAGTATAAAACCAATCAATTGACAAATATTTATTGGTTTATGGACACACTAAGTGGCAAAGAAGCAAATAAGTATGAATGTATAAGTGTAGAAAGGAGTTTATAGGAGAGAGGTCAGTGAGAGCTAAAGAAGTCTTCATAAAAAAAGAAAAATAAAGGCTTCATAGAGGTGGTAGGATTGGAATGTTGGGTAGAATTTGGATTGAAATGTATGAGTCTCAAAATTAACTCTCTCTCTCTCTCTCTCTCTCTCTCTCTCTCTCTCTCTCTTTCTCTCTCTCTCTCTCTCCAATTTCAACCCAGTTCTTCATATTCTTTCCTATATTTCTGTCCAAGATAGCTGGCCAAGATTCTTGATTTAAAATCATTCCCAACTTTATAACGCCCTAGCCACCCTCACTAAAATTAGCAGAATGTTCTACAAGAACTCATGCTTATTATGATGAGAACAGTTCCTCTTTCCCTTCTCCCCCTCCAACTTTCTGCCCCATCTCATCACTTGTTTTTATTTATTTTGTCTGCTGAGGTAATATCCTACCTTTTAACTGACTCACAGAAACCATAGGCCTAACCCAGCCATTCCACAGGAAGTCCAGTTCCCAGTCCCACCTAAAGAAGTGCTTCAACCCCAATTAGAAGGCAATTCTCTCTCTCTCTCTCTCTCTCTCTCTCTCTCTCTCTCTCTCTCTCTCTCTCTCTCTCTCTCTCTGCCAAAGTTATAAATTTGTGATATGTTTGCCTGGATTTCATCTCCACTTGAGTTTCACTAAAACTCCCTCAGGGTGGCCCATCAGGAATTCAATGAGCTGGTATAGGGAAGGAAACCAAATTAAACATGAGTAAGAATAAAATTATTTTTAAAAATAGGAAATGGCAGGTAAAATTATAAGACAGCCCCTTAATTGCAGGCCACCTGAGCTCCGCTCAGTCCCTGGAGATTTCGGACTTTTCTAGGACTCCCCCCTCCCCAACAAAGGCAGCCATGAACTACTGGCACCACTTCCTCTGTCCCACCATGCCCCTAATCAGAGGAGGCTGGCTCTGAGTTTATAAAGTAAACAACAGTGACTTCGAACTTCTTGCATTTAATCAGGGCTGATCTTGCTTTAAGCATTAGATACCCACTTCACCCCATGTCCTCCCTGGCCCCTCCTAGATTCCCTGAGTTTTCTTATATCTTCCTAGCTAGACCTGAAGGCAGCAAGACTCATCTTCTTGAGTCCAAATCCAGTCCCAGATACTTAGCTATGTGACTACAGGCAAGTCTCTGAACCTCATTTGCCTGTTTCCTCATCTGTAAAATGAGTTAGAGAAGGAAAGGACAAATCACTCTAGTATCTTTGAGTCAGACACAACTGAAATGACTAATCAATAGCAAAAGCAAACAACATCTTCCTGGAACAAAGAAGTATGACTCCCAGGCCATACTTTGTACTAAAGGAAATTCATTTCCTAAAGTACAAATTTCATACAGAAAAGCCATAGCAATGCGTTCTGAGTAAAGAAATAACAGATTAGATATTACAATCACAGTTCAGAAGTTTTTTTAGAATGGCCTTCAAAAATATTATCACAGTATTTTGATTATTTCCAGGCAAATCTTTGCTCTCTAAGGACAATTTTGAGCTAGTCTGAAGAAAAAGACAGCTAAAGTTGGGTTTGCTACTATTGATTAAAAAGACATATGAGTGCAAGGCAATGTTATCAGTTTATATGTTGCATGTTAATTCATTGGATAATACATTTAGAGCTGAAAGGAAGAAGCTTTAGAGATCCTCTTTTAGAACACCCTCAATTTAAAAATGACAATATGAAGACTTTCAGAAATTAAATTGGGCTGTCCAAAGTCAGTAAAATAGGAAACAATAGTAGATTTCGAAATCATGTTCTCTGACTCCAAATCCATCTCTCTTTCTCCTCCACTATACTGTATCTTTTTCCAAAGAAGAGTGCCAAAATGATTAGATCAATAATAATGTTGTTAGTTTAAGCACATAGGACTTCAAGGGGGAAAATACATATTTGAATGTCTACAAGAAGTTCTGATTGCATGAGTATGCTAAAAAGAAGGGGAAAAAAATCATCTTCTTTACTTACAGCACATTTTGGGGGGATGTTGTTGGCTATTATCATGTGTGTTCATCTTGTCTTCTCAGACCACCCTGGGAGGTTTGAAGGGCCAGAAGCTGCTCCTCCTTGTAGTCCTCTCAGCACCTAGCAGAGGGTTGGACACATTGGAAGGACTACATGCATATTTCTGGTTTAAATAGAAGGAGGGGCTGAGGCCATGACATTACTTCTAGTTCTCCTCATCTGATTCTCATTGGACCTACGGTCTGGTTTTCATTAGATCATTGCCTTGGCCCCAAAGAATAAGACTTGTTTTCCTGGATAGAACTCTGGAAGTATAAGAGGTCAAGGGTCTGAAGCTCAGTGTCCACATGGGGTGGTATGGAAGACAACTGGACCCACAAGAGAGATGAATGTCACTTTCAGGAGAAGTTTTCTCTAGTCTTGCCTGGAGGAAGAATTCAATATGAAAGAACATCCACAACTTCCATAAAGATGAAAAGTCTGACTCTAGGGTCAGAGGGAATGGAACTGGACCATCCTTATTTCACTGAAGACTGCTCAATGATGAAACTGCTGCTGCTGCTGTCAACATCAATTAGCACCTTTTCTGGGATTTAACAGTTTAGCTTGGGGTACTTGGAGATTAAATAATTTGCTCAGGATCCCTTAAATAATATTGTTAGGTAGGACTTGAACCCAGGTCTCCAGGATTCTATTTCCATCTCTCTCTATCCACTATACAATGTTTCCTCTCAGAGGAATCTGAAGACTTGGATTCAAATCTTACCCCTTTTAATTACTACCCGTACAATTCGCTTATCACAAAGTACCTGGGCCTCAGCTTCTGCATTTTTTAAAAGGAGGAAGGTTAGATAACAAAGACTCAGAGATCTTTGGTTTTTCCATGAAAAGCAGACAGAACAGGAAACAATACATACTGACTAGAACAATGTAAATGGAAAGAAGACATATGAGATAATGTCTCTCTTTGTTCCTCAGAAGAAATGAAGGCCTTGTGGGTATTAGCCACTGTGCATCACTTAGAATTTTTAAATATATTGAATGCAAGGGTGGCTAGGTGGCGCAGTGAATAGAGTACCAATCCTGGAATCAGGAGTACCTGAAGTCAAATCCAGCCTCAGACACTTAATAATTACCTAGCTGTGTGGCCTTAGGCAAGTTACTTAACCCCATTGTCTTGTTTAAAAAAAAACAACCTAAAAAAAATGTTGAATGCTTTTACAAAACTTTTTTTTTCTTTCTTCCTATTTTATTATAAGTGATGGCTCTCAAAGAGGGGACAGGGAAGGAATATAATGGAAAATATAGATGAAATAAAAATGAAATACATTAATAAAAAAGAAGCCAACTCCTACCTATATTCTTCAAACCCTTCCAGGGCATCAAAAAAAATCTTTTGGCTCATGTCCTCTTCTCTTTACTCTCATAACTGCCCATTGGGGAATGCCTTTGTAGTAATAATCAGTGTCACAAACTGTCTCACAAGCTATTTAATTGTTTCGTGTGAGTTAGTATCATCTCTTCAATTATATGATAAGGAAAGTAAGCAGCAACTATTCTTTATTCCTCAAAGTGCCTAGCATAGGACTGGAAATTTAACAGAGCATTCAGCAACTGATTGTTGAATTGAACTGGAAGCTAAGTTAACACATGCAATGATGTTTTTCAATTAAACAACTGCCAGCTTTAGGATCACCTATGGGTGACAGAGACTGGCTCTTTTTGTCTTTTATGACTCCTCCAGAGCACATTCCAGAGTTTTACACATAACAGACACTCATCAATTTTGGTCAAATGAATGATTAAACTCCACAAAAGAATCTGTAGAGAGAAAACCAAATGTAAACATGGTCCCTGTCCTCAGGTACTTTCAGTCAAAGATGAAACTTGTAGAGAAATATGTAACTATATTTCAAATATTAAGTTGCATATTTGTTTTGTTTAGCCATTTTTAAGTTGCACCTGACTTTTGTGACCTTATTTGGAATTTTCTTGGAAAATATGCTAGAGTTGTTTGCCATTTCTTTCTCCAGTTTATTTTATAGATTAGGAAACTGAGGCAAACAGGGTTCTATGGCCCAGGTTATAATGACAGCTATCAAGTGTCTGAGGTCAGATTTGAATTCAGTTTGACTCCAAGTCTGAGGCTGTATCCCTTGTGATACCTAAATGTCTTATTGTACAGTACAGATAATAAATATTCAGACCAGGGAAGCTTGGGTAGTCTAAGGAAGGTTCTATGGGAGGAAAAGAAATAGAACTTATACTGAACTATGAAACATGGATAGGATTTATGTAAGAAAAGAAGGACAAAGGGTTAAAGTATATCATATAGTATATGTATATTTCTCTCTGTATTGCTCTCTCCCTCTGTCTCTCTGCTTCTCTGTCTCTCTTTCTTTGTCTCTTATTTTATGAATGGGAACTCAAAGTTAGAAATCTCAGTATGGAAATACCCTAGATTCACTCACCTCATGAATACTTTGTCACTTCAGAATATCCCCTCTACCACTACACAATTACTGGTAGAGTCAACCATAAACTATTTGGCCTCTTCATCATGGACTGAGTCCCACTACAAACAATAAAAATACCCATCATCCATTGCTAAAGTCAGAAATTCAGGAAGATAAAGAATTATGGATCAGAGATGAACTTTGGTTCCCCTTGTGGTCTGAACAGTAATGGTGTATTTGTCTCGTGGAAAATCTTTTTCCCCCTTCTTTGGAAATAAAAAAAAGGACACATTTTATTTCTTTAATATGGAAAAACATGATGATGATCTCTTGGGTTTTCTCCTTCCCTTTTCTTTCCCATGATGGCCAACAGCCCAGTGATTTTGAATTCTTCAACTATGCCGCTGACACTGCAGATCTATCCCCCATTCCACTGAGACCAAGAAAGATATGTTCTTCCATTCTAAAGACCTCCACCCTGGAGTAGGGATGGATAGTTAATGAGACACAATGCCTTTCACTCCTGGCTAGAGTAGGGAATTCAGCCCAGCCCTGTAAAGGTCAATTTGAACTGCTTTCTAATGATACATAGTGAACCCCCACTGCACAAGTTAATTGTGTCTTCTACTTGCTTCTTATTAGCAAGGTTGATCTTAAAAATTAAGTTAGGAAAGTAATATTATAAGCTTCTTCCCCCCTTTTAGGATCCCTCTCCCCTTCCCAACTTATCTCCTCTAAGGTGTCCAGTGTCTTCCTGCTGAGCCTTGGCTATTCATGACTTAGTGATACAGGGCTAGGTTCAAAACAAGTCTTCTGTGTAATGAATTCTTTTTGCCATGGACATTACACAAATGCTTTACACTTGTTATTTATGAACTATTCCTCTGCTGAACAAATGAATGAATGAAAAAACATACCGTACTGACTATAGGCCAACCACAGTGTTAAATTCTGGGAGCGCAATGGAAAAAGAGAAAGATGGCTCCTACTCTTAAGGAACTCATTCTAATCAGAAGAGACAACATATCAAAGAAAGTTTAGTTACAGCATTGACAGAAAAGTTTGGAAAGTCTAAAAGGGTAATGGTTAGACCTAGGGATCTTCATATTGAATGAGTAGGATATACAGACAGGGCAGTCAATAGGCTTAGTGGTCTTCCATTCACTGGATGACTGGGACATCCACCTTATCTGAGTGGGTGTGAATAGTCTCAAACTCTTCTCAACCAACCTTCCCTGGGACACCCTCATCAGAAGGAGGGAGTAAGGGGAAGGAAAAGTTAGGAGGGGATAGCACCCTTGATGATGGTAAATCTTCCTGCCACCTTAAATTTCCATGAAATCTTTGTGGGTTAGGTATCAGAACAAAAAATCACCCCAGTCAAGTTTATTATACTCATTCCAGAGGTACAAAAACTGACATACAACACTAAGCAATTTGAGTCACAAAAATTTATAGTTAGAAGGAACTTTAGAAGCTAAAGGGTACTGCCCTTATTTTTCAAAGAAGAAACTGAGGCACATTTAAGTGACTTGTCTAGGGTCACATAGCTAGGAAGTATCTGCCTCAGGATTTGAACTCAGGTGCCTACTTGAAGGATGTAGAATGGCCACTTAAAGTGAGTTATTTAAATTCATTGAGCTTTAGTTTCCTCATTTGGTAAATATAAATATTGATTTCATTCTACCCATCTCTCAGGGTTGTGGTGAGTCACACAATATGTGAAAGTGTGTATAAAAATATAAGGTTTAAAAAATTATTGTATAAGTGGATAAATAACTTGTGTGCTTTATTTGGTTTTTCATTTAATAAATTTGAGAGATTACCTAATGCAGTTTCCTAACATAATCATTTAAAGAAAACCTAATTTCAAAGCTGTTCTCAAATATATAATCATAGTGATATAGAGGTAATTTTCATGAGCTAATTAATATTAGACATAATATTAAATTAATAGTAATATTATGCTAATACTAATGACTAATATAGTTAATAAATACCACCTATTAGTTAATAGGTTAGTTACATTAATTGGTTAACTGTGTAGTTTCATTAATTAATTAGTTTGGTTCTCTGTTCCTCTTCCAATTTAGGCCTGGAATATTGATGTTATAGATTATTTATTTAGACATTTTTCCCTCTAAAAGAATATGAATTCAGTTGAATAGCAGAAAATAGAGTGCTAGACCTGGAATCAATGGGGCCAGAATTAGAATCTCAGCTCTAACAGTTACTCCAATAAAAGGACCAATGGGCATGTCATAATTTTTCTGAGCCTCAGTTTCCTCATCTGTAAAATCAGGATCATAAATTCTGTAGTACCTGTCTAAAAGGTGTTGTAAGGCTTGTGAGAGAACTTTTATTAAATGCTTTGCAAATTTTAAAACATTACACAAAATGCCACTTATTTTTATTGAGCTATTATTATTGTTGTTATTTGCCACTGTTATTAAGATGTTTCTGTCTAATTCTTGGAAATGTCCAAAGAATAAGATTCCAGAATCATCCTTGACATTGTGATCCAGTACCTTCTTTATTCTGAATTGTAAGGTAGTCCTTCCCTTAGACTTACCTGATAATTTTTTGCTAGAATTTGTCTTAAACCAAATCACACCAATGTCTCTCAATGTGGGACAGGAGAAAAGAGAAGTATACCTCAACAGACCATCAAAATCATTTATAAGTGAATATGCTACCCATAATTTTGCTGAGTTACCAAGATGGCGATGCAGAACTACTCTTTGCTCCACTTCACACTTCTTCCCCAAGGAAGTCTCTCCCTGTGGCCAAGCTGTTCCACAGACTGTGGGTGGGACACAATGGTCCAAATTTTCATTTTCCCAAAGCTCCCAAACCATCGGTGTGTGTGTGGTATTCCTTTTTTGAATATTTTTAGCGGCAAAAAATATTTGCCACCATTTCTGTCAGAAAAATTGAAGAGGGCCAAAGAGAATTTTTCTATTTGCCCCCACCCATGGGGTTCTTTTGAAAAAATGACATAAACAGAGTGAATAATGCAAAACAGGCCTAAGCACATTTGTCTGGGTCCCTGAAACTTACCCTCAAACCTAAAATAAAGAGATAATTTTAACCCTAATGATTCAAAACCCATGTAGATGATATTGCTCCAAAATGTCTGTCACCATGGAGGCAATGTGGATCCTAGTCCTGACTGTATTACTAACTTGGCCAAAACTCTTGTGACTCTCTGGGCCTCACTTTCTTCATTGGTATCCCAAATAACCTAGAAGTCCTTCTGTGAGACTGTGTCTTGGCAAACAAACCCATGGAGCTATTTACAGCCTTTCAGTTGCTTCTACTGTACCAAAGACAGTGGCTGTACAAATCCTCAGCACCCATACCTCACAGCCTTCTGAGAGGGAGAGAATGGCTTTCCATGCTTAGAGGACGGCAAAATTCAAAGGCCTTTCTTCTATGAGCTCAACCCAGTCTGGGGTTCTGCTCCACAAGGTCCATCAATATTCAGGCCTGTATTATTCATGCCCCTTTCCTCCTTCCCCCCACGGCTTCTGAGGGAAGCCCGCTGTGGCTGCTGCCGCTGCAAACTTGTAAGCTCTGCTCTGAGAGCTGCCCCCATCTAAGTGTCTGCCATAAATAAAAGATAAACAAGAAACATCGCGCAGCTACATCTGCTGCACCCCCCCACCCCCAATCCTAACACTCAGTCTCTTTCCCCGCCCCCCCCCCCCCTTCTCCTCTTTCAAACCACACAAGGCAAAGAGAAAGAGAGGAGGGCTTTGGGAGGGTATGCAGCTGTAAGCCGAGCCACCATGCTGGGTCTTGGCTTCAGCTGTATTAAATAAACTCCCTGGCTCTGAACGGGAACATCCTTCTGAAACACAGCAACTCCAAAAACATCTGAGAACCCAAATTCGGCTGCTCAGCACCAGGAGATCCGCGGTTTACAATGCTAACATTCCTCCGACTATTCATCATCCTCATAATCATCATTATATATTTTGGCAACTGTCAGAAAAAAACACATCCATTGTCCCCTTCCTTCTACTCTCTTGAAGCTCCGCAGACTTAAGCGATGCTGGAGCTTTCCACGTGGCTTCATCCTCCTAGCTTTCTTGTCCCCTCCTCCTCTCCCTCCCCTTCTTCCTCCACCCATCCTTATTGAAAACAAGAGGAGGAGGACTTGGTCTCCCAACAGGGAGTAGCTCTGCACCTTTAGAGTTTAGAGGCCAGTTTACCATAGTGCCTTTAGGGAAATGGGTTCTAAGGACATAAGGTACAGAGCGGGTGTGCATCTTTCCTCTCGGTCCTCCTCACCCACAATTCTAATCAGTCCTACAAGCCTAGAAAATTAAGAGAATATTTTTTTCTTTTAAAACCCAGTGCTAAATCCTAAACTAAACTTTAAAACCTAAGTGCTGTTTTCTGTTCTGTGTTCGGAACTAAATCGAGAGCCAGACCATCCCCGGTGGCACTACTCACCATCAAAAAAAAATCAAGAAATATTTACTAAGACATACTATGCTTTGGGGGGGGGGTGGCACTTGAGATCCAAGGACAAACCAGGAAACAGTCCCTACCTTCTCAGCGCTTAAAATGACTTCTCAGAGCCTCAGTTTCTTCAGATCCAAAGGTCTGGTTTTAAATCCCACCTCTGACACAACTTCTCAGGACCTCAGTTTCTTCTGTTGTAAAATGAGGGGTTGGACAAGATGGCCTTTGGGATCCCTTCTAATTCTATGTCTAGGATCATATATACATATATATATATATATATATATATATATATATATGCATACAGAAGAAAGGGGTGATTTGGGGAGGTACAGCAGAAGAGGGGGATTGTGGAATCAGTAAAGGCCTCTTGAAAGAGGTAACACTGGACATAGGCCTCAAAGGAGACTATGAGATAGAGGCAAAGAGAAAATGCATCCTAGGTATGCTGGGGAAATGTAATACTTTAGAATTTATAAAATGTTTTCCTCACAAAAATCCTGGGTTGTGAGCAGCCCAAATAGAATTAGCCCCACTTTACAAAGAAGGAAATAGAGGAATAAAGAGTTTAAAGTGACTTTACTGTAATAACACAAATAATGGTAAAGCTGGGACCTGAAATCCAGGTCTTCTGATGTTCAGTGCTCTTTCCTAAACATCATAAGGAAAAATATTTCTAAAGAGATTATGAAAGGGTTATGTCAGCTCTTACAATTTCAACAGTCCCTGAAATAGAGAATGTTTGAGGTTCACTATTGATAGGTGGTGGGAACTCTTGGCAAGACTCAGATTTATACTATCACTGAGCTTTGGGGGGGGGGGGCTGGAGAGAAGGGAATAGGCTTTTGACTTCATAAGCTTAGTGTGAAAATTTTCTCTGCCAATGGAGAGTCACACCTGCTTTGTGGTCTTAGAGTATTGCTTGGGGCACCAAAGGGTTAATTTACTCAGAGTCACATAATCATTAAGTGGAAGAGGTTAAACTTGAAGACTAATCTTTTTGACTATGAGAACAACCTTTTGTACATTAGCATACACTGCCTTCTCAGATTAGTATATGTCACTAATAAAATCACAGAAGGCTGGAGGACCTCTAACCAGGGAATACATATAGACTGTAATAGAAATCTATTGGAGACACCTTTGTAACATGGTCAATTAAAGGCATGAATTTAGGATCAGTTAAAACAAAAACATTTTGTAAAAACAAAAACCATGACAGAATGACAGAGGGGAGGTTGGGGGCAATTAAAAATCTTGTAATACCCTTTCTCACAATTCTAAGTGGTCTTCCATTCTGCATATGTGCAGGGTCAGTCCAAATGAAGCCATATTTATCTACTTCCTTTTGGCTTTATCTAACTCTCTCTTTTATCATGGTTATTGATGTACATGTTTTCCCCATCAAATTGTAACTTCATAGTTGTGTTGCATCCCCATTCTAGTGTAGTTCCTTGTATACAGTAGGTGCCTAATTTTTGTTGAATGGTTAAATGAATTATGCTTGAAGCCCCTATATTAAAAGGAATTCTAGCATTTGGCAAGCACATAGAATTGGAATCACAAAATCCCAGTTAGAAGGTAGCTCAGAGGCCATCAAGATCAACTCATCAAACAAATAAAAAATAATTAAAAAAAAAGATCAACTCATACATAAAAGACTGACTCTTTTTGACCCCATTTAAATGGGATTCTCCTAGCAAATATACAAGAAAGTTTGCCATCTCCTTCTCTAGTTCATTTTATAGATGAGAAAACTGGAGCAAACAGAGCTAAATGACTTGCTTAGCTCACATGGCTAGTAAATATCTGGGGTCGAATTTGAACTCACCAAGATGAGTCTGCCTGACTTCAGATCCAGCACTCTATCCATTGTGCCTTCTAGCAGCCTATGAAAACATCCATATTACATATTTGACAAGTGGCCATCCAACTTCAGTCTGAAGGAGGAATCCACTGCCTCTCCAAGAAGCCCATTCCATTTATATACCACTCTAATTGTTGGGAAGGTTGGGAATGGTTTCATCTACATCTACATAATACAAACATACATGCATACATACATATATATGTACAAACATAAAACACAAAAGTTTATACATAAAAACACAAAGGTTGTGGTTTCACATACATATATATATATACATACACATACATACATATATGAATATAAAATAAATTTGTCTCTTTGCAACTTTCATTTATTGTTCTTGGTTCTATCTCTTGGGACCAAATAGAACATATCTAATCTCTCTTAAAATACATGATAGGACTTCAAATGGTTCTTGTTCCACTCCCCCCCACACACACACACAATCTTCTCTAGTTCCTTCAACTGACCAAACTGGCCAGTTCCTTCAACCAGGCTTCTTATGACATAATCCCCTTGCCATCCTGATAGCCTCATGGGAACACTCTTCATCTTACAATCTTGCCAGTTTCCTTCTTGAATCATGATACCCTTAACTGAACACAATATTCCCATGCCCATCTTAATGCATTCATGTTTTGCTTGTTTGCTTTGTCACATCACACTGCTAGGCTTATCCTGGGGTTGAAGTTCACTAAAACCTAAAGATATTTTTCAGAACAACAGCTTTCTAACTATGCCTCCCTTTATAAGATCTATTTATAAAGTAGATCTGTTTGCCTAAGAATAAGCCTTTACATCGATCTCTATTCCTTACTAAGTTCAGTTTTAGATTGTCAACCTTGCATTAGATCCTGACTCCATCAGTTTTGTGTCAATTGAAAATTTAATAAGCATATGATCCCTGCTTTTATCCAAGTCATTGATAAAAATGTTAGGGCACAGGATTAAGTACAGATCCCTGGGACACTCCACTGGAGACTATTCCATTGAGCTATCAATACCTCTGAGTCAAGCTATCCAACTAGTTCTGAATTCATCTAGTTATGCTGTCTAATCCATGTCATTCCATGTCTTCAAAAGAAAACTATGGGATACTTTAACCAAAAATTTGCTAAAAAACTTCTGTCCAAAAAATTTATTACAGTAAAGTCACTTTAAACTCTTTATTCCTCTATTTCCTTCTTTGTAAAATGGGGCTATGTGACCTATTCTTGATGAAGACATGCTAATTTATTATACTCACAACTTTACTTCTTACATATTCAATGATCATCTCTCTAATGATCTTTTCTAGAATTTTCCTAGGAATCAAAGTCAAGTTCATTGGTTTTAGTTTGCTGACTCTTTTTTTTTTTGCTTTTTCAAAAATCTGGACAGCATGTGCCCTGCTTTTTTTTTCCAGTTCCCATCCTGGTTAAATTTTTGCCAAAAGAGAACAGTAATTTATATTAATAACTTGCACTTACATAATGTGCAATATATTTTTCAATGCACTTTCATGTGCACTATCTAATTTAAAATTTACAACAACCTTAAAAGAAAATAGGACAGAGATGGTTCCCATTTTAAAGATGTATGAATAGAAGTTCAATGAGGGACAAAATCAGGACAGGAACTTGGGGTCTTGTAGATCTTCATCTGAAAGGGATCCCAGTGGCCCTCATTTTACAAAGAGAACTAAGACCTAGGAAGATTAAGTCATTTGCCCAAGGTCATACAGGTGGAGACAGAATTTAAATACCTATGCTGGTGCTGGGGCCACACAAAACTGGGTGGAGTATCTGGGAAGAAGACAAAAGGCATGTCTCCACCCTGCCAACTTGTAGCTATTACATGCCCAGCACCTGACAGGAAGGTCCATCAGTCCTACCTGAGGGTATTCCCAGTTCTCTCTGCTGTGGCCAGGTGTGTACCTTTTTCCTCTTTTTCTGAGGGAGATGTCTCTACCTGCTAAGATGGAATGCCAAATTTACAAAGTTAGAACAGGTCTAATTTATCTGGCCAGATCACGGTCTTACTCTCTGAGAACCAATCATTAACATTTTTGCTTCTTATTAGGGAACTTACCACCTTCTCTTCCAGAATTTTCTACCAAACTTCCTACCCAGATGGTTTTAAAGATATTTATGTGGTAGGGGGATTGGTTTCCCTATCAAAAAAACAAAAACAAAAAACTAATTCTGAAACTGAGCTTTCATTGGGCACAGTTCCTGGAAACAAGGAGTCAAATTATAAAAACAAGAAAAACTTAGAGGACACATCACTTGTATTAGCTCATTAGATCCTCATCAGAATACTGTGAGGTAGAATATTCTCTATTCTAAAGAGGTTCACAGGGTAAAGTAGACTTGGAAATGGTCACACAAGCATTTTATTTTAAAACATCAATAAATTGGGTTAGAAGAATTAGTGATCTGACACCTAGTCAGACAGGGAGTAAGAATATAAGATCTGTGTTTTCTTGACTCTGGACTTTTCCCTTCACATAACAAGACAGGTTTGGAGGAACACACCCACTATCTCCTCGCTTGTTTCTCCAGTCATTGCCAAGGAGCCAGCACCCTAGCAACCTCTACAGGATGCCTAGGTCTAGGAAGCAAAATAATGTGCAAGCCCAAGATTTCTAGGGGCCATGGGTTTGAGGGAGTGATTCAGCTTGCCTTCAGCACTAACAGTTTATACCTGAGCAATGGTTTGCCCCACAAAACCAACATCATCCACAGGATCATAGAAACACAGCAGGAAAGGACCTTAGAAATTATCCAATGCGCAACCCATTCAGCCCATGAGCAAATTAAGTCCCAGAAAGAGGAAAGGACAAGTCACACACACACACACACACACACACAAAGAGACAGAGATTTAGTGGGACATTTAGACCTTGAGCCCAGATCTGACATTCAGTTCTAGGAGGCTCCCATAGTACATTATGAACTATCCAGGCAAAAAGAGATGGCCACCCAGGCTGAGCACTTCCTGTCTTTCTCCGTTTCATTACATGCCACACAGACAAGTGAAACAGAGCAGGAAAAGTGCTATTTTGGTACAGTATGGTTGGATACACTTGCCTTGTGTAGACATGGCCTGGATCCATTTTCGGCTTACACACAGGGAAAAAATTCAAAAGCCTAACCATTGAGGAGTATATTTAATTTCAGCATGTGGCAGATTTGGAAGGGATGTTAGAGACTGTCTGCCCAACCCCTTGATTTTACAGATGAGGAAAGCAAGGTGAAGGAAAGTTAAACAAGTTATTAAGGGACAGATCTGGAACTCAGATGCAGACCTCCCATTTTTTTTTTTTAGGTTTTTGCAAGGCAAATGGGGTTAAGTGGCTTGCCCAAGGCCACACAACTAGGTAATTATTGTGTCTGAGGCCAGATTTGAACTCAGGTACTCCTGACTCCAGGGTTGGTGCTCTATCCACTGTGCCACCTAGCCACCCCACATTTTTTAAAGACCATGCTCTGCCCAGTTTGATGCAAAATAACAAAACTCACTATTAAATCTTAATTTTTAAAGTTTTAGTATAATTCACTATAAGATTCAATGAGATAATTTTTAAGATTTTAAGATTCGGGGCAGCTAGGTGGCACAGGGATAGAGTACCAGCCCTGGAGTCAGGAGTACCTGAGTTCAAATCCGGCCTCAGACACTTAATAATTACCTAGCTGTGTGGCCTTGGGCAAGCCACATAACCCCATTGCCTTGCAAAAAATAAAAATTAAAAAATTAAAAAAAGATTTTAAGATTCAATGAGATAATATTTGCAAAGCACTTAGCTTGGTATATAGTAACTGCTATATAAATGTTAGTTATTGTTGTTATTATTATAATATAATAGTAGAATGCTATAACAATAGAACATAAAGCAACTCTGAATCATGAACTCAAAAAAGTCTAATTCTGACAGAGGGCTCAGACAAGGCACTTAAACATTTTTCTTAGCCTCAGTTTTCTCTTCAACAAAATAAGAATTATAACCCTAATACTTTGAAGGACATAATGAGGATCAAATGAGGTAATACCTATAATCCTAAAGAGTTATTCAAACATAAGCTATTCTAATTATTACAATGGAAGGCATGCCCAAGTATGCCCTGGGAACTGAGTATCTTCCTTCTAATGTCTTCTTGACAAGATAAGAATTGTTCTTGTCCTCATTGACCAAAAGGTCTTCGTTCAGACACTAGTTCAAGTTCAAAGCTAGATTACACATTTAAGTTGGACATTCCTTTAAAAGGAAGGTCAGATTGAGAAGCTAATGTTAGAAAAACACATAGAAAAGCATGATTATTCACAGATATAGACTCAGTTTCCAGAAGAATGACTGTATGTCCATCCATGAAGTTCCTTAGGAGAAACCCAAAAACATTCAAAGGAAATCTAAGTACAGAGAACTAGTGTAGAATGAAGACACAGACCCACCAGGGTTCAGAAGCACAAACACACAAGAGACTTCAAAAGAAAACAAGCACATCCATGGATATTCTCTCTCTCCACCCCAGAGATAAGGACCTATCCCCATTTGGTGAAGATTGACTTTTGTTTTCAAAGAAAATCATGACATCAGGGAGGTAATGCCATAAAATGCACATGGAGGGGGTTCTGTGCCAAGCCACCAGCCTCACTTTCTCCTCCAGAGACATTTGGATCCAGGGGTCAGATATGAATCAGGAGATAGTCACCAAATAAAGACACAGAAAGAGAGAAGGATCCACCGGCAGACAGAAATCAAGGGAGAAAAAAGGATCATTAGGGAGCCAGAATGTAGAAGGGCAATCAGAACACCATGTCCCATGATGAGGTCTTACTGGGGCTCTTTTATGTCCCAGAGACTAGGAAGAATTCATCCACTTAAAGAAAGGGTGGCTGCTTGACTCCTTCACCTGTAAAAAGACCCCACACAGAGTACTACAATTAATCTATAAGATTATATAGGTTCCTCAGGAGACAGAATCACCAGAATGAAGAGTTGCTTGACTCCCTGCCAACCCTCAATATTTTCCCTCAGGAGGTTAGGAAAGCCACCCAGGGTAGTACTCTAAGTCAGAATGGTGATTTAGATAGGGCCCTGGGAAAGATAAAGCCAATGAGAAAGAGAGAGAGAGAGAGAGAGAGAGAGAGAGAGAGAGAGAGAGAGAGAGAGAGAGAGAGAGAGAGAGAATGTGTTTCCTTGGGTGTTCATGGGTTTGAGTTCTTTGAGTTCCATTGGGTAAAATTAAATCTATCCAATATTCAAGGTATTCTTACCCTAAGTTCTTACATATCAAGTCAAATTCTTATATTCCCAGGAGAAAATCAAGACGGAGCCACAAGTCATAGAAATTATTATTAAGAAACCTCCAAAATGAATCTCTGTAAGCCAAAGCTTCAGTAATGATTCATGGAGTTACATGGGTTATAAAGGATTAGTAAGCCCATGGACTGACCTGGCAGACTAGAGTCTGAAAGCTGCAGCATGCCCAGCATATATCATTTATTCTAGGATTTCACAGATCTCTCAAGAGACATAAAATTCCCTATATCACAAGTTTCTCTGAGTCCCTTCCCTCTCCCCTGAGGGACCTTATGTAATACTACCCCAGGAAAAATCATGAAGACATCTCTAGCATTTTTCCAACCTGCTCTCCTTAGTGATATAAAAATTCAGCAATACCCAAATATGGTCTCTAACATCAACATCCTGGTAGAATGCAAAAGCCTAAAAACAGCTGGGTCTAAAACTCAAGGAAAACAATTGAAGGGTGTTTTTTTTTAACACTTAAAACTGAACTCTCAAAACAAAATCAATAAATTTATCAAGATAGAATAATTAGTTTGCCAAGGGCTCCCTCACCACTGGAGGACTTTTGATACCCGAACAGGTTGTTCTAGATCAGTATTGTCAAACTTTGATAGAAATAGAATTATGAATTTAGATATGGGGCACCTAGGTGGCACAGTAGATATAATAGACCAGGAAGACTAATATTCCTGAGTTCAAATCCAGCCTCAGACATTTACTAGCTATTTAAACTTGGGCAAGTCCCTTAATCTTGTTTGCTACAGTTCCTCATCTGTAAAATGAGCTAGAAAAGGAAATGGCAAGCCACTGCAGAATCTTTGCCAAGAAAACCCCAAATGGAGTCCTGAAGAGTCAGACACAACTGAACAACAACAAATCCATACATAAAGATCTTTGTAGGCTGCCAACTGATAATTTCAAAATGCAATATTGTTTATGTTTTATTTCATTTATTTTATCAAATATTTCCCAGTTGCATTTTTATTTGGATACAGTTGCACTTGGGAGACACATATGTCTCATGGGTTTTGTGTTGGATACTTTTACATAACCTCTAAGATACAATGATCTGCACAAGTAGAGTTCTTTTCTATAACCCCTAGGATGGTGAACTTATCCGAAGCTGGTAATAATGAAAGGGTTTCAGGAGAATGAGAAACTGAAATGATTTCTTTTTTAAAATCAAATTCTAGGACTATTCATTTATATTTGCTGGACAGTTTTTATAAGGGTCACTTCAGAATTCAGGACTTTCTTTCACCAAACTGTTTCCTGAATAAAAGTGTTTCTTTAATTTTCTTCTCCTATTCTTCATTTACAATCTGTTAAGAAATTCTTTTGATTCTAACTCCACACCTCAAAAATTCATCCCCTTCTCTCCATTCACATATCCAAAACCCAGTCCAAACCATCACCTCCTCTTATTTAAGCTATTAAAATAGTCTCCTTGTTTGTAATCTATTCACTCTGCAATACATTCTTATTACTGTTAAAATAATAACCATTAAATCACACATCTGACCATATCCTCCCTGGCTCAAAGTATACTATTATATATAAATGATAAATATATAATTTCTTCCTACTTTCTCATTTGATCCATACATTCAATCAATATTGAGTCCTTATTGTATGCAAAATACTTACCTACAAAGCTAAACGTTTTTGGGGCTAAAAAACTCTAGTGGTTAACTGTTACCTCAAGAGAAAAAAATTCCTCACCCTGGAACCTCAAATGGCCCACAATTTGTCTCCTATTATTTCACTCCTTTCACATAACTAATCTTCCAGTCAAACTGGACAAAGAGTCCAATTTCAATGTTATTCAGTCTATCACTTATATTAACACAAGTCAACTCTTCTTGGAATGCATTCTCTTATCAACTCAAGGTCTCACCATCCTTCTAGGCTCTCCTTAGGAACTACCTCCTCCAGGAAGTCATCCCTGTTCTCCCCAGTTTTCTGTGCTCTTTTCCTCTTCAAATAACCTCATCTTTATTTCTCTGCATGTAATATTTTCTCCAACAGACTACACAGTCCTAAAGAATTCTGCTTCACTTTTGCCTTTGCAACTCTAGTGCCTACCATAGTAGTTTTTCAATAGTATTCTGTTTGGCCTGAAAGAGTAGAACTAGAAGCTTCGGTGGATAAGGGTTGCAGAGACACAGGTACAAGGAAAAGTTTCCTTTTAAGAAAAGCTAGGCAGAAGTGGAAGAGATGACCTCAGGAGGTGGTAGCTTCTCATATACATATACATATATATGCATATATATATATATATATATACACATACACATATGCATATACATAGAAATAATCAGAGAAAACTACAAGAGAGTATATAGTCAAATATTGCTGCACCCAAAATTGAAAGGCCTGCATTTTAAAGTTCTCTTAATTAGCGGTAGTGAGACCTTGAATGAATCATTTAAGTTCTATGAGTCTCAGCTTTCCTAAATGTCAAACATAGATAATAAATAACATGTACCCTCAATAACCCTCAGGAGCATTATGAGAGTTTTTAGAGGTTATTGGTATACATAAAATCCCCTAAATATAAAGTAGGATTTTTGTTAATGAATGGTAGAAAAAAAACTGCTATAGTTCCTTAGAGAGGAAAGCTATCAAGGTGAATTGGAATATTCAGAGAAGGCCTTCTGGAGAAAGAAGGGTGAGTAAGACATGTGAGAGGAGGAAGGGGAGAACTATAATAAACCTTAATACATATATATTAGAATAAGTACAATAGCACCTTCAGAATAGTATGTTTGCGATAATTTTGTTACATTCAAAATCTACTAACAACATTAAATAGTTAGGACAGGAAGTACACAACTGTAAATCAAGGAAGGATATAAACACTGTAAGAAAAGTATAAGTACTATAAAGGTTCTAGGAAGGAAAGATCACCATCTGCTTAGAAAGCTCAAGAAAGATATCAGGGACACACAGCATAAGGGCTGGGGTTTGAAGGATAGGAAAATTCTTGATGTTCAGATGGTCAGTAACTAGCAACTATACAGATATTCTATTCAGATATATACTGAAGAGGCCAATGCTATGGTAACTACATAGCAAAAATTTGCTGAACTATTCAGACAATGAACACATTTCTTACAGCTACACATATGTCTGAGAATATGTGATAGGCAGAAATATGTGAACAGTCGTATAAGTAATGCCTGAGTTCAGATCCCTGTGGTAAAATTACAGAATCTGGAAGAAACCTTAGGGATATTCAAAATTACCATACAGCCAATGCCCTTTGAAGGAGGGATGATATAATGCAAATGCCAAGGTGACTATGCTTGAGCTAAGCAGAATCAACCAAATAGGGAGTATTTATAATAGTAAAGATATTTGTAGGGTATGTAAGCTTCAGGGACTTCACTCAAAGGACCGTGAAAGGGATAAAAATTGGTTCTCACTTGGGTAATATTTTTCTTATTCTGCTTAGCTCAACTAGAAATAATATGACATTTGCATTTTGAATAGCCCTAAATGACTCTTCAAATTTTGGGCAGCAAGTTGTGAGTGAATGAGTGTATGTGTATGTAACTGAAAGGGATGACTGGTAGAAGTAGGGGACAGTCAATCATGGTGCATTCCTCAGAAGTGAAAGATACACAAAATCCACTGGCTCATTGACTCAGAGCTATAAAAATACTTTCAGTGTAGTGTCTTCACTGTACAGATAAGGAAGTAGAGCCCCTAGAAACTTAGGTCTTTTTTTCTGAGACTTAGAGGAAACTAAAAGTGAAGAGACTCACCCAAGTTTTCATAGATAATAACAGGATTCAAACCCAGGTCCACCAGCTCCTTCCTAGTCAGCATTCTTTTCATTACACCATGTTGATATTTCTTGAGGAATCAATAAGTGTTAATTGTGTTAATGGGTACATGTCAACATCATGGCACCAGTACTAGCCCTCAGTATCTTTCTGGCTGGTCCAACAAACATGAACAAATGACCCTACGTGGTGATCCTGGGCACCTCCAATTTTGGGTGCAACCCATCTGCCCAAACTCAGGTTTCCTAAGTAAAGTACAATATATACAGTCTATACTGCCCAACATTTTTTGTCAACAATTGAAAAAACAGAATCTTCCCTTTTTGGAAAAATTTCCATACTAAGAAAAATTCATTTTCACCTGCCTTGAAATACCTGATAAAACTAATTTTGAGTCTAAAGGAAGATTTCCAAAGATGCCAGAGAGAAACATCAACCAATAAATGACAAGTGAGCAATCAGGTACCTACTATGTGTTCAGTCCTAAGGCTAAGGGATACATTGTTATATATAAAACACAGTCCCTAATTTCAAGAACCTTACAATCTCATTGGTAAAATAAGCCTTAAGTACACACAAAATATTAAAATAAGATCTTGACAATGAGTCATAAACATCTAACAAGTAGTGTGAAGACAGGGGAGATAAATGTGGCCTGGATCCATAGAGAGGATGAGACTTGATCTAAGAAATAAAGGATAAATAAGATGATAGCAAGGGAATAGCACAATCCATAAAGAACACACAGTATTAGAAAAGACAGAGAGACTTGGCAATTAACAAGTAAAAGGAGGGGCAAAGGCAGCATGGCATAACTAAGAGAGTTAAAACTTGAGGCCAGGAAGACCTCACTTAAAATTGTACTATCAATATTTTACCACTCTCAGTTTCATTTTCCTCATTTGTAAAATAGGAATAATAATATCACCCATCCCTAAAGGATTGTTCTGGACATCAAAAAAGATAAAACACTACACAAAAATACATTCTTATTACTTTTTTCTTTTTCTGTTTTGGAAAGTACTTGTTAGATAAAAGTTGAAAACAAGTTGTAGTGGGGTTTGCATGCCAAGGGAAGGAATTTATGCTTTTTTACTATGGAAGTTTTCTCCTTTTAGTTTGGACTAAGATATTACCCTCAGACCATTATGCTAAAGGAAATCTTGTCAGTAAGATATATAAGTATACTATAGTAGTAAAGAACTATGAGAACTTTAGATGTGAGTAATTTCATCCAATATAGCACTATGTTGGATGCTAGAGAAGAGATAAAATATAGATAAGACAGTAGCATCCCCAGGGAGTTTATAGTCTAGTAAAGACTTGATGGTTCAGCCTCTGTCCCAAAAATCTGCAAGTCTCAGTCATTACAGTAGTTATTTATCATGCCCAATTCCCACCTTACTTATCCATCTACTCTTTTAGGAATGTTGCTTCCTTTAGAAATATAAGTACACACACACACACACACACACATATTCTAAAATAATGCAATCTATTCTCCCCACATATTTCCCCCCAACAATTGAAAAAAGAATCCTCCATTTTTGAAAACTTGCCACTGGAAAAGACAAATGCCTCTCCTTTGTCTGCCTCAGTTTCCTCCAACCTAAAATGGAGGCTAATAATATTGTGAGGATCAAATAAAATAATATAGTAGACACCTATAAAAGTTTCTTTCCTTTTCCTAGATTCATACCCAAATGGTTCATTTAGTATAGCCCTAATATAGCTGAGGACTGACAAACAACAGAATACACAGACTGCCAGGTTCATTTAAGACAGTTTTCATCTATACCAGCTTCTCAGACAATGGATGGGGATACTATTGTTGTTTCATCAAATTCATTCTTTCCTGTGGTGGCATCTTGAGTCTCTTTACGCCATTTGATCACTCTATGTTAACATCAAATATAGACAATAAAGGTGATTATTGGGGGGAAAAAAGGAGAAAAATTGGCAGATGGGTGGTGGTTGGGTGGGTGGGTAGTGGATGAGTATGTGTGTGTGCATGTTTGTATAAAGAAAACTCTTCTAATTCTTGGTTTTGCAATTTGTGGTTTTGAATATTGGCAGTAGAGCATGCCAACCCACTCAAACAGAGCAGCAGACAGTCCATAGGCATTTATCTTTCTTGTTAACACCTGGTAGTCTGATTTTTTTAATTAAGAATTTTTCTCAACCCACTAAAAGTATACAATAGTTTACATAGCTTACACTATTCTCAAGGATCTCAGCAACAGGACCTATTCATTCAGTTTGAGAGGTGCTGGGAAATGTCTCATTATCCAAAAATACCTCTACTCCTTGTCAATGACAAAGATAATGTCAGAGCAGAAATGATACCCCCAGGTCACCTGAAGCATTTCTCAACAAACATATCATGGAAAAATTCAAATGTCTGGATAAACAGGCCTAAATATTAACAGACTTTAATTACAAAGTGTTTTTTTTCCCTAATGCTCAGATCAAAACTCAACATTATCTTTGACTCCAAGTCTAAGAAAGTCTAAGAACACTCTACAACTCACCAATAATGCAAAGCCATACCTATGAGAGTTCAAGGAACCTAGGGCATAGGTAAGAAAAGGGGGGGGGGGGAGATTAAAGACAATGGAGTGAGGTCTTACATCCCTGGAAACCATTGCAAGAGTAGATGCTACCACATCAGTGAAAATGGAATGAATGATGATAAAGCTGACATGTAGCACCAATTCCACAACATCAAGTCTGAATTCATTTTGTTTTAATGGGCTGATGTATTGAGCCTGAAAGTGATGGCCAAGACTTGAATGATGGTCTGAAACAAAGGACCAGTCAGTGGACATTTGCCACCTTCTACGGAATGACCACTATCAACAAGAACATGTTGGTTACAACCGCTTCCTCCAACATATTGTCCTCATGAACAAGTACCAGAAAAATCACTACTTGGCAGGACAGTATTATCTTCCAGAGTCACAAGCTGATTATAGCAAAAGCAGCTAAATGACACAGTTGATAAAGTGCTGAGCCTAAAGTCCAGAAGTTGTTGTTGAGTCCTTTAACTTGAAACTAACTCTCCATAGCAGAGTCAGGATTTGAACCAAGGTCCTCTGTTCCTCTGATTCACAATCCTGTTTACCACTAAAATGAGTTAGAGAAGGAAATGGAAAAACATTCTAGTATCTTGCCAAGAAATCCTTAAATGGGATCATGAAGAGTTGGTCATTACTGAAATGACTAAACAATAGCAACAATAAAAAGAGGATAATAATATTTTCCTTTCAGATCTCCAGAGACTTAGACCTTTGTTCTAGGAGTCTTATACCTCTCTACCACCTTTTCTCCTTCTTCAGTCATTTCTGACTTCTTAAATCTACACTGTTAAACCTTGGCTCACTTATTCAGGAGGTATTTCATAACTCCCCACTTCTCTTTATCCATCCCCCTATATCACCGCACCCCACCTTCTGCCATTTTCTTAAAAAAGAAATTCTGGGTCTTTGGAGGAAAACATACTCCTTGCTTGAATCACCACTGATATTTTCTAAGGTGTCTGTGAACAAATGTAAAGCTTAAGAAAATATATAGGCAGGAGCCTTACTAGATCAAAGATTTGGTGAAATTAGACAGTTTCCAGAGCAAAGCCCTGAAAATAAAAAAAAAATGAGCCCCAAACAAAATTGCTTTCCTAATATAAACCAAATTTCAAATATGAATTTCTTTTACTAAACTCTTTGAGAGCAGGAACTGTTTTTTTATTCTTGTATCCCCAAAATTTAGAACCTAAGTGCTCAATAAATGTTATTGATTGATTGGTGATATTTTTCTTAGAAACCAATTACATTGTAATGGAGTTCCAACTTCCTCTGAAAGTCTGGGGCTCTACTATATTTTAAGTAAAATGGATTCTACTATTTTCCATGAATAGATTTTAAGTGAAATGAAAACCAATGCAAAGATTGGAATGAATGAATATTCCATACAGTTTTAGACTCTTCTAAGCACTGAAAATATCCTCCTTGATTGAGGAAAAATAAAATTATGAGCTTAATCATCAACAAACTTTCTATACTCAAAAAAGAATGATTTTGAAAATATGAATGTTACATACAGTTTGTTTTTTAACAGGATTGTAAAAGAAATATTATTTGTGTCCTCTTCTGAGCTTCTTTATGTGTGTATTTTTAAATATTTTATTGATTAATGTTTTATTAACTTTCTGAACCTAACCAATATTTCACTTAGTTTGTGCACCTGGAACTTGGTCTTGTATAGAGCATCATTCTTTATTAAAGCATAGAAACCTGTAACAGGTATTTCCTTATTCACAGCACACCAGCAATATAACAGACTCCTACTATCCCTCATCTCCTACATTTTCCCCACCACCTTAATCTCTGCCAACCTTCAGGGAGGTCTTATTCTTCCTCAGAGTGAACTCACAACAGTAGAAAGATTTTGCTCATGAAGGAGGGGAATACCCAATCACACCATCACACCAAACTCTAGGCAAGCCACAGGGGAAATGACTCAGAATAACTTGAAGCATCTTCTAAAAAACATATTTCAACAGACCAGGAGCTAACACAAAGAAAAGGACATTAAGCCAAGATTCCTACCTCTTCTTTCCCTACTACACTTTCCTCCATCTATTTCTGTAAGTATGTCTGTAAAATCTGAGAAGATTCTTAGATTAGTCTTCTATAAGGAGAATTTATTGAGATAAGAGCAAAGGTACTCACAGAATAAACTGAGCCAAATGTTTTCTCTTTTCCTGTTCATGAAATTAGCATTACTTTGTTTTACCAGCCATATGACCATGAGCAAGTCACTTAACCCTATTTGCCTCAGTTTCGGTTTGCCCATCTGTAAAATGGAATGGAGAAGGAAATATCAAACTACTTAAGTGAGTTCACCAAGAAAAGGCCTTGTGGGGTCATGTGAAAGGCTGGATAAAACTGAAAGTGACTGAACAACATTTTAAAAGACTTAAATAAAAAAGGACCCTTAATTTCAAGCTCTTTAAAATTCAGTTATTATTATTACTGTAACTCATGTTATAACTTCCATTTTATTGATGAAAAATAGACTCAAAGTCAGTGACATGTGTCAAAATCAAAGTCAAGGAACTGAGTTAACTGTGATTAGAAATTCATTTAGAGCATAGCTACAATGTACATTCAGTACAAAAAAAATAAAATAAACTAAGATTATTGTCCTGTTAACTTACTTTGTAGTAGTTTCTGGATATATAAATATATTAGTGGTTCAGCAAGAGCTGAACCCAACTTGGGACTCAGGATCTAGGCTAGAAGGAAACTAGAGGTATTCTAATCCATCCTTTGTTTTTCAGATGAGTAAAGTAAGACCATAGGTTAAATGACTTACTGAAAGTCATATTGGTAGTAGGAAGTAGCAGCCTAAAGGTTTGAAATTAGCTCCTGTAACTCCTTGACCAATTTTCTTTACAGTCTGTTATGCTATATCTATTAAATGAAGGAACCCAAGCTAATAAGGCACTATGCCTATATAAATGAAAACATGCATTGTACACTATTCAAGACCCAATAAATGTGGCCTGCATCCAGTGTGTGAGTATATATGTATTTTTTTAAATTTTCTTTTCATTATAAGTTTAATCATTTAACAAAAGTTCCAATATTCAAGTAATAACCAAAAAAAAGGATTCATATAACAACTTGAACTTTGCTATTTGTTTGTTTTTTTAATGCATATTAAATATAACAGGAAGTAGGAAAATTACCGTGTTCTTTGTCTCCCCTCCTGATTTTTTTTTGTTTTAAATCTTTACTGTGGCTCTTTCCTTTTAAAAAATAATCTGTAACTGTTCCCCCTCCCCTATTCCCACCCCTACGGAAAGAACAGTGTGTGTGTGTATGTGTGTGTGTGTGTGGGGGGGGTGTCTAACAAATAAACACATTCAAACAACTCAATACATTTGCCAAGTCTGAAACTGTAAGTCTTATTCTTCAGTTCCATCCAACTCTATTCCTCCCTTCTCTTGTCCATTATATTTGCATAGCTAAATCCACATAATTAATGTACCCACACACATATACTTGCTTAAGAGGCAATATGGTTTAATGGGAATTCCAGTGGATCCTGAGTCAGAAATGAGTTTGTGATCTTGTGCATGTCACTGAAATTCTCTAGACTGTTTTCTCATCCATAAAATGGGAATAATAACACTAACCAGATGAGGATCCAATGACCAAAAATAAATAAATAAGCATACATATAGTGCTTTATAACCAATATTTTTGTTTTTATTTTATCTAAAGACAGGTATCCCTATCTTACCCACTGGAAGCATAGCTACTGCCAGTTCCTCTGCTGGTCAGCCTGGGAGCTCTAACCTGGTTCTGGCCTTCTTCCCCCTCCTCTTCTAATTTTCTAATGGTTAATTATGGGCAGAGGTAATCTAAATATATTTGATTTCAAGTTTGGTCCTCTATCTACTATCCACTATACCATGGCACTCTTCTTATAATGTATGTATATATGTATGTATATACATGTATATATATACATATATATATATATATATGTATATATATACACACATATATAGGCCTGCATGTATAGATGGAAAAAGGTAGTTATCTGTGTGTCTATCTAGATAGCCATGTTAAAGTATGTGAACATATATGTATACATACATGGCCAAGAAGGGAAGGGGAGGAGGAAGAGGAAAATGGATCTTCTGGGAGGGACTCCAATAGTCAGCTAGTCCAACTCTTAATTAAAGTTGAGAAAACTGAGATCCAAGGACTTTAGATGGCTTGCCCAGGGTCATTATCCCTGGAGTAAATAGCAGAGGCAGAATTAGAAACCAAGTGGTCCTATAAAACTCCTGTCTTTCGGTCTCAGAGAAGATCCTTTCTAAACTAGGACTTAAGGAATTTCACAAATGAAACCTTATCCATTAGTTTTAGCTTGGCTCCCATAATATTCAAGCCTTAGATGGCAGCTCCAGCTGTACCTTCTCTGGTGGCCTTTCCATTTCATTATAATTCTATGTCCTTCTGAAGAGTAAGTTCTGGAAAGCAAATGTCAAAATCAAAGTCAAGGAACTGAGTTAAATTCATTTAGAGCATAGCTACAATGTACATACAGTACAAAAAAAATAAAATAAGATTATTGTCCTGTTAACTTGCTTTGTAGAAGTTTCTGGATATACATATACATATACATATACATATACATATACATATACATATACATATACATATACATATATATATATAATTAGGTGTAGGCATTCACCATGAAGGGCTGAAATATGATTGTTTAATAGAATTCTGAAGTACCCTAGGCTATGAGAAGCAGGAGCTAGATGTGAAAGCCTCTGATTGGGGCCTCTCTTAGTAAGAAGAGAAATGGAATTATTGTGTAAATTATAGTGTCTAACAAAAAAAATTCCTTTCATTTGGGTCAGAGGGATGTTTAAAAACCACATCTCCACTCCAATTCACTAAATGCTTGTTGAATAAATTCAGCTGTTATTAATATGAAAGTAGCTCTATGTCTTCTCTATGTCTTTTTCTTTGCCTCTCTTCATTTATCTTTCTCCCTCCCTCCTTTTCTCTCTCTCTTCCTTGTTCTGTCTCTCTCTTTCCTCTTCCTTATGCCTCTCTTTTACCCATTGCCTGCTTTTCAATAATTCTCCATCTCTCCTTCTCTGTTTCTCTCTCCTTTCTTTTCCTCTCTCTTCCTGTTTCCCTTTCTCTCCTTTTTTCCCTTCTCCATCTTTTTCTCTCTGTCTCCCTATCAATTTCTGATTCTGTCTCTCTTTTTTTGATTTTCTCTCCATCCTTCTCTTCTTCCATATATATCTTTCTTTATTTGTTTCTCTTTGCTTCCTATCTATATCTGTTTCTCTTCCAAAAGATTAAAACACAGATGGAAAAAAGAGGGGGGAAAAATCAAATTCCTCTGAGCTGCAGGTTGATGTGAAGGTTTAATGGCTCTGAAAACCTATACAAACTCTAGAAGGGTGAAAGGGATTGGAGGGAAAAATTTTTAATTGCTATTTCTAGAAATAACCTCCTCCAGACCATAATGAGCTTATGAAGGAGCATAATTCTTTTTGCAGAGAAGAAAAAATAGTCTGTTCAAAAAAAAAAAAGAAAGAGGGGAGGAGGGAGAAGAATAACATCTTTTCTTGGGTGTAGCTCCCAAAAGTCAGCCTGAAGCCTGGTGGTAAAAATGTGTGGAAGTAATAGGTAATGTAAGGGAATTTGGACCATAATTTTCCACTGCTGTTGACAGTCTTCTGTTGGTAGACCAAAGAGAGCCAAAAGGAAAGGAGGAGTTCTCTGCCAAAATAGTAGGGTTCTGTCTTGGATAACAATTGGTTTCACAGCAGTGCCCTAGAGTAGAAAAAGGTAAAGCCTGAGGAACCCTGAGTACTAACCCTAGTTCCACCACTAACTAGGGAGGCAAAATTCAACTTTATTTCTCTGAAGAGTTTCTGTTTCCTTACCTGCAAGGTAAAGGAGCTTGGGCTAGATTATCTCCTTGGTCTCTTCCAGCTTCTCATCAATTATATAGCCTAGGAGATCATCTACTCCCTGGAAGTGAAAGAACCTAAATCTTTAGTGGGCTGACTCTCCCCAGGAGACATAGTAGGGGCTTAACAAGTGCTTGTTGATTGATATGGGTTCACTCTCTGGGGTCCATTATATCAAGCCCTCCCAATCAAATGACTACTATGTCAACTTGACCATCAACATTTCAAATGAGCTTATCTCTTCCATGATAACTTCTGAGAAAGATTGAACTTTCTGGTATGCAACTAAAGAATATCAAAATACATATTAGGCTTCAGTTAGGGTCTTCTTTTTAGTGAAGGCAATGACAAAAGTTTTTCAAAGGAATGTGCTTCATTCTAGCAAACAACTAGAGAAGTCTAGAGCAGTGTTTCCCAATCCAGACAATCCTTCAGACCAGAAAGATGTATAAATTATCAACCACACACTCCTCCACCCTCTACTACCTCAACACTGTGCACTTGTTTATTTAGAGGGTGGAGACCAGGATGTTAAGAAAAGATGAAGCCTAGGCAGGAGAAGTAGGCTAGAGGGAAAAGGGAAAAAGTAAATGGTTTTATAAAGGGTTTTATAATTATTTATAGATGTTAAGAAGCAAGGCTTCTCAGAACCAGAATAATATTGTACATCCTAACAGCAGCATGAAGGTGATGATCAACCTTGATGTGCTTGCTCATTCCATCAGTGCAACAATCAAGGACAATTTTGGGGTATCTGCAATGGAGAATACCATCTGTATCCAGAGAAAGAATTGTGGAGTTTAAACAAAGACCAGAGACTATTACCTTTAACTTAGAAAAAAATTGTTATCTTATTATGTATTTTTGTTATCTCTTATACTTTATTTTTCTTCCTTAAGGATATAATTTCTCTCTCATCACATTCAACTTAGATCAATGTATACCATGGATACAATGTAAAGACTTAGAGACTGCCTTCTGTGGGAGTGGGGGGAGGGAAGCAAGATTAGGGGAAAAATTGTAAAGCTCAAAAATAGACAAAAAATCTTTCTAAAAAAAAGAAGCAAGGCTTCTTAACCTTTATAAATTATCTGTACATCAGCATACACTGGTTTTTATTTCATACAATTCACCAACTACAAATTTAAAGGCCAAGGGAAGCAGAACAGAAACAAAGGGCTAAGACAAATGGATAAGGCATCTAGGTGCAGTTATTATTAACTGTGTGTCCCTGGGCAAGTCACTTAATCTCTTGGTCTCATTTTCCTCATCTGTAAAAAGAGCTGGAGAAGGAAATGTCACACCAATTCACTATCCTTTCCAAGAAAACTCCAAATGGTTATCACAAAGAATTAGACAGGATTTAAAAAAACTGAATAAGAACAAAAAGGACACATGGTAGAGAAGAAAAAGATGGCATGGCATGAGAAGCCACTCAGTTCTCAACTCCCTCAGATTGCCATCCTCAGTTGTTCCAGGCCATACTAGGTTTGTCCAATATGTACTGAAAAGACTGGAAAACCAGAACTCAAATCTCAACCCTGCCACTTAGTAGCTTATGTGACCTACAAGAATCACCTAACTTCTCTGAGACTGAGTCTCCTCTTCTATGAAATACCACATGGTTCAGAATAAGTGAAAAGGCATTTATTCAGCACTATGTCCAAGCACCAAATTAAGCAATGGGATAAAAATACAAAAGCACAACATCTCTTGCCTTCAAGAAGCTTATATTCTTGGAAATGGAAAGGATGCCCATCAACTGGAAAATGGTTGAACAAATTGTGACATATGAATATAATAGAATACTATTGCTCTATAAGAAATGACAAACAGGCAGATTTCAGACAATCCTGGAAAGATTTATATGAACTGATGCTGAGTGAAGTGAGGATCCAGGAGAGCATTGCACACTTTATCAATGACAAAATATTGTGTAATGACCAATATGATAGACTTAGCTCCTCTCAGCAATACAGTGAACAAAGACCATTCTAAAAAATCTGTGATGGAAAATGCCATTCACATTCAGAGAAAGACCAATGAGATCTGAATATAGACCAAAGTGTATTCTTTTCATCTTTTAAAATTTGGTTGGTTTTTTTTTTTTGCTTTTTCTTTCTCATGATTTTTCCCTTTTTGTTCTGATTCTTCTTTCACAGTGTGACTAATATGGAAACATGTTTAACATGATTATTCATGTACAATCTATATCAAATTACTTACTATCAAATGGTGGGGGGAGGGAATGGTGGGAGGGAGAAAACTTTAAAAATGAATGTTGAAAATTATCTTTACACATAATTGGAAAAAATAAATTTTAAAAAATTTTAAAATGAAGAAACTTACATTCTAACATTGGGAGACTATATCTTAAATAACTACATAAATTAGTTATTATTCCTGATTCCTGCAGCAGTCATAACAAATAATTTATCAAGCATTGATAAGCACTCTTCTATGTTCTTTGGATGATACAGAGAGGCAGAAGACACAGTCCCTCCCCTCAAGTATCCCCGTGGTTTACTTAGGGAGAAAAAGAAATATTTTTAAAAGGTTCTATATGAGTGACACAGACCCTATTATATTAACAATTATATTATAAAATAATAATAGTTAGCATTTATATAGTAATTTAAGCATTTATATAGTAATTTAATCCTTTAAAGATGTGATCACATTTGATCAGAGAAGGAAACAATCCTTGTGGGCTGAAGTAATATTAGAAAGCTACAACAGAGACAAGACTTGAGCTCGGCACACAAGGTACAGGACTAGCCAAAACTGTAACAAACAGCAGAGTATATCACCTCTGTGACCTTGGACAAGTCCCTAAATTCTCTTTGAGCCTCAGTTTTCTCATCAATAAAAGGAAGGGACTAGCTGACTTCTGAGATTCCTTCTGGCTATAATTTAGGATTTTGTGATGTTCCACAGGAACTGGAACAATAATTGCTCTCCTCACTAGGTACCCAATAAGCATTCCACTGAGACTGACTGATAGGTATGGCTTTCTGGCCCCTGAAAAGCAGTGACTTGCCTATCTTCTCCAATTCTGACACCTTGAGCAGGTGTCCATAGCAGAATCCCCAAAAGAAAGGATTTTTAATGTTTTGTAGGCACCTAATAGATGAAAGTGATCATTTTAATCATTATCATAATATAGTAATAGAGCTCTTTAAAGGTTCACAAATCCATCTCCTCTTAATAATCATCCTGTGAGGTAGTTAGCATCAACATTATTATCTCCAATTTACAAATGAGGATTGAGACACAGAGAAATTAAGTTTTACAAAGCAGGATTTGAATTCAGGCTTCAAAATTCTATAATTTGGGATAAGATCAGAGACAAAAGCAAAACAAAAACAAAAAAATAAACAAAAATCCCTACCAAACAATGAACTTTGATACAAGAGATCTGAATTGCAGCCCTGACTCTAATCGAGTTTGTTTCTTTATCTACTAAACTGTATATTAATGAATATTTCCCCTCACTATGGTTGTCATGAGAGTTTGATGAGATAATGGATAAGAAATTCCTTTGAAAAACTTAACATACTGTACAAACAAACATAAGGGATGATGTTGATGCTGCCAAATGACTGTCAGCTTTTTGCTTTCTCAGCAAAAAAAAATTTACTAATTAAAGAACCATTTTGGTTCCCAGTTATCAAATTAATGGGCATATGATCTACCTGTTCATCTTATTGTGACCCTTTGACACAGACATGTCCTCCTCTCAAATTCCCTTTCTTCCAAACTCCCACTAATACTGGTTTAGGTATTTTTGCTGCTGTCTACAAATTGGATTGAATTCCATGGTCTCACTTGGGAATAATGCCCAATTGCTGCTTTGAGCAACTTCTTCTCATGCCCTGGGGTTAGGGATTGTTTTATGAACCTTCTCACCTTCACTTTTCACAAAAGTTCCCTCCTGGTTCAGTTTTGGTCCACCACAGTCAAAGTAGCAGTGCTCAGATATAACAAAGAGACATGTGCCCAAGAAGCATCAGAATCTGATTTTTCAGATTCCCTATCCTTGATTATACTATAAAAGCCAGCATCCTCCCAGGCTGGGTCGCAGATGTGGTTTATTTCAATCAGTGGGAGTCAAGTCACAAACCCCAGAGGCAGGATGTGGGTGAGGAGCCTGGCAACCTCTAGCTGATGTTCAGTAATCTCAGGGTGTGATCCCTCATGGGCAGAAATGTCACAGAGCTCATGACTAGCCTTATAGCTGGCTGATGGGGAAAAAAACTGCCTTAAATTGAGAGCAGAGTTTTAAAACATTTCAGTGGGAGATGGGGATGGGAAAGCAACATAGGTAGACTGGAGTCAAGTAGGTTTCACAGACAGAGTGGTCTCCTCCTCATTTTGTTCTTTTAGTTTTTTTTTTTTGCAAGGCAATGGAGTTAAGTGGCTTGCCCAAGGCTGCACAGCTAGGTAATTATTAAGTGTCTAAGGTCAGACTTGAACTCAGGTACTCCTGACTCCAAGGCTCCATCCACTGCACCACCTAACTGTCCCCTCTCCTCCCCATTTTCAATGGTTATTTGTCAGAGACAAAAAATTTCGAATGGATTACCTGGAAATGCTGTCTTCTGCCCAATGATTTGCCTGACCTCATCTCTTCCCACTCATATACTCACCACATTGGCTGAGTACTTTTTTAGTCTACCTATTCCTCCCACTTAACAACCTTATACCTGCTCAAATGATAACATTCCTACCCCCCCCCAGCAATGTATTTACTTCTATTTAATGAACTGTTCTCACATCTATAGTAAAATCATGCCAACCAACTATAAGAGCTAGAAAAATGAAAAGGAAGCTGTGGGAAATGGGATTTTCTGATTAATTGAGGGTAAACACCAAATGTCTTTCAGTTTAATTCCTAAGGGAAAATCTTTCAAAAATACCTGATATTCTATTTTTGCCTCAGTCACTCAGATCTAGGAGATGTAACTTCAAGTCACAAAACTCATTGCATGTGAGAGCTAGAAGGGACTTTAGAACTCATTCTCTGATTTCTTTTGATACCAGTCCATTTTCTTTATTTGCTTCTTTCTGATAGGAGTGGAACAAGAAAATTATTCTGATCAAGATTCTTGGTTATCTTTATTCCAATTAATCAGGGTTTTTTTTTTTTAGGGTATCTCACTATCTCCTAGTGTTTCAAAGGTAGAGATAATTTATCTTTATTTCCTTAATTCTTCAAAAGATTGAATCATAGAGAGATTGAAATGATAAAAACAGGATCAGACCCAGCTCTATAAAGTATATTGTTTGGCATCCCAAGAAAAATTTTAGCTTTAAAACAATCAAAGAACAACAACAAAAAAGGATAAAATCAATGCTTTCTTACATACATCAATTTCTTAAAAACAGATGGCTTTCAAAAATAGCCACAATTTAGTCACAACTTTGAATCATTTTCTCTATTCCTTCATGAAAGATATTGTGTGCCTTTCCCCAAGAACCTGTAGACTATTATAATATATTATGCCCCTCCTTGACTCAATCTTCATTTCTTCAATTGGCCATACTTATTGATCACCTGCTATAGGGAATGTTGAATCAGTTTTGAGTTGTGTTCAGCTCTTCGTGATTCCCTTTGAGGCATTCTTGGCAAAGATACTGAAGTGGTTTGCCAGTTCCTCCTCTGGTTCATTTTTTAGGCTAGGAAACTGAGGCAAGCTGGGTTAAGTGATTTGTTCAGGATCACATGTCTAAGGGCAGATTTGCACACAGGAAGATGAGTCTTCCTGACTCCAAGCCCAGCACTCTATCCCCTGCATCACTAACCTGAAAGGGGAATACAAATTTGTAAAAGATATAGTTCTTGGTATCAAGGAACTTATAACTTAGTGGCTGAGGCAGTCATATGCTTACAAATAATCATGATTGAATGGAGGACAGAATAAGTCTCATAAGAGTGGTACCAATCAATTATAAGAACTAGAGGAATTAAGAGTAAGGAAAGATCTTTTCTGAGTAGGGTAATCTGAGATCTCTTGGAAGAAGTAGCATTTAAGTCAGGGATGAAAAAAATTTCAAAGGTGGAGATACCAGAGAAAAAAATCTATATTTTTAGCAAT
Organism: Macrotis lagotis; assembly: GCF_037893015.1. Lineage (NCBI taxonomy): Eukaryota > Metazoa > Chordata > Mammalia > Peramelemorphia > Peramelidae > Macrotis > Macrotis lagotis. The sequence continues at coordinate 609,261,607 of NC_133658.1, forward strand.
CCCAAGATATTGTCTTCTCCTCCCCATCCACATTTGTTAATATCAACATTCTCTCTATAATATTATGGCTCTAAATCATGAATCCTCTCTATTGCCAAAGAATCAAAATCAGAAGTCACTAGAGAACAGCATAATGGTCATAAACACAAATAACCAGTAAAAAAAGAAATGGAAATGTGTGACTGGAAAAGAATGTCATCATGCAAGATACAGAGATAAGAGATGAATAATCCAAGCACTGCTCTTATGGAAATTATTCCATATAAGTACATCTCCAATATACTGGATACAAAAGGAATAGACTACTTACAAGAATGGATAAAGTTTAGTTGGAGGGGATATCCACATCAGTAAGATTATGGATCAATTTAGAGTCTAAAGTATTATGTCAACACACTGATCTGTACATAGAGTAAGCACTCTGGGTAATTTTTTTTAAAATCACTGAACAAAAGACAGGATGAGATATGATGTGGTAGCACAGGCATAGTCTACCAACTTTCTCACCCACAATATTATATGTGAAATATATATGAAAATTGGATATTATATATGTATATGTACTAATATATTTCAATACCACATGCCTTCATATTCCTACAAAGCTTCAGTGTTCCACAGTAAATACTTAGAATCTGATTAGATCAAAAAGGGATATTAAATTATATATCTGTCCCTTTCTTTACAGGTCAACTTGTACCAGAGCTTCCCCCCCAGAACTAAATGTCATTTGGTCAGTCTTCAGTATTTATTAGATGAGAAGCATCTCTGATTCTCTCATCCTTTCTTGTTGAGCTCTTGCAAAAATCTATCCAGGAATGGAAGAATAATTTAATGATATGGGATTTTCTACACCCCCATTCCCTTCCCCCAACACTATGGTTTAATTTATAGATTTGGGATTGCTGTAAATTATAATGTAATTATACTGCTTCACTGGAAGCTTCCCATTGGAGAAATTAAAAAGCAATTCAGGTAAATGATCTTTAGCTACCGTGGTGCTTCCCCACAGAACTCATTAAGTCTGGGGATTAAGCTGCATACCAAAGACCATGCAGGCCAAACTGAACGTAAAAAACCTCTCCTTGGAACTACACCAGAGTCAGGCAGGAATATAATAGTGTCATTGCTGGGATGCCTGGTACCTCTCTTCACCTTGTATTTTATGGCACATATAACATGGAAGTTAAGGTGGCAACTCGCTTTTCATTACAACCCACTGTTTGCACCTGCCCATAACTTTCCCCCCAAATGTCCTGTCTTACGTTCAGCACAAAGGTCATTTTGTGTAGGGATGGATTGGGGAATGAAGTGTGTGTTTGAAGTAGATTTTGTGAAGCAGCATGGCAGGGGCTGGGGTGGGGGAGTGGGAGGGAAGAGAAAGATGGTTTTAGAATTTAATAGAAAAATGGAGAAAAACCAGTCAATTTTTCAAAATTGTCTCTGCCTCTAAGACTTTTTTCCATTTTATTAAGTAATATAGATTTAGTTCAGTTAATGCATTAACTGGGCCCTAGAAATGGCAGTGATATTACAAAATGATATTACAGAGAGTAGATTGATTAAGAATAATGTTTAAAAATGGTTTCTTGGTGGAATGATCTTATCACTGGTATTCTATAAAAATTACAGTTTGATTCTGTTTTGACACAGTTTATCTAAAATGAGATTGATTGGAGCAAAGTTGAACAGAATATGCTTTTATCTATTTGTAAGAAGACCACCCTCAACCAATAGTGATCTATTCAAATAACCATTCAACATCAACTAAGTAATGCATTGGATAATGTAACAGGCCTGGAGTAAGGAAGACTCCTTTTCCTGAGTTCAAATCCAGCCTCAGACATTAATTAACTGTGTGATCCTGGGTAAATCACTTAACCCTATTTGTCTCAGTTTCCTCATCTGTAAAATGAGTTGGAGAAGGAATTGATGCACCATTCCCGGATCTTTGGCAAGAAAATCCCAAGTGGGGTCAACCAAGATTAGCATGCAAATGAAATGAGTGAACAACAATGATCCCTCTTAGAACAATGAATAGGTTTTGAGTTAAGTTCAAATTTTGACTCCTCCATGTATTTTTCTGTGACCTTTGGAAAATCAATCAGGTTCAGTTTCCATGTCTATAAAACAAGGTGATGGAATTTGACCTCTGATGTCATTTCTAGTTCTAGAGTAAGGAACTAAAGTTTTTTTTTTAAGTTATCATTAACTTGGGAGATATAAAGAAATCCAATTGTGTTCAACACATGTGCATCAGATGATGGGTTACATTTATCAGGTTTTAGAAGAACATGTGGTTTTCAGTATCAGCCAGTCAAAGTAAAGCAGAGCAGGGCAATTTCCCAATGTGCCTTGCAAGATTTGATTTTATCCAAATGCCTCCAGACATTTGAACAGCCAGTTCATGGTCATTCAGATAGGACTATTCATAAAGTCCAGATCTGTAATTCATCATCCACACACGCTTACTCTGAGCCTACTATGTATAGAGCAGAGTGCCATAAAACAACATTAGAATGGGTTGCAGTCAGAATTGAAGGTTGACTTTCCCCTTAATCGCTCTTTACAGCTACACATCAATGCATGCAAGATAGCACAGAACCAATGAGGAAGCAGCACACTTTTCAAAAGCCATTTCTAACCCACAGGATATAAGTTTGGAGGGCACAAAATGCAATCCAATTTAACTTGGAATTCAGTCTACAAAGGCAGAAGGGAATAGTAGTGTTATTGAGTGAATTAAAATTGATTGAGATACAAAGTCAAGAGAAGTGAGGGCTCCCTACAAATATCTACTTTTTCCTCTGAGGCAAAAAGGTGTGAAGCAGAAGTAGAGGAAAAGTTGCCCCAGAGATCCACTTTCCTTAGACATATAACCTGAGCATAATAACAATCTGGTCCCATTTTATCTCTCCAATCTTTCTTCAGCCCAACTGACGTTCTCATAATCCTACAAATTGCTATATGCACTCTTAGTTCTAAAATTGTACTCCCCTCATCTGTAATATCCTCCCCTCCATTTTCTATTCCTGTCCAAATCCCACTTATCCATAAAGCTTTCCCCCAATGTTCCAACCCACATTGACTCCTCCCTTTTTTAAACTAGTACATTTACCACCCAGTCCACATAATTTGTAGTTTTTGTTGAAATCCTTTATCTTAATCTAACTTCATTTCACTATTTTATTGTAATAAGTCTTTATTACAAAACAGTATTCTTTGTGTAAGCGCCATACTTCTTTGCTATGTCCAAAATATGTATACTACACAAAATCACACTAGCTGATCAAGTAATGGATTCACCTTGCCTTATAGTCACAGTCCAAGTCTCATTTGCTTGCACACAAGTATTCCAAATGAGTTCAGTTAAGGGAGAAGGGGGAAGGCATTTTACTCCATATCCCCAATTCTTTCCTCTCACCATGAGCTCCATTTTCTATCCAAGGCCCATCTCTCTCTCTGCCCCTTGGCCTCCACCTGGCAGGATCCTGGCAAAATCCTGGCTGAGTCACCGGATGTGCTCAGCAGGACCCATACAGACAATTTCCTAATTCTTCCATTCTGCTGGACATAACATAGATTTCCAGGTGATTTCCATCACACGCCTATTAAGCTATAAAAGAAGGGGCAAGAAAAGAAGGCCAATTCCGACATGCAAGCTGCTAGAGTCATACCCCTGTTGTTTATAAACCTGTCAGCAGGGTTTGGCTGGCCTGTACCAGAGAGAGAGGCCAAACCCCTTTCAAAAAGCTAAAATTTCCTTCTCCTTCCCTCATAAATTTCAGTTTTATCTGTGAGTTTCTTTCACCATAGAAGTTCATTCTTTGTATAACTTTGCTGAAGCATGGGCTCATGCCCTAATTTGGCCATTCCCCACCCCACCCCCCAAGCATTCAATCAAAATCCGAAAACATACTGCATACCATGGTCTTCTTTCTTCCCATTAAAACACAATCCATTAAGTCCACGAGCCAATTAAACCCATATTGGAGCATCTTGCTGAGCAAACATGGGAGGCCTCCCTCATTCTACCCCCCTAATGAAGATCCCTCCCCTTTTTCCTGATCACAGCCAGCTAGAGCCTCAGATTGGCTTATTCCAGTAGATAACAGGTCAGGAAGGAACATATCATTTTGCAGAGGCTTTTTTGGCCCGAGTACTCACTTTTCAAATTTCCTTAAGGAGAGATCATTTGGTTTTGGCCAAGCATCTGAAACCACTCACAGGCCACACGCAAGCTACCAAGTAAGCAAATGACATCCTCTTTGAAACTCCTTTTGGTCACAAACAGCTTTAGAGTAAGATATTCTTAAAGCACCTAAGCAAATTGTTTCTTCGGGCATTTTGGGTTGTAAGTTGAGGGGTCATTCTGGAAGGGAGCCACTTCACTATCTTCCCTGAAGTCAGAAATTTTGTCTACTCTCTTCTGTTTTGTTCCTTTTTTTTCTGTAAAGGGAAGGACTAATACTTAAAAAAAAAAGCCAGATTTATTTTACTTATTGATTTTTTTATACAGTGAAAGATAAAAGTTAGAGCCCAAGAGAGAGTTTTGCTCCCTTAGTCCCCCAACCCACATGTTGGCCTTCTTAAAGTCCACAAAGTTGTTTCTGACCATACTCAAGTTAAACTAGAGAGTGACCTGATCAGTCAGAGCATAAAAGGTCAAAAAACATTCTATTATCCCTTTGTATAAAATATCATAGGGATTGCCCCCTCCAGCCAGCCTACCTTGGCACTTTCTGTGGAGGAGAGGAGGCCAGGGCCAGCAACTGCAGGAGATTAAAGCCGTGAGGCCACCCTGAGGAGATCCTCAGGGCGGCTCCAAACCTTCTCGTGCCACAAACCCTTCTCCTTGCCTTATGCTTCATGGTGCTGACGTTATCGCCTGGAAAGGGGGGTGGCGAAGGGGGGGAACTAATGCTCACCAGCTGGCTCAGTTGTTTAACCCTCTCCAGTTTTCAGGGATCTCTGATCTCTAACTGCAACAGAAAAGAAAGCTGTCCCTCACCCTTACTTTCCCTTGGGGAGGGGAGTTCATAGAACCAAGAAATGTAATGGATTTTGGTTGGCAAATATAAAGAACTAAGAGATTTTACAGGAAAAGTAGAGGAAGGAGGAGATAAAGCAGGAGAGAGCTGGGAAAAGAGAAGTCTTAAACTCAACTTAGGTCTATGTGGTCTCCCCACATTAGAATGTAAACATCCTTAGTGCCGGAACTATTTCCATCAGTTAGTCAAAAGAATTTAAGTCCCTACTATACGTCAGTCTCTGTGAAAAGCAATGGGAATATAGCAAATGGCCAAAACCAATCCCTGATGTCCAAGAGTTCACATTCTAACAGAATAGTTAATATTTAAATACATACTTAACATATGCATGTATTTATATAAATACATACTATCTACCTAGTTTTATATAATGCATATATGTGTATATATACATACACACACATATACCCAAAAACATACATAGTAGATGAAGGCAATCTTAAAAGGGAAAGCCCTTTGGAATAGGGGTGGTGGTGGTAAAAGTTGGGGGGAGACCAGGAAATGCCTTTAGAAGATAGTGCTGGATCCGAACTTCTAGGGAAGTCTGAGAAAAGTGCAAGTGATGGTAAGGAGACAGCAGAACATTTCAGGAATAGATGACAAAGTCAACACAAAAACAGAGAAGGGTGATGAAGTACCCCAGTTTAAGGAACTACCAAAAGGCCACTGTATCTGGATCATAGGTGTAGGGAAATAAGGTACCAGAAGACTAGAAAAGTAGGAAAGGGCCAGATTACACTTTTTGTCCTCGTATCCCCAGAGCTTCACACATAATAAACAATAGATCGTTGTTGATTATTATCCTGAAAGAATTCATACTGGGTTGAAAAAAAATTAGTGACTTGTGGTCATGGGAGCCTACCTTGGAAATACCTCCAAGTGCAGTCTCAGTGGCTATTTTTTAAAATGATTTTTTTCCCACTAAAATACCAAAATGTTCCACCAAAATCTACTCCATCTCCAAAGTCTCTTCACCCTACTGTTGCTCATAATCTTACCAGGCAAAGAAGACAACTTGACCCAAACAGACATAAATATATACATACACACATCCATACTTGCATGCATGTGTACCTCTTTTTAAATGGAAGAATCAAGTATTATATTTCTTTTTTCTCATGTGAATAAGCCAAAAAATGGTTATTTAACAAATCTTGGTTAATAAATACACAATCTACCCTGACACAGATTTCCATCTTTTTTTCTCCCCACAGCACAAAGAAGAGAAACAATGCAGAAAAAAGCCTCTGTTATTCTATGTTCTGTCCATTGGAATTCTATGCTGATTAGTATTTCTAAGTATCTAAGGAAAACTGACAAAGACACTGAACTAAGAAGTTACATAGCCACCTCAATATCAAAAACTTGAATGAAATTAAAAACCCTCATAATCATATGAAATATCTATCAAAAAGTTCATTTGATCAAGTTCATAAATTTTGTTCACAGGACCCTTAGACATTCACTCAAAACATATTTACTCATTTTTCATTTTTACAACTTTTGTTCTCTCTCAGACCTGTCTGTATCAGGTCACAAATTAGATAAAGGGAAGCTATCAGAAACAATGGTGAGAACTAAAGTCACTGCTTTAAAGTGGGGCAAGAGACAGATTATAAAAAGTAGACACAAGAATTCAAAAACTGTAGTAGTGTAGGTCCATTCAGTTTTAGGGCAAACAGATCTACAAAACAGAAGTGTGATTAGATTATAGCATAGGACAAACATTGATGTTCAAAATGGCAAGCCAAAGCTGTAAAAAAATTTACATTATATTCAAGATTATATATTCATTATCTTAACTTAGAAAAGTTTGGGAAAAATGTTAATGATGCAGTTTAAACTTAAAAATTGAATTAAATAATTTAAGTTATTTAAATTAAAAATGTTTTTGTAAATACAGTCCTCTATCCCTCCACCCTGATCCCAGAGTTGGTTGCTAACCATTTGCTAGCATACCTTCTGATTATGTCACTTCTATAACCTTCTTTGTAAAAAGCATCTACCTCCTAGGATTATTGTAAGAATTGAATGAAACAATTGAAAAGTGCTTTGCAATGCCTGGCACACGTAGTAAATACAATATAAATGTTAGTAGTTATTATTGTTATTGTTGTTATTATTAATACTCATAGAGTTTGCAGGATAAAATAACATCTTATATAGTTAAGGAACTATAAAATTATAGTGTTCCTATTCTTATCAATGAACATTGGTAAAACTGACCTTGGAAAAGATTTATGAAGTAAAGTGTGTCATTAGTGTGTCATTATTTTGTCATTTCTTTTTTCTCTTCCTCCATCCTGGGAACCCCAGATTTAATCTTTGAACCCTAGCTGCTAGTCTTTCTTGTGCCCCATTCTCCAAAGACCTTCCTCTCAGAACTCAATTTTTCATATCTGTGAAATGGGAAGATTACATTAAATAATATCTAAATTTACTTTCATGAAACTAATTTGAGTTTTATTCACCCTTTGGAAAGAGGTGGATCCTTAAGAAATAAACAGTCCATCAAGATTAACTGTCTCTATGTCCCACCTGATCTTTTGGAACTTAAAGTTCTAATTGGGAAGATAAAACCAAGATAAATAATTCAGTGATAATGAGGTGGGGCCACGATCTCATTTAGTGTGACTATTCTCTCCATTGTGGTGGATAGCTGAGCCTTAAAGGCCTGCTATAAATCCCCCAAAGGGGAAATCACCCAATAATACACTGGAGACCCACTAGTCACCATCTTTCAATATTTTATGCATAAAAGGGTAGCATTTGTGTAATCAGAGCCAGTGAGTCAGAAAGAACAGAATATAAAGAGCTAGATTCCTATCAAGATTTGATACATAGATCCTTTTAGGAGCAAGGGAGACCCATTTACTTTCCCAGTACCCATCCCACAAATCTGTAAGCGTTTAACCAATTTCTACATATAATAAGACAAACCTTTTCTGGCCTGGCCTTAGTTCAGGCTTTGTCTCCACTAAGTGTCTGAGACATTTGGCCTGAAGCAGAGAGACAGACTAGTCCTTGCTAGTCAGAAAGGTCAGTCCAGATCATTCATCATAACTGTTGTTCACATTAGCTCAGAGGGGTAAGCTGAAGAGGCAAATCATATTTTCTTCTTTAAGAAAGAAGTCTTCACCCAAATGGCAACACCAAATGACAGGCTCGAGACTAGGAGGTTGTTTAAATCCAAATGGCTGCTCATAATTTATGGCTGGGGAGCTGACTTCTCTCCCTTCACACATGTGTTTTTGGGATATTTGCAGCACATCTCTCTTTGCTTCCCAGTCCCACGATCACTGGGCTCCAATTCAATAGCTGCTAGCTCTCTCCCACGCTCAGCAGTAGTAAGAGAGAAATTACTTTATCCAAGTGCAACCCTGTCTATGTGTTTGGCTTAATTTGGCCAAGTGAATACCTGTATTTTAGAGAGGAGGAAACCCAGAGAAGGAACTCATGACTGGCTTCATATCAGGGATTAATTAGGTCCCTCTGGAGTACCACAGACTTTTAAAATCTTGTCTCATAGCCTCTGATGTTTAAAAAACACCATATCAAGCTTATTTTTCACCTTATAATACCTTAAAAACTTAAAACTATCAATTTATTCCAAATCTTTCTAAAGTCTTACCATCTTTTAAGTTTGATATATAAAAGGATTTAAAAAATTTTTTTAGAACTATGAGAACTTCCAAAGTTAAAAAATAAAAAAGTGGAATAAGGAAATGACAACAGAAACAATTGCAAATTTAAAAGTTGATAATCACTACATGAAATTTTAATTTTTGATAAAACAATTTTTTTTCTTCACAATAACAATATTGGACTCTGCAATTTACTTCTACCTGTATGACCTTGAGTAAAGCACTTCAACTTTCTGGGCCTCACCTAGCTTATCTGCAAAATGGAAGCATTGAAATAGATTCTATCTTAAGGTCCCTTTCAGTTCTAAATAAAAAAAAAAAGATAATTGTGCCTACTGGCATGTAGATTAATCAGCTCCACAAATAGCTGATCTAATCCTTCAAGATATCTACTTAATGACCTGGAATTCTGAGAATTCTTGCTTCCTGTTTTGCAAATATCATCCTATTCTGAAACTTGAGACTCTTTTGCCCATGTAAATAAAAAAAAAATCACTTTTTCAAATGGGTTGAACATCTTCCTGGCCACACTCCTTTAAATTTCTCCATTATGTCCCCCACCACCACTTCACTCAACACCCACCTCATCGTCCTGCAGGATCAAATCGCCCAATACTCTCTATCCTTCTGACTGGAGGGCAGAGAAGAGCTTTTCTCAAAACTTCCATTTAAGAAGGTCACCCAAGTCAGTCATCTCCATTTCCCATATAGCTACACTGCTTTGTATTTCTGTATTGGAAACCTTTCCTCTCCCTATCTGCTCCAGCTTTTCAGCTTCCTTTTGTGTGTGTGGTGTTTTCTCCCATTAGAATGTAAGCTCCTTGAAGGCAATGACTGTATTTCCTTCATATATTTGTAATCCCAAGGCTTTGGTATGATGCCTAGCTTATTGTAGACTTTTAATTGATGTTTACTGACTGATTCACTATCTACTTAGAGGATCAAGGTTTTCCTAGTTCCTTACTTTCAGAAGTAGCAGCATTGATTTGTCAGAAGGTTATATGCCAAACAAGACATATAACAGGAAATACTTAGAGAATAACTGTAGCCCAAGGGGACTGACACTCTTCTATCACATTCTCCCAGACTGATAGCTCACATTGCTTTCACACAGACTTGGAGTCGATTTGATGAAATGCACAAAATGGCACTCTCCCATTATCATCTAAGGCAAACTCCAACCACACTAGGATAGACATACCTCAAACTTTCTTAATCTCTAGGCTTTGTCTGAAATGTTTCATTCATCTGGATCTCAGCATTCACTCATTCATTCACTCATTCATTCAGCAAACATTTATTAAGCAGCTACTATATGAAAATCATTCTCTTCCCTTACCCTTTAAAGGCCAACTTATGTTCCATTTTCTTCATGAAAACTCTCCTGATTCTCCTAGCTCAGTGATGATTCCCCCTTCTGAATTCTCATAACAGATAATGTCTATACTCTGGACAAGCCTCTTAAATCCTGTACCTCACTTACCTCATCTATAAAATAAAGAAGCTGAACCTGATTATTTACTTCTGAGGTCCCTTCCCGTTCTAAATCTATGCTCTTATAAACAATTATTTGATGCTTAGCCCATAATGACCTCATACTGCTAGTTATCTTTTCATGATTCTTTTCATGTTCACCTTCTCTCTAAAGACAGATTGTAAGGTATTTAAGGAAAGAGACCTCCTGTAGTTTCCCTTACAGCTCATACAGGGCTTTGCATGGTGGGTATGTCACACAAATATTTCTTGATTACTTTATATGGGCTATAGACAATGTAAGGGGCTTGAGTTGAAACAAAAGAAAATTTAGGGTTGGGAAGGGATGATCACACCAGCATTCTCTTCATTGGATGCACTGCCCCGGATAGGCTTGTACATCTCAACACGGGTGATTTGCAGCTCAGGTTAAAGACCTGCCGCAGTCCATCTGCTGTAAAAGGTAGAAAACCACCCGTCAATAGGGGATGCTTTTCTCCTCGCCATTCTAAATGTGTTTTTTTATGAGTAAACATTTCCAGATAAAGACTTACTGTCTGCAGAGACCCCTTTTATATCCCAAAGGTAAGGGTTTAAGTGATCTTATAACAGCCGTTACTTATCTTTACAATGGTCAGCACACTTGGGCTCTGTGTCTGAGGGTTTCATTTCACTGTATATATTTTTAGTGACTGGTTATAAATCAGTCTCTCCCCAGATATCCTGGATTCTTCTTTGGCCTCCACCATCCTGGTCTCCTCCACAGCCCCCGCTGTTAGAATGACCTTTTTAGTTAGGGCTGAAGTAAACGAAGTCAAGACAAAAATGAAACCATCTCTATTAAGCATCTTTTGGGGTGTGGCTTGAGAATAAGAGTTCTGCTTTCAAAAAGCTCAAGAACAATGCTTGCCCTTTCTGCCTCCAGAGTCATGGGAAGAGAAAGTCTTTCAACCAAGTGAATCCTTCAGATAAATGTGGTGCTTTGAACATAGTAATGGACCTTAGAATCAGGAAGAACTGGGTTCATTTTTCTATCTTTGATACAAATGTCTCAGAGACACTGAACAAGAAATGAGTGACTCAGGCAACTCTTAAAAAGCAGGTCTCCATCAACGGAAGTGATTTCTTCACCAAGTAGTCCCTAAACAATGAAATCACCAGACCCAAAATTTAGGAGGAAAATGTATCTTAATAGTAATAATATGTATCTTAATGTGTAATAAAATGTATATTAATAGTAATAATAAAAAAATAATAGCTAATACTCATATAGCACATATTTTTTGGTTGGGCACAGTGCTAGCTGTTTTACAACTCTTGCCTTATTTGATCCTCACAACAACAATTCAGAGAGATAGGTGCTATTATTATTCTCATTTTATAGTTGGTTAAACTGAAGCAAATAGTTAAGTGATTTGCCCAAAGTCACAAAGCTAGTATATTTAAGGCTGGATTTGAACTTGGGTCTTCCTGATTCCAGTCCCCATGCTCTATTCATTGCACTTCTAACTGTCCCAAACTTCCCCCCGCCCCCGTATTATAGGCAATAATCTTTCTAAAGGAAATTTTGAGTTTACCTGATATCTCAAACTGCATGTCCTACAGATATCTTAAACTCAGCTTGTCCAAAACTTGTCCAAATTTTCTTTCCCTCAAATCTTCCTCCTTCTAAAGTTTGCTATTATATCAAGACCATCCTCCTAGTTATCCAGGCTCCCAGTTTTGGTGTTGTCCTTGACTCTTCTCTCTCTCTCTCTCTCTCTCTCTCTCTCTCTCTCTCTCTCTCTCCCCCCCCCCCCCCTCCTTCCCCCTCTGTCTCTCTATCCTCTCCCTCCATCCTCTCCTCTCCTCTGTCACAACCACCATTCTAGTGCAGGACTTCATTCCTGGGCTATTTCAAAAAACACTGCTTGGTCTCTCTGCTACAAGTTCCTCCCTACTCCAGTCCATCCTCCACTCATCTGTCAAAGTGAATCTTCCCAAAGCACAGGTCTGATCAAATCAACCCTATTTATTTATTTAATTTAATTTTATTTAGGTTTTTGCAAGGCAGTGGGGTTAAGTGGCTTGCCCAAGGCCACACAGCTTGGTAATTATTAAGTGTCTGAAGCTAGATTTGAACTCAGGCACTCCTAATTCCAGTGCCTGGCTGCCCCCAAATCATCCCTATTTAACAAAAACCAGTGACTCCCTCTTGTTTCTGAGATCAATATAAAACCCTCTGTTGATATTCAAAGCCCTTCACAACCTGTTCCCACACACATATTTTTCCAATCTTCTCCCAAGTCTTCTGTGACCCAGTGTCATTGGTCTCCTTGTTATTTCTTAAATAAGAAACTCCATCTCCCAACTCTAGACATTGTCTTCTATACATGGAATACCTTCCCTCCTAATAACTAGTTTCTAGATTCTCTGGCTTCCTTCAAGTACCAGCTAAAGTTCCATCTTCAAAGAGAAACTTTTTTTTAATCCTCCTTCATGTAAATATCTTCTCTCTATTGATTATCTCAATTTATCCTGTCCAAAACTTGCTTGTATAAAGTTCTTTGCACATTGTCTCCTCCATTCCAATGTGTTCTATGAGAGGAAGGACTTCTTTCTTTTTTCTTTTTGCCATTCTTTGTATCTCTAGCTCTTAAAATAGTACCTAGCACATGGTCAACACTTAATAACTGCTTGTTAAGTGACTAATGAACATTACATTAACAGCTCACATCTCCATAGTACATTAAAATATGTAGTAATTTCATCAATACTCTGAGAGAAGTAGGACAGGTTTTAATTACATATTTGAGTAATAAGGAAACATTCTCAGAGAAGTGAAAGGATTTGTCCAGGGTATCTTTACATTTTAAATATTTGATATTTTACAAAGAATTTTTGTATATTCTAATATGACCTTAAGAAAAGCTTTATGCTGGGTAACGAAAACTAGTCTTACCCTCAATTTATATATTAATAAAATAAAACTCAGAGAGGGAGGGTAAATTGTCCAAAGGTCACACAGAAAAATGACTAAGTCAAGGATTCAAATCCATTTCTTGTGACTTCTGATTCCAGTCTCTATCCTACTAAGTCATATGCTACTTTGAATCTGTTGTTGACAGGAAAAGCTAATGAGCAAACTTTTGAGCAATGTATCTAAAATAGGAATAATTAATAATATTTCACATTTGTGTAGTGCTTTAAGATTTTCAAATTATGTTCTTCCCAATCTTTTGAGTTAGGTAGTACAAATATTAACTGTCTCCATTTTAAAGATGAAGAAATTAAACCTTAGAAAAATTCAAGGATATATCCATGATCACACAGTTTAAAAAGTAAGATCCAGACCTTAGTCTCTTGATTCCAGATCTGTTAGACCATGCTATCTCTCTTTTTCTTTGGTAGTTTCAATCATGTCTGACTCTTCATGACCCCATTTTGGGTTTTCTTGGCAAAAATACTGGAGTGGTTTCCCATTTCCTTTTCAGCTCATTTTACCTAAAGTATTTCCCCATGTATAAGACATTCCCATGTAGAAGAAGCACCTTAATTTGGAGGCCAAAAATTTGAAAAAATATATTACATAAAGTTATTGAACTCTAGTTTTATTCATCATAAAATTCATACAGTTCCTCATCACTGTCAAAACTCCCATCCATTAGCTCATCTTCTGTGTTTGATGATGAATCACTGTCTTAGGAGAGACTCTGACTGCTCTTCTGACTGTGCTCTGGTCTGTGGTTGACCACAAGTACTCCCTGGGCAAGTCTGGTGCATGGACACATGCTTAGTCCATTTTGTTTCATGAACCCAAAGCACCAATTGTGTCTCCTTTAAAACCAGCCACTTCTTTTTCATCAGTAATTCTTCCCCTCCTGCTGAACCATCTTTATGGACACAGGAATTCCACTTGCCCTTTGCTCCTCAACCCATGTCTTCAGCTCCCTCTCCAACTCAGGTCATTTTGCCAACTTAGCCTCTCATGGCCTTCTGCCTTGCCCTCCCCTGCCCTGCCCTGCCCTGCCCTGCAGGTTTCTTCTTCCCCTAGCCAGTCTCAGATTGTTTTCTCAATTGGAGGAGGACCAAACTGATGTTCCACAGCACAATTTCCATTAACTTTTGCAAATTGGATCACTTTGAACTTGAATTCAGCACTGTACAAAAATCTTTTCTGAGTCATTTCTGGGCAAAATGTGACAAAACATAACCTCAAAGACCAGCAACAAATGTGAAATAATGAGCACAAAGACAACAAGCATGAAAAAGAGAGAAATGCAAGTAAAAAACAAATCTACAACCATTGTTTGAGATGCTCCCAGTTTTTAGACCTCAAATTTTTCGAAAAATGATGAGTCTTTTTGACCTCAGTCCCAGCACTCTATCCACTGTACTGCCTAGTTACCTGTATATTCTCTCTCTAGGAACTATTTAAGATCTCAAGGGTTATATCCTGTTAGTTAAATGCATGAACTTTTGGATAACTATTTTCAAAGCTTCTTAAAAGTAATATTTTGTGCTGAACCTGTTGGTAGGTTCCAATCTGTTGTTTCATATAACTGAGTTTGCTAAGTAAGGGACTGTCAGGTAATTGAAGTGACATTTTTAAAAATCATTAAGGCACTATGATTTTTAAAAATACTATCATCAAGATCATCATTCTTAGGGGATTTGGGGGCCATTAGGAGGTGTAGGTTCTGTGTCAGAAATATCTCCCCATCTCTGGGCCTCCTTCCACCATTTTGCTAAGGGTAAAATTGGGTTAAAATAACAACCACCAATCTAATAATAACTCATGTCTGGAACCATTAAGGGGGGGGGGAGGGGTGTCAACAAAAGAGCAGCCAGAAGGGTTCATGTGGAATTGAGAAAGGACAGTCCTATAATTTTTTTTGGTGAAGGTAGACCTTTACGGTAATTATTCTGGCCCCAAAACTAACTGGTAGAATTCCCTCCATTTCTTTCACTGACTACCTTCCAAAATCAATAGCCATGAGATTTTCAGGAAAATTGCTTTAATTTACCATATTCTTCAGGGCAATCATTTCTTGAGCATTAATTCTATGAAATCATGGAAAAGAAAAAGGCAAAGCTGGAAAAGCTTTGATTAGATTGGATTCTTAAACTATAGTCTATGAACTTTATATTCACCTACCACAATTTGTTTATTTAGCCTTTCCTGAGTTGATGGGAATCTACTTTGTTTCCCTTGCCTTTCTACCACAAAAGTGCTACTTTAAGTATTTTGGGTGTATATGGAACCTTTCTTTTTGTCAGTGACCTCTTGGAGGAATTTGCTCAAATGTGCAAAAGGTGTGTCAAAGTGGCTTTTTTCACTTCATTTGCCTAATTCTAAATAATTTTACAGAATGATTGTCACCTATTAATATCAAAATGAACCCATGTCTTTGCTCCTTTATCTCCCAAACACCACTAGTTTATTTTAATCAGTCAACTCCTTTATATTTTCCCTCAAATCTAACAACAATCATTCTCTCACTTCCCATTCTACTTAGGTTAGCTCAGCTTGGAAAACTGTTTGGGTTCAACCATAGTACCAGGTGAGATCCTACATATTTCCCAAACATCTTTTTCCTGCAAACAAAAGAGATTCAAAACTCACTGTCTCATGTAGGAATCACTACATGACAAACTACATTGACTATCATTTTGCTAAGATTATGAGATCACAGATTACAAGTTTGAATGATCCTAGAGACTATTTAATAAGGAGTTCTTTTTTTGTGTGACATGGACCTCTTTGATAGTATGGTGAAATCTCTGGACCACTTTTCAGAATGTTTAAAATGTTAAAAACAAAATATAATGGACTACAAAGGAAATCAATTAAAATACTGAAAAATAGTTATTACAACATTTATTGTAAGAGATGCCTCTCTTGGAGAAGTATAATGATACATAGGAAAATCTAGGCTATGAAAAACAAAGATATTAATAGAAATTTATTTATAAATGATATGCAAAGCAATTTATAAAATATCAGGCATTTTTTAACAGAAGCAGAATGGCAATTTATTGATATTTTGTCTTTTCTCTTCCATTCTAACAGCTGAGCTGAAGAGGATAACAATGTCCCTGACATGGGCAGCTGGAAAGTCTCGAAGAACAGAATGCTCAAGGACACATATGGACTCCATACACGTGAACAGGATATTCTTTTGTTTATCCTGTACACCCTGCACCAACTTCTCATTAAATGCTACCATTTATGGAAACCCTGCTGGATCAGACTTGTAGAGGTCTTGTCATCCATCCCCCAGCCTACAGTAAAAATGAAAGTGACCTTACAGAGAGAGACAGGATGGCATCAAAACTGCTTTTAAGGATATGAGAGATTATAGATTTTTCCTTCTCTAAGAGATCACTAGAAAAACATTTAACCATCCTCACTGTAAGGAAATTCTTTCAGGCTGTGAACATGATAAACTTTAATCCCTGATGTTTGTATAGTACTTTCTACTCTTCAGAGTTCTTTTAAAAGTTTTTATCTAGGGGCGGCTAGGTGGCACAGTGAAGAGAGCACCGGCCCTGGAGTCAGGAGTACCTGAGTTCAAATCCGGCCTCAGACACTTAATAATTACCTAGCTGTGTGGCCTTGGGCAAGCCACTTAACCCCATCACCTTGCAAAAACTAAAAAAAAAAAAAGATTTTATCCAAAGGAGGTAGCATGATATGGTTAAAAGAATATTAAATTTAGAGTCAGAGAAATAGTATTCAAGTCCACTTTTTGTGACCTGGAGCAAATCACACAACTCTAAGACTGTTTTCCTCCTAAAAAATGGAAATACATAATGGGTCATTTTTTTGCCACCAAAGCACAATATTCTTGTTCCCTGCCCCCCCCCTTCCCAACTTCTCAAGGTACCAGCATGTTATAATGGAAAGAGAGCCATCCTTGAATCCATCAAGGCCTAGGTATGGGTTTATCTCTGATGCATACTAGTTGTGGACCATGGTCTTATTCTCTTGGGGTTTTAGACCAGAAGTGTCTAACATGGCCCCTAACACTCCAGAGAGCAGCCTGAACCAGATTAAAATGTAATTGAGAACTAGTTAACAAAACAAACAAAAATACAATAAAACATAGAAAGCATTACATTTTAAAACTAAATCAATATGTGACCTGTTGGGATGCTAATATTTGGTTTAACAGCCCCTGCTTCTTTTGGAGTTTGATAGCACTTTCTAGGTCAGTCTAAGATTATGTATTTCAGAAAGAATGCTCACCCACATTCCTAGAAGGGCTTTCCTTACCTGAGAGTTCAATACCAATGGTATCACAGGGTAATCCCTATCACTATCCCTAAAGCAAACAAAGCCCAGAACAAGTATTGCAATCTCCAATTCCCAATTTATGTTCTAGTGTATAAGAATATAAGATACTCTTCTGTATAAGGATTATAGAATACATACTAGAAGTATATATGATGTTTTTGTCTAGGTCTGCAGTTTATTATTTAAGTAAATAGGGACAACGATGAGGTTCTTAGAGTTATTTGGAAAGGAGGAAAAACTCTACCAGAACAGCCTCAAAAGATTAGTGATTTGAAAAGTTAATCTGAAGTCCAAAAATTCAGACTCATACTGACTACAGAAGAAAGAGGCCCTTATACAGAGAATGATGAACAAGATGGAACAAGAGGAAGAAGGTTTATACAGACAGCATCATGAAGAATTTAGGTTGGTAGCCTGTCATGAATCTGTCATCTGCAAATTGATCAAAAGCCTTTTTTGAACTTATTTATGTTTTCTGACTGTATCACCTCTTAGAAGAATATAATTTATTCCCTGGCATATAAAAGATTCTCTCCTCTCCCTTTATGGGGGTGGGGAGGTTAGATTTCTAAAATTATGCTTCAT
Source organism: Macrotis lagotis (assembly GCF_037893015.1). NCBI lineage: Eukaryota > Metazoa > Chordata > Mammalia > Peramelemorphia > Peramelidae > Macrotis > Macrotis lagotis. The sequence goes on from NC_133658.1 coordinate 609,279,639, forward strand.
AGAAAGAAGAGAATAGTTCTTATGTCCTTGGACTTGGGGGTCAAGTTCTTGTTCATATTCTTCATACCTTCATTTTTCCAGACCTAAGGAACCCAATTCCTTTACTCTTATACCAAGACTCAATCATTTAGATTATCCATTTAGTTCATATCTTCTCTGTCCTCTACCCATGAGTACTGCTGGAGGATATGGTGAAAGTCAGGTGATGTTCCCTGAACACTGAATTTAAATTACTACATCTGAGCAAGGTGTCTAGGGGCATAATTTTTACCTCTTGCTGCCATAGCTCTCAGAAATGCTGCCAGAGGCACTCATCTGAGTTTGTAGGAGGAAACAAGGCACTTTAAACCAAATATTATCATTATAATTATTGTTGTCATTTTTATATTAGCATTATTACACCCCCATAGTAGTTCTGCTGCCTGTCGCTAAATTGGACAAATAAGATGTCATCATGTTTTCAACCTATCCCACTCATGTTTGGAACAAAGAGAGAGTGAATGGCTTATGATCCTGAGTAGGGCCTCCATCTATTCCAACCCTCATCCCACAAGACATCCTTCAATCCATCTGGTACAGTAATGACAGAATAATATTCCTCAAATCCTCTTCAGTCTCAATTACCCACACACCTGAAAATCAATATTTCTGCATTGTCTATAAGAAAATGGACAAGATGCTTTACCTGCTCTATTGGTTTGTATCCCCTACTCCTTGCAAGAACAGTCTCTTCTCCACTATCAAAAATCTCATACTTCTTTCAAAGAGCAGTTCTAGTCTTAACCTCCTTTCTGAACCCCCCCACTCCAATTCTCCTGTCCCATTATTATAATCTAATCAATCTTTATGGTACTCAACATGAGCAACTTTGTAATATCAGTTCTATTTTATGCACACATCCTATCCTCTCAAGAAGCTTCTTGTGGACAGGCAGCATTTAGAAACAGTAAAACGGGTGGTGGGTTTGGAGTGAATACTAGACTAGGAGGTAGGAATATGGATTCTATTTCTGGTCCAGGTTCTAATTACTTCATATCCTTGGACAAGTGTCCCTTCACTTCTCTGAATCACAGTTTCTTCCACCATAATACAAGTAGGTTGGACAACCATCCCTTTTGGCTCTGCGTTCTACTTCTTCAAGCTCCCCAGTGACTAGCATAACAAGTACTTAATAAATGTTTGTTGATTCAATATTCTCTTTATGATTTAAAGATGGATTTTCCTATCATCCAAGGACCTTGAAAACATGTAAAGCATATATTTAATCCTGAAAGCAAACACTTATAGTTAGTCTTAGAATTGACTGGTTCAAAAAAAATTTTAACTGACCATTTACTACAGATAAATATTAAAAGAATGTCACTTTGCCCTTCCATCTACCGAAAGAGATAGTATAATATAATATACTATATATGGTATATAGTATGATTTTTCAACTTTTAATTAAGATATCATACTGCCTTACTCCACTAAATCCTTCTCTGAAAACTTATGACATTGCAAAAAATGATCCAGGGTTATGGAAGGATATTTTAACAAAACACAAATTCTATGAGGTTCTTCTAAGCTTGAAATGCATTGAGTATAAGATCAATGAGGGTCAGTATGTCTCCTGTTCAAGAACCAACTGTGGCAATCTCAAAACCAGGTTGACTGCCAAGTGAGGCAGTACACAGGACAAAGAGGGCAGTATTTAAAAACAGAGGATGGGGATTTGAATACTAGCTCTACTAGCTGCTGCTAGTTTGGTGACTGGACAAATTACTTAATCTACTTCAGTTTTCTTACCTGTAAAATGAAGAGACTGAACTAGATGAGATCTCTTCTTGTTCTAAATCTGTGTTCTAAAATAAACAAGAGGAACCATGTTGGATTCTTGCCATACACAATAGAATAACTAAGGGCTGCAGGTGAATCCAAGGCAACCCTCTAGAAGGCCTATGGGACCATAACTGGCTGGATCAAAATACTCAATGAGCCTCAAGTCCTCTTCTTTATAAAAGGTTTTGATCAATATAGAGGTTTAATAAACATTGTTGAATCGAGTAAGATGAGAGAAAACCAGCTCCTTAAAGTTGGAATGAACAAGTATAGATGAAAAGAAGTACCAGGTACCTTGCTTCATCGTGGTCATACTCTGGTCTTCTTAGCCAAAGAGTCACTGAGACCAAATGGAGTCCACTGAGGGGCATTAGCCACAACCCAGTAACATTGAGAAAGGAACATAATCAACCTCATTTAACAGAACATAACTTTTATAATTTCTTAGGTCATGAAGCTATGCAGCATCTGTTTTCATTTGTATAATTAAACCTAAAAATTGGAATGAGCTCTTAGGCCATTAGATAGAAAGAGAAGGCCCATCAAAACAAAACAAAAAAATATTTAGGAAAGTAGCAATGCTCTAGAAAAGAAAAACAATTCCCTAATTTCTAATCTAACTTTCCAAGTAACCAATATCTTGAACTAGAGTTCTAAATTATGAGACAGATAGTTCCAAGATATCTTTCTGTAACTTTGCATTGAAATTCCAATCCAGAATTCAAATAGTCATCTTCCAGAATCTCAATTCAATTCTCTGCAAGAATTACACTTAAATCCCTCCCATAACTCCTCTCTAGATTCAAATTACTAATCTTTTCTAGAATTCTGATCACAATTTTCTTCCAAAATCCCACAGAATTCTTCCTCCAGAATTTCATTGGAATCTCTCTCCCTACAATATCACAATATCATCACTTCCAGAATCCCATTGCAAACAACCCTCTGGAGAGGTATTTAGTTTTGCTTATCATAAAAACACAAAGCAAAGGAACAAGTCCCTTAACTCAAAAACCACCCTGTACTGATATTAAAGAATATCAAGAAATTCTGTCTTAGAAAGGTCTATTATTGTTTAACTAAACTTCCTGTTCAACAAAATCTACCAGCTCGTGAACTCATCCAACCTTTCTGAAGAGAAATTTGGAACTATGCCCAAAGGGCAACAAAAATGTGCATACCCTTTGATCCAGCAATACCACTACTGGGTCTATACCCTGAAGAGATGATGCAAAAGGGCAAAAACATCACTTGTACAAAAATATTCATAGCAGCCCTGTTTGTGGTGGCAAAGAATTGGAAATTGAGTAAATGTCCTTCAATTGGGGAATGGCTTAGCAAACTGTGGTATATGTATGTCATGGAACACTATTGTTCTATTAGAAACCAGGAAAGATGGGAATTCAGGGAAGCCTGGAGGGATTTGCATGAACTAATGCTGAGTGATATGAGCAGAACCAGAAAAACACTGTACACCCTAACAGCAACATGGGGGCAATGAAAAACCTTGATGGACTCCCTCACTACATCAGTGCAATAATCAGGGACAATTTGGGGTTCTCTGTAATGGAGAATACCGTCTGTATCCAGAGAAACAACTGTGGAGTTTGGACAAAGACCAAGGACTATTACCTTAAATTTAGGGGGAAAATCCTGATAGCTCATTGTCTGATTTTGCTAACTCTTATACTTTATGTTTCTTCCTTAAGGATATGATTTCTCTCTCATCACACTCAATTTGGAGCAGTGTATACCATGGAAATAATGTAAAGAATGACAAATTGCCTTCAGTGGGGGGAGGGAAGTAAGATTAGGGGGAAAATTGTAAAACTCAAAATAAAATCTTTAACAAAAAAAGATTAACAGATTGTCTTCTATGGGGGGGGAAGTGAGATTAAGGGGAAAATTGTAAAGCTCTAAATAAATAAATAAATAAACAAACAAACAAATAAATAAATAAGTAAGTAAGTAAGTAAATAAATAAATAAATAAATGAAACATCTGCTAGTTCCACATCACCTCCATAATCAAACAGATACTCTATCTTTGGCATTCAAAGCTCTTTTCAATTTGGCCCTTTCCCACCTTTCCAGTTTACTTACACTTTACTCTCCACATATCCTATAACCCCCCCCCCCATACTGGCCTCCTAAATTGCTCCTTGCATTTGACACTCTCTCCTGTCTCTGTTCCTTTCTTTCTTTTTTTTTTTTAGGTTTTTGCAAAGCAATGGGGTTAAGTGACTTGCCCAAGGCCACACAGCTAGATCATTATTAAGTGTCTGAGGGCAGATTTGAACTCAGGTGCTCCTGACTCCAGAGCCAGTGCTCTATCCACTGCACCACCTAGCTGCCCCTCTCTGTTCCTTTCTTGCTCCATACCCAGGTTTCTTGGCTTCCTTTCAGGTTTTGCTCAGATTCTACCTTCTCCAAGAGTCTTTCCTGGTCCTTCCAAGTGTTAGTGACTTTCCCTCAGAGATGACTTTCCATTTACATCACACAAACACCTAGTATGCCTCTCTTTAAGCTTCTGTGTAGAAACATCCAAATGTGTAAATATATATATCCATGTATATACAAACATACGTACTGCTGTTCAGTCATTTCAGTCAACATCTGACTCTTCATGACCCCATGTGGGGTTTTCAGGGCCAAGATACTGGTCATTTTCTTCTCCAGATCATTTTATAGATAAAAAAACTGAAGCAACTCAAGGTTAAGTGACTTGCCCAGGGACACAACTAGCGAGTGTCTGAGGCTAGATTTGAAGTCATGAAAATGTTTCCTGACTCCAAGACCAGCACTACATATATGTATGCATACACACATATATCATATATAATAAATGTATATACATGTATATACAATAAATTTAAAATAAAAATATACACATATCTATGTATCTAAAGTTTCCCTCACTAGAATGTGAGCTCATCAGGAGTAAGACCTTGGGTTTTTTTTTTCTTTATATGTCCAGCATATAAACCTGGTGTACAGAAAATTTGCTAATTGACTGATTGACTACACAATGAAGCCTGACCTGAAATCTGCTGCTAATGCATTGCTGCAGATTAATTCAGGCCCTTCCCATTCTCATCAGTCTATTAGTAAAAAAGAGGTTGGGGAAAAGCTACAAATGACAGCATGCTTCTATCATGTCTCCCCTACTCAAAATCTTTCAGTGGTTCCCCAAAGTCTATAGAAAATAACTCCAAAACTTTAGCCTTCCATAGCCAAGTCCTAAAAGGTTTGATCTATTCATCTTTCCCAGTTCAGTTTAAACTACAGGCAGTAAGTTGTGTTGGGGAAAGCATCATATTTAGGATCAAAAATTTGGTTTTATGACCCCACCTTGCCATTTATGAGTTATTTACCTAAACTGATCCTTAGTTTCTTTATTTGCAGAATAAAAAGGGTAGGCTGATATCTCTCCAAGTTCTTTCTAAACTTATGTTTCTTCTCTATATATTTGTCAACTTAAATCCATGGGGCTCCCTCATCTCCTTTGAACTCACATAGCACTTTCATTATTATATGTGGCAATCTTTGCACACAAGCATTGCCTTAAACAATGCGAGTGGTTATCCTACTGATATTTTCCACCAAAAAAAAAATACTTACATTTGTATTTTGATAATAATAATAATAGTAACAGATAGCAATTACATAACTCTTTAAGGTTTGCAAAGTGCTGTATGAATGTTTTCTCATTTCATTCCCACAACAACCCTATGTAGTATTATTATTATCCATATTTTATAGAAGAGAAAACTGAGGCAGACAGAGGTTAAGTGAATTGCCTAGATCACATAGTAAGTAGTTGATGCTAGATTTGAATTCGGATCTTCTTTGACTCCTGATCCCAAGGTAACTCCTTTTTTAATAGCTAGATTGGAAACCAGAAAAGTTGGGATTTTATAATACATGCTTCTTTGTATTCTCAGCATCTCTGTTTAGGGGAAACAAAAAAAATGTGCTGACCAATTTAAAATTGAAGATAAACTTAGTAGTGGCAAAATTACCAGGGTTTTACTTCTTTACTACTTTTATCAAGGAAGGGAAAAGAAGACCAAACTTCTCTCACCTTTAGTAACCATTCTTATGACAGCTGCAATTTCTCATTCCCCTTCCACTCTGATCCTCCACCATCCTCTCCAGCCCTGTCTGGTCTGAAGACAAAAACTTTTACCTCCATATTCCCAAGAAAACTCCAATAAGGGTTCCAAACAGACTGATGAAATATTTATATATCAGAGGCATCAGTAATCAAGATATACCATGCAATAGTCAAGATATACCATCAAGAAATATGGCTCCTAGGGTCTTATCTTCACAAATACTAAGCAAGTCACTTCCCCTCTGTGAACCTCCATTGCCATAGCTCTAAAACAAGGATGTTAGATTATATGATTTCTACTGTCCTTTTCAGGATTAATATTCCTTCTTTTTATAGAGGCAGCCACAGTGGGTACAGAACAAGACCTGGAATCAAAAAGACATGAATTCAAATCCAGCCTCAGTTATTTACCTAGCAATGTGACCCTGGGCAAATTATTTAACCAGTTTGCCTTAGTTGTGAGGATCAAATGTGATAATATTTGT